>NW_021680425.1:823012-855953 GCF_001412515.2 Diachasma alloeum
TTTTTTTTGGGGGGGGGGGGAGAGAAATTTCTGTTCCATGATTTAACTGGAAAAAGCCAATGGAATTTCAAGTCTCTCCGAAAATTGAACACAAATCCCAATATTTCATCGGGAGGAACACGGAAATTCCACAATTTAGAGAAATTTTCAAGTGAAAATGAATATTCACTGCCAAATTCCCTGAAAATTCTTGAAATTCTGGGAATCTAGAATTCGAAGATCGATTTCTCTGAATTCTCAGATGTTTCTCTATGAAATTATGAATTTTCAATGACAAAAGCCTTGAAGTCCAGTGGAAATGTTACTAGTTAGAAACGTTCCACTGAAATTTCGGGTAAGAGCCTTGGAAATTGCTAACAATATAACAATGTTATTCTGAATGGGAAAATCAGCCTTATTATAAACGAATTTTCTTTATGATTTGTGATTTTAGGTAAGGACAATGGTGATATAGGAATCACCCTCCATCCAGTCTACTGTGGAGTCGGATGAAAGAGTACGGGTTGTGGAAGAAAAGAGGAGCAAGGAACGGGTGAGGAGTGGAGAGAAGTTTATAAGTCGGTAATTTGAGGCACGAGGCACGTACGCGCGGAGCCAGATCTTTGCGGCGCCGAAATAAATCAACCACCTACACCCCCACTTCCTCCTCCTCCCCCTCCCTCCTGCCTTCCTATTCTTTCCACCTCCTCAAGCTCAAACCCAAAAGTCCCCACAGTCAACGCAGCAGAGCGTTAGGATCGGACGCGACTCAGGCAAGGGGAACCCTCTGCGGAGAGGCTCTCGGGCTGCCTCGATCTCCGCACGGCCCGCGCACGGTTATTTATTCGGGAATTAGCGTCGCTTATAATAAGCCCCTCTTTATTCTCCGGCATCACGACCTATCATGGGACAGATTTTTGCCGTGATTTAATGGAGTCTACTTCAGCCAGACCAACGTGGTCGCACATACCCTCGAGAAATTCCACGTCTTTTGTCGGTTTTTTTAATGCTGAGGTTATGCCTGGTAGAGTCCGATGGGTTTTTGTGATTTATTGGCGACCACTGACAGTTGATGGGTTTTCACGAATGAGCGAGGAAGGAACAGATGAAGTTTTTTATTCCAAGTAGTAGTCACTTCCCAAATTAGTGGTAAAGTAGAAGAAATGGATTATGTGCACAGAATTTTTTGCATTTCGTTATTCTATTGAATTATTTTGTCGTTTTATTCAACTCTTCAAAAAACCTTGAGAAAAATTACCGAACAAGTCAAGTAATCGTGGAGCAAACTCGATTTTCAGTACTTTTTCACCCTATATCGGGAAAAAAGTGCGAAACAAACAGTGAATTTTGCTCCGTTGGGCTGTCAATTTGTTGGAAACTGTCAAATTGACTCTGCATTCCATTGTATTCGATAAAATTTCACTTCCTTTCGTCTCCATGACCTTCAAATAGGTGCAAGAAGAAAAATTTCCGGCTTCATCACTTGAAATTTCAAGAGTAATTTTCTAACGGTGCCCGATCGACAACCGAGGACTCTGATCACGCCCAACCCAGTGAAAAACACCTCAAAAGTTTCACCCAAATCACAAGCCAGATGACTGTGATCAGGGACCACTGAATCCTCATCTCTGAAATGGCCCAAGTGGTGTGGGTACCTGCCGCAGCAGACGCACATCTATATGCAGCCCCGACCATTGGCCCTCCCCCGTCCAGAAGTAGACTGGCCAGTGGTCGCGTTCTCCGATGTACCCGTCCATTGTGCGAAGCTTTGTTCGAACGTTGACAGGGCCACATTAATCTGTCTTTCACTCCCTTCCGTGCAGGCGCGCACACCAGTCATGTTACGGGCTCTTTCTTCATTCTCTTTGGAAGCTGTTTCCGCTATAAATTAGTCGGTATATACCGGGTGGATAGCGTCGATCAACCAATCATCCTCGAATATAAAAAAAAAAGAGGAAAGGATAGATTTCAGAATTCCCCCTCGTACAGTCCATTTTCAACTTATGCATTGTTTGCCAAATGGATTCAACTATTTATTTATCGTGATTGTTCTACTGTGACTGCTCACGCATTCCAACCAATGCTCCCCTCGGTCTACGGCTGCTCTGGACTTTACTGGTGTTTGTGATGGAGCTTGTTTGTGTGCGTAAGCTCGGCAGGGATTCTCTAGGATTAGCCATGTTTACGATTTAAGCGCATTTACCCACCGAGCAAGTATGTGTTCAAATAAATCCCTGTGAGTTAAATAGCGTAGCATTGTTTCTCCCCCCCTCCTCTCCTCCCCAGAGGTTTTCCCTCCCTTTCCCTTGTGCCGTCGAATTGTGCGTACTTGCGCACCTGTTCAGTTGGAAGATCAAAAGCACGGTGAACGTTTCGCGATTCAAAGGACTTTTATATCCACAACAAGTGTACACGCATTGGTAGACCATTGGCAGGCATTTGAAGCTAGAATAGCAGATGAATATGACCACCCAAAGAAAAAAGTACTTCTCACCGGTATCGATTGGTACTTGGGAGAATTTCACTTGCGAAAAGTTCGAAAAATACTTGGCCCAAGTACTTTTTGTATGATTGAGTGAAGTACCACCTCTGCCGATCAAGTAGCAATAGTACTCGGAGGAAGCAGCTTCACTACTTTCTGCCAGTACCTTTGATACTTTTTTGGTACTTTTTTATACCAGTACCTCTGGTACTTATGAAAAGTACTAAAAGTAGTGGTAGAAAGGAGTGAAGCTACTACCTTTGGTACTTGTTAACAGTACTAAACGTATTGAGAGAAAGTAGTGAAGCTACTTCTTCACTGTTCTTTTAGTACTTTCACAAGTACTAAAAGTACTGGGGGAAGTATTAAACATGCTAACTAGCGCTGTTACTTTAAATACTTTCCACAAGTATTTTTAGTACTTCCCACAAGTACTTTTAATACTAAAAGTACAGCCAAAAAGTAGTGAAGCTACTTCCTCCCAGTACTTTTAGTACTTTTTACAAGGACCAAAGGTACTGGTGAAAATTAATTTTTGATCTTCTCGAGAGGAATTTTATGACTTAATTTCAGTACTTCCAATTGATCACATCGTTGAGAAAAGCGAGAAAAAATCAGTAGATTGTGATAGAAGTACTTTTTCTGCTAATCAGAAGTTATTTTTTCCTTTTTTGAGTGACAAGAACTGTACATGACAATCAGTGATTCATACCGAGGATAATTTCATGGATGATGGAACTGTGAATACTCGGATGATTGAATTGCATATCTCCGCCTTGGGGGGAGAGCTCTCTGAGAGGGTGTTGGCCCCAACGCAAGACCCTTCCTTACTTTCTTTTATTATGTTTCCATTCCTCAGCCGTATGCTCACTGTTTATTTTGTATCCTCAGTTTTTCATGAGATCACCGGGGTGAGACTGAACGAGAGTCAACGCATTCACCTTATATTGTCTCGTGGGCTCGATAGAGTGATTTCACTGCGCGCGCACAGCTATTTCGAGTTTCGAGACATCGTTGTATCGCGGCTGTATCGATTCAACCCCCCGCCACCTGTCCACGGATCTACGGTGGTAGGAGTGACGGTGAGGGAAGGCTGCGGCGTGAGGGGGACAGAGCTTTTTCTTTCCAAGTTTTGAATATTTTTTTCTTTCGTCAAGAATGAGATGTAACTTTAGTTCAGGCTTTTTGACTGTTGGAGTATTTCGTTGTGAGTTGATGATTGTAGATTGATCTAGGCAATCTCCAGCAACTTGACGATTAATGAATAATTAATTGCAAGAAAGAACGAACAATTAAATGAGAGAAAGTTAATTTTGTCATTTAATTTATTCATTAATTGTCAAATTGCTGAAGACCTAGACCAATCTACAGTTAAGAGCTGATAATGAATTGAGATGTAACTAAATGACGTTCCCTCCAAATTAAAAGTCATGACAAAAGTAAAGTTCATTCCTTTTTCTTGTTCTCCTTCATAAAAAATTAACAAGTTTCGCTGTTCATTCGTGTTTGTCTCACATTTCTTCCTCCCTTTCAAATAACAGATCTATGGTGATAGGAGTGACGGTGAGGGAAGGCCGTGGCGCGAGGAGGGGACAGCTTTTTCTTTCCAAGTCTTGAATATGTTTTTATCTTTTTGGTTAAGAATTACATGCAACTTTAGTTCAGGCTTTTTGAACTTTGGAGTATTTCGTTAGGAGGTGATGATTGTAAATTAATCTCGGCGATCTTCAGCAATTTGCCGATTAGTGAATAACTAATTGAAAGACAGAACGAATAATTAAATGAGAGAAAGATAATTCTTTCATTTAATTTATTCATTGATTGTCAAATTGCTGAAGACCTAGACCACTCTACAGTTAAGAACTGATGATGAATTGAGATGTAACTAGATGATGTTCCCCGCCAAACGAAAATTCACGATTAAAGTAAAGTTGATTCATTTTTCTTGTTCTCCTTCATAAAAAAATCACAAATTTCGCCACTCAAATAAACATCTCTAAACCACGAATTTGTTCTTTGATTGCTTCACTCCGTGTCAGCTAAAGAAGCCAGGACTAGATTAAATCATGAAGACCCAATTGAAAACATCTCATTCAATGATACCACTGTCATTAAACTCCCGATAAGGCTGATTAAACTTGTTGAGCCCGCCTCTATAAGAAACGAAACATACCATTAACAGAGCCATAAATTCCAATAAACCATAGTCTCGCCCTCCCGCCCTCGTTATCGAGCACCGTATTTATCACTACCACCGTCCATTCACAGAAACCCGGGGAATCCCCTTCAGCGCCGACGGTACTTTCCCTCCATGCTTCCGCGAACACTCGTCCGATGGCGCCAGTGTCTGATTATCTCCGGAAAAATAGTAGGAAATAACCCACTGTACCATTCGCTGGTAACATCGGAATTTCCGGAGTGTCTGCCGGCAATGTCGGCAGCCAACCTTCCATTCCCACCCCTCACGACACGACCGGCTTTTTCCCCTTCAAAAAAGCCTGAATAAATTACGCTTGAGTTAATGAGAAACGTGAATTATTAAGTAAGAGAGCAGTTGCAATTTCACGTTATCCATACTCTCGTGGGGTAATTCTAGTGAGACCATGTTGGGCTGGCATAGGTAAGCGTGACTGACGACGATAAAATCTCGATTGTACCAGGTGGATAAGTATTTTCACCTCAATGTGGGAATTTTCCGAAAAAAAAATTAAATAATTCCAATTGCCCCGCATTACACCGAACGAGTAAATATCCCTCCATTCCAGTGTTTGGATTATGCTCCTTGGATCGCGTTCATGTCCTTCATCACGATGCCGAGATAAGAACAGCGTCGACATTGATGTGATAACGAGCTAGTTTCGCAAAGGGGCAGCAAAGTGGATATCTACCAGAGAAAACACAAGCGGATATGTTTATGTCTATTTACCCTGGAAGAAGTAAATACATCAGTCTCTATTTGCTTATCGGATGAACACGTCAAGAGCAATTTCCATCCTCATTGAGCCGTTACGAAAATGAAAACAAGTGTACAAATATGAGGAGAAAAAGAAGTGGATCAGAAGGGTGGAAATATCAGCGAGTGGAGGGAGCTGATGCGACCAAAGCTTATAAGGTATTAAAGGAGGATTTAATATCATGGCCATCGGATACGTGGTGCTCTTTTCGTCGCCCCTCAGATCGGCTTACTCTTTGCGCTGGAGGACCCTTTGACAAGCAGCCCACAGTTTTCCCTGGAGAAGTATTGCTCTTCAAGTATACTTGACATTGGCATTTCGACATACATCCGCGCACGAGACACCCCTGTCACTGGACCAAATATTCTCCATTGGCGTGTGCGCGGAGGGGGCACAATGCGGGTGCTGCCCGTACCTTTAGCATCGAAATATCATGCGAGGAGAAAATTATTTGGTGCACTGAGAAGACAAGGGTTTACGGAAATCTTACGCCAAGAAATTTTATATTTGTTCGGAAGATGAGGGCTTCTCTCATTAATTAGTTCATGTCAAGAAAACGAGTTCTCAAATCAGTTCAAGTGGATTTTGCATTAAAGTATTTTAGAATTGAGGCTAAAAAAATATTAAATGAACTAATTCGATTTTACTTGGTTTGAGAAATCGCTTTCTTGTCATCAAGAAATTGTCATCATCTGTAGGACAAGCACAAAATTTCTTCGTGGGGGCCATTTTGCTTTTGAAAATTTTTAAGCCATGGGTTTCTTCATATAAGTAAAGACGTACTTCTTAAACAACTGTGTTTTGCCAGTGGAGATTCGACAACTATTTGGTGAGACTTAACAACTCATTAATTAGAATTCAGAAAAGATTTTTCAATTTCATTGAGTCAAAATTGATTCAATTTATTGAATTACTGGTTCAAGCTGGTTGTTTTTTATAGATAATACTGTTAAACATTTTTGGCTGAAGCTTCCTGTGAACTCCTCGGAATTTTTTTCCCATTGAAATTTCACGTAATTTCAACTGAATTATTATTTTTCCAACCGCTTGCATTTACATTGAATTTGAACAACAAGTCTTCCTTTTGCCAATGTTTCGAGTAATGAATCACACTCCTCTTCAGGACTTCAAGAAAAACACAAAAAAAATTTTATCATAATTTTTGCCTATTAAAAAATTTACTGCCTGACATTGAATTAATTATGAGTCATTAGGCAATGCAAGGGGTTTGACATGATTTTTCTACTTGATTCTTCATACCTACTCAAAGAAATTATTGCATTGTCTCCACTAAATTTCCCAAACACAAGGAATCCAAATCTGTAAAAAATGTGTGATGTAAATAACATTAATAGTTAAAACAGTTACTTTCACCTAATTTCGTTGTCAAGAATTCAAAATGAATTAATTAGTCTTTAAACTTCACTAACTAGTAATTAAAATTCATCAAATAATATTCTCCATGTCCCCAGAATGTTCATTCTAGTTACAAAGATGCATAAATACGCGGACAGCGTGCAAAGCAAATGATTTTTCCCTTCTCTTTGTTGAATGTTCTCCATTTTCCCCCTTTTTTTCTGCTCCGTTTTTTTTCCTCCACTCTCCAATGGTCGAGGAAACGGCGGGGGTGAGGGGTTAGATGCACGAGCACGCACGAGCGAGCATGCGAGGCCTCGGAGCAATGAGAGAGACTACACACGAGAATATCGACACGATCCTTCCAAAGGGATAGAACCAACAGGGAGGTTAGTTGGCAGTTGGAGCCCAACGAGATATAGAAGCCGGTGCGTGCTTCACGCGACACGATTCACCCCCTTCCCTCCCCCTCCCCCCGCCAACCCTATTCACTCCACCGTTCCGTCGGATCCTTTTGCCCAGTGGAAAAGCCTCACACCAAGTCATTACTATTAATAACCAGACAGCGAGAAGCTCGCGACAGGCCGCTGCTATTATTCATAATAATTCATAATGATGCGATTAATTTTGCTGCCGCGAAACGGAAAGGGAGAGAGAGACGGTGGTACACACCACTCGAGAGTCAACTCTCTCTCTATACCGCCCTCAGTGTTTTCGTGCTCTTTCCACCCTCACCAATTCGTTTGCTTGCCTCTCCTGTGCGCCCACTCGTCCGCTCACCCCTGCCCCCCCCCCGCGCCTCTTTCAACCCTTTTGTCTTACCTTTTTGTCTTCAAGTACAATCGCATTAGCATGCAAATATTAAATTTGTCCTTGCTCCTCCGTGCAAAATTGTATACTCATCTCTTTCACCCTTAATGAAATATATATATCTGCATCATAAATTGTGAGGGGAGTGGAAAAAAGCGAAGAGTTGAATGGAATCAGATATATTTTTGGCGCACGTGTACAGATTTAATGGTCGACACCTAGTATAAATGTCGGTGAAGCAGTTTTTCCCTGATATGAACGATATAAATCTCGAATGTGACTACTTGGCAATTTTTTTTTTGGATGGGGGGGGGGAGTCGAAACTGTTAGAGTGCTCGGGAAATCGAACAAAGGCCAGTGCAGTGGGTAAAGAGACTCTTTCGGTACAAAGGAGGAGAGGGAAACAATATAAAGTAAGTCTATGCGGAGGATAAAAAGTTACGTGCCGACAAGTCGTCTACCTTATTAAAATTGAATGGCTTATAGGTCCATCGCGTCGCATGGGGGTATTTATTATAGCGTTTGCGTGGCAAAAGTCCTAGCGGATACGTTTTTATTTGAAATATATGCGCGCAGAGGTGGCCCTCCTGGCTGTGTAGGAAAACGAAACTCTCTCCGCTCCCTCCCCGCAGCGCGCTACTTTTCGTGTGCTACTGGTTAACGTTATACCGGGACGTGAGATTAACGAGAGACCGCATATGAATTGTAATCATTTTAAAACTTTCCAACTCTGCATATTTTAATTTTTTCCTTTTTTTACATTTCACGGTAATTTTTTTTTTTTGCTCTCATTATTCCTTCAGTGCAACCCCCAACTCGCAGGCCAGCCCGGCTTTTTTGTAGCTTTTCATCGAATATAATTAGATAATTATGAAATAGCCGGTGTATAAAAGAGCTGACTTTACATTCCACCAGGACTTATGACCCTGTGAAATGTATTAACGGGTGAGTATGGGGGCATCAGGATTCAGAGTTGCTTGTGTGGGGGGAGTAGGGTTACTGCCAGCTATTTACCTAAGGCCAAGTGCAAGCTGAGTAAACTGGGAGGTAACGCAAGTTGGCTCCTTATTTCCCAGAAGACTGACGTAGTGACCCGGGGCCTTCGTGCATTTATACCCTCTAGTTTCTTACCCCCAACCCCCCTTTTTTATGAGTTTCTCGTCCTCTCTGTCCGGAGACCACTGCACGTGTGTGCGCAGGGAGTACGTGGGTACCATCCCGTGATTGATGCAATTAGGACGCGCCCAGCACCTCTTTGTCCACATCCATACTGTCAAGAATCAGTAGTGGTCAATCGGTTTAAGTCGACTTAGCTCGCAGTTGAGTTTTTGTTGAATAACTCGGAATTTAAGGATGGGGAAATTTTTGTAAGAGCTTTTTTGATAGTCTTCACTTTTCTTTACAAAAGAGGTTTTTAGAAAAACTTTGCTAACTCTTTAGAAGTTGAGATATTCATTGAGAACTGGCGCTAGAATGGAATTGACTTGAACCGGTGGACCACTTCACTACTGACATAGTGTCTCATGACGTTTTAATTTAAAAGATTTCATTGAGAGAAAAATTTGTTAATTTGAACACTGCTAGAAATTTTTGGCACTCGCATGGAAGATGTTATAGTGAATATTATAGGAGTGACATTGAATCGGATTCAGGAAGAAAATGGTTGTGAAATTTCAAGTTTTAAGTAGAATTCACGGAAATTCATGAGTCGTCAATGGGAGTGAGATGGAAATTTCACAACTTGATTGAATTTTCAGTGCAACATGAATATTCAGACATAAAATGACATGAACTTTCAATTTTTCCCTAAATTTCCCTGATGTTTCTGACTTTTCACAGAATAATTGAAGTGAAAAATCAAGTATTGTATTGATTTCATTAACATTTGAACAGAAAATCAATGCAATAGTTGATTTTTCAATGATAAGATTTACTGACATTTCAGTGGAACTTGAACACGAGAAGAATTTCCGGAATTTGGCACGGAACATTCAAACGAAAATTTTCAATAGTGTAGACCATATTTACCTGAGAAAAGTCAATGATTGAGGGGTTAAATTTGGGGACACAAACGCCTTTAACATGCGTTTTAATTCCTTAATTTCAGACATTTGATTTTCTAACGCACTCCTGCACATGTGTTGACAGGGAGTACAGGGGTTCCATCCCGTGAGTGATGCAATTGGGACACGTCCAACACCCCTCCGCCCACATCCAATTGGTTAATCTCATTTGTCCCAGATTCTCATCCAGCGACATTCATTTTATACATCTCAGTGTGATCAAACCGATTTACACCAAGTAATTGCCAAGACAGATATACCGAGTGGGTTGAGGGCACCTGTTGTTGTCACGCAACTGGAGTTACCAAGTGCAAATATTCGTACCCCTTGACACCTCAAACCCAACCACCTTCATTCGTTGTTCCACTCTGGAGAAATACTCGTCGGGTCCCAGACTTATTTCACGCCACAGCGAAGACCCTGGGCAATGTTTTCTGATGATATCAGTCACCTTGCCATCTCTCGCCCCCCGAAACTGTTTATAATTCAGGGCTCGGATAAAATTATGCTGTGGGTTCTGTGCAATTTTTCGAGGAATTATGAATTAAATGGAGATTCGTTCGGCACGGATTCGTTGAAAAAGTAATTGATGCAGGAAAAAATGTACTCCAACGGTTAATTTGAAGGGAATCGAAGGGTTTGCGGAACATACACAGGCAAAAAACGATTAATAAGGTGCATAATCTGTAATAAAATGAAATTAAAAGTGAGGAAAGACCGTGTAAACACAAGAATATTCTTCCATTACACAATTAGAAAAGAATTGAAATTTTATGGACAGTTGACTAGTTGAAAAAAAATGGGAAAAAATGGTCGAAAAATCATGAAATTTCAGATTTCACTGAAAACTCTATGAGTTTCCAAATTTTTGGACATCATTGAGATGAGAGTTCCTCAATCTATTTGAATTTTCACTTAAACCATGAATATTCAGTGCCAACTTACGATAAATTTTAAATAGATTGAAAATTCAAGAATATCTAAATATATTATATTTACCGGAATTTTTCTGACTTGCACTAATTTTCAGAGAATATTTGGACTAGAATTTAAAGTTCTCATTGATTATTCTATGAACTTCTGAATTTTCAATGACGAAATTGCTTCACATCTCAGTGGAACTAAAATGTGATGAAAATTTCAAAAAAATATGCTGGAAAATTCCTCCAAAAATTTCTTACAATGTTTCTTAACAATCACCGATATCCCAATAATCAATCACAATATCAATATCAATATCAAATGGTAGAGTTGAACAAGACCACATGAATATTTCTTAAAAGTAAAAAGAACTATGAGTAACTAACAAATGATGAATTTAATTCTATACTCGATGTGATGAAAAAAAATCAATCTCCAACTAGCTCACCAACACTAAAAAAATAAAAAAAACACAGAATTCCAAAATCGATAATCAGAAGAGAATCAAAAGACAAATTTATTTTAGACAAACAAAGCCATTCATGAAAAGACATGAAATGGTTGGAAAGAAATTAGATCAACCATCAGATTCGACCCTTCACTCATTTCGGCTCCAAATCAAATAATAAGTTTCACGGTGAATCGAATAAGAAGAGAGTGAGAGAAGTGAGTGAAAACATAAATGAACAGAGGGACACGAGAAGTTCAGTTAGAACTCTATAACTTCGTGATTGCGTGTTAAGTCGACGCTTGCCAGGCGATAACCAGTCCGAAATACGCGTAAAACTGGGGCTTATCACTTATCAGTGGAGAGACGTTAGGGGGTCTCGAGGCTTGACACGTCCCATTGGCGCGTTGACACTGTCATTTCCTCCCTCTTTCACGTTTTAAACCGCTCCATCGATAACTAATTGTCGCTAAACGGTGTGATACCGTTGATTTTTGATTACCTGTTATCAGAAGGAAACGTGGAAGAAAAAATGTCTGAGCGTTGGAGTATAGGTTTTCTCAGACGATAGGACGTAATCAATGGTACGTATAGGTATGATAATTAACGGTTATGCTAAACCGGTGAATGAGAAAGGAGGGGCACTATAATTAGCAACGTACCTGAGGTGGATAGAGGGGGGTGGGAGGGTAGGGGGTGGGTTTACGTTAATTATTCAGGCCTACTTCTTTACGACGACGAGTAGAGCCAGCAGCCAGCAGCAGCCAACCCAGTGGAATTAATTTTCGAATGACGTGACTGCAAGGAAGTTGCATGCATTATACCGTATACTCTGGAACGATGTAAAGGACTTCCCCGGTGACTTATGCGTCTCTCAGGCTTCTCCATACGTATCTACACTCACTCGGAAATTCCCCTGCATCGTATTAGTGAGAAGTATATTTTTGATTTGAGGGGGTGGGGAGGAATAATTGTGGGGATATCGCGAGGAAAAATTACTCTATTTGAGGTTAACAATCTTGGGTCAATGTTTTTTTCATGAAGGGGGAGGGGGATAATTAATGGTACATGGATAGAAAAGTTGGATAAATTTAGATGGAAAACTGCGGCACATTTTAATGTACGAAAGGCAATTGTGGAGGAAAAATGGACCCTTAATCTTGTGACCCTTATTGGGAGCATTATTCTGATCCTCATGACCCTTATTCTGACCTTGATGATCCTTATTCTGAGCCTCATGACCCTTATTTAGACCCTCGTGATCCTTATTCTAACCCTCATGACCCTTATTCTGATCCTCATGATTGTTATTCTGACTCTCATGACCCGCAGGTTATAAGGGTCAGAATGAGGATCACGAGAATCAGAATAAGTTCTGACCCTCGCGATCCGTATTCTAACCCTCATGACCCTTATTTTGGCCCTTGCGACTCTTAATTTTTGAGTCTTAATTTCGAGTACCGAATTTTCATCACCAGAAATCGATTTAGATTTTTATAATATAGAAAACAATTTCGCAGGTCCAAATTTAAATCTCCATATTGATCCGTTAGAAAACATTTTAAAAATCTGAAAAAAAAATTAGAAACTCTACTTTTGGAGAAAGATTAATAAAGTAATTAAAAAATAGCAAGCATTTTTTCACCATAAAAATCTTTTGTTTGGAATCGTAACAAATTTATTCTGGCTCCGACGTAAAGGACATGAGAATGGACGAAAGTGAAATCAACGGACACGGAAAAACTCCTACGCATATATATGTGAATGATCCCGTAATATTGAGCAAAAATTCGTGAACCAAAATATACGAGATTTATTTGATATGAAATTCCGGGAATTCGCTCATATTTTCATGAATATATAACATAAATGTGTATAAAACATACAAAATAGCAGTCGATACTTCTTGAGACTTTTTTTTCTGCATTCAGATAAAAATAGACGTGCGACACGTGTGATCCCATCAGGCTTTTTATACACCCATTGTATTAATGAAATTGCGGTGCACACTGTTGTTACCAAAAGTAAATGAGAAAATTAAATCTCGATAATGTGCCATGTGTAATGGGGACGTGAAAAGTGCATAATAATTTGTCCATGAACAACATTGGGAACCATATGTGGCAATTTTCGTCCGGTATTTTCCAATAGTTATGGATAATAACAGTTGATTAATTAATTACTTAATTGAGTTGCACAGACCCTCCAGAACTAATAAACGCTTGTAGATAGTCGCTTGACTTTAATGAACGTATTTGTGTATTTTTCCCATGATTGTGTTGATGGCTGCCGATGCCAGATCATAATAGATTAACGATTTGTTGGTGAAAATGCATTGAAATTCAATGTTCCCTTCAATTAATGGGATTAATGCATGGGAAATTGGTTTTTACTTGAACGCTCTCGTCATTATTCGAAATGTTTTTCCTCCCTCTGTTTAAATCCATTTGCAAAGAGATGGAACTGAATGGAAGAGGGTGGGACAAAAAAGTGTGCGTTGTCGATCGAACTTCGCTCCTCATTTATATGCATTTCTATGCATTTCTAACGAGTTTTTCACGCGACTTGAAGGAACAAACGAAACCTCACTAAACTCGAGGCACAAAAGAAGAGTAAAAACTATGTTAAAGTTTCGAGTTGGAGTGGTATAAGAAGGGATCCTTTAGCCACCAGCTAACTGACGGATCCTTAATTAAGGTCTCTCAAGCCAGTGTGCCAAGACGCGATCCCGCCAGTATGCGGATAGATCCATTACACTGTCAGTAATTCGCATTGCGCCCTTTTACCCATTGGACACTCCACCTGGTACTACGGGATTTCTTCCACGATGTGCTTATTCCACCTTTGTCTCGAGAATATTTATACAGGTATTGTTTTTCTCATCACTGTGCCCTTCTTTTTCATCTCAATTTTTTTACCAAGCTCGTTACGCTCAACAATTTATATTCAGAGATGCGGATTGTCGCGATACGAATTTGAATGGAACGCGGAAAATTTTCTCGTTGACCTTACTGCGGTTTCAATGAATTTATAATCCTTTCCCAGATTTTTTCATCCTGAGGAAATTGTCGTTATAGTGCACACAATTTGTTTGATGGATCGCGGGTCATACAGAAGATTCAAAATTTTTTACATAAATTGTTTTATTGATTCATTTATTTTAAAGACAATGAATTATCGATTTTTTCGGGCTTGGAAGAAGGAGAGTTGGGCTTTATGTTGTTGGAAGAAAATTGACATTTTTATGAACAGTTGACTAGTAATTATCAGGAGAATAATATTGAATTCGATTCAGGAGAAAAAATAATAAAATTCCGCATTTCAGTGGAAATTCAATGAAATTGGATATTTCTGCACTGCAGGGAAATGAAAATTTCCAAATTTCTTTTAATTTTTTAATCAAAACATAAATATTCAATACCAAATTACACTATTAGAGATTTTTTTTAATTTAACTAAGAGCTGCATTTGGATTTTCAATGTTATGAACTTGAATTCAGTTTATAATCTAATCGTTCATGGATTTTCTTATTTATTTTGGGATTTCAAAAAAAGGAGTTTTTCATGTTAAGTCATCATTGATATTTCAATGGGAGCTTAAATTCTCGAACTCATTGTGAAAAGTCAACATTACATTCAACTGAATTTTCAATAGATTGAGAATTTAGAACAATAATTGCCTGAGTTTTGAAAATTGCAATGTCAGTGAATAATCGAGAATTTAACTAATTTTTTAGCAACATTGTTTTTTGTTTTGACATTAGTGTTATTATATATTAGTGTCATTATAACTCGTTAAAAATTTCACGGCTTTTTAGTTGAAATTTCAAGTGTAATTTTCTACCAGTGTACATGGAATTAAAAAAAATTGAAAATTAAAAATATATTCCTCTGAATTTTCCTGATTTTTATTCATTTTCATGACATAATTGTTCTGAAATTATTAGTTTCCATGCACTTTCCCACAAATTGTTCAATCTTCAACGCCGAAATTCCTTGCTAAAAATTCCTACCAATGTAATTGACAATAATTGTTGTCCTGCAAATTATTCCCACTCAACAAACATAACATTGCCACCATCATCAGTACAACCTGTCCCCCTGAATATTTTCCAGTTCACTGAGAGCCCATTCTGATGACCACTGAAATATTTAGTTTTCAATTAAAACGAGTCTCCCCATTATTATCAATATTTACGAGTTGTACTTGATGTTAATCAACCGAAAAGAAATCCACGCGCGGGGTCAGGGGCTTTTTGTAATAATCGAAATATCGATTATTAAATCAAATTTATCGGAGTAATGGGAAATGAGCCGAGTCTATATTATCCCTCGTGTTAATATTCATTGGGAATTAATTACGAGCTTCGAAATATAAACTCCCCTCCCCTCTCCACTCCCTACCCTCCCTGCCGGGGTGAAAAAAATACAATGGTCCATAACCGTTCGCATTGAAGTCCTTTATAAACGTATTAAAATTGCAATCGACTAGAATGAAAAAAGGTGTATGCATGCATGTGCGTGAGCATGTTTTTATGCCCCCGTATATAATTGATACGGGAATAACGTGCAGCCTGACAAAGGTTGGTGCAGGCGATTACATTGTACTCATTTAATAAGTTAATATGGTATATTCACTGCCCCTAGAGTTGCCCTGCGGGCTCATACGCTCTACTTTTTTTTCCACATATTTTTTTTCCATCCGAGGGCCTCTAGCCCACCCTCTCTTGCCCCCCTGCCCCATCCCCCTGCGCTCCTCCCACCACTTTCCACCTCTCGTCACTCATTCTCTCCCTTGGTCGCTCTCCCGCGCGCTCGGCGGACTCTCCCTCCCCCCGGGTTCACACCAACGCTCGAGCGAGCCTCGTATCACGAGCACGGTACGGTAGGTGGCGGGCAAGGGTGATTTGTCGCCACGGATATGAGAGCGGCGAATGCCCCTCTGGACGCAATATTATTTTAAACGATGATATAGGAGAGGCGCGTGGTGCCGCAGAAACCGCGATGCCTGTTACTCTCTCGTTGGGTTGTGCCGAG
This sequence comes from Diachasma alloeum, assembly GCF_001412515.2. Classification (NCBI taxonomy): domain Eukaryota; kingdom Metazoa; phylum Arthropoda; class Insecta; order Hymenoptera; family Braconidae; genus Diachasma; species Diachasma alloeum. The sequence continues at coordinate 839,063 of NW_021680425.1, forward strand.
TTGTGCGAAATGAAAATCACGAAAACGTATATGGCCGCACATCCGTATTCCCTTTCACACTCTCTCACCCTCCCCCCGCAGCTCGCTCTTTCTTTTCCACCATTTGTACATTTTTTAATTCTATTATTTTTATTACTTGCGTGGTGGATACATGTGGCTACAGCATGCCGCACAGATTGCACCACTTTGCGTTACAGTTGTTATTAGAAAATTTTGTGATGCTTGAAAGCACTGTTTTGGGGGAGTTTTTTTTCAAGTGATTTTAGGGGGGGTTTTCTTCTGTTTTGATTGACAAGATCGAGATTGACGTGAGGTACTTTTTACTGAGGTATTGCGCAAAGTATTGGCAGCATTCCATGTTGGAAAAAAAATTATTCAGTTTCAAATTTTGCTAAGAATTTAGTGATATTTCAATTTTTTTGAGCACGAGAATTACTCAGTTGACTTGAAGTTTCGATCAAAACTTGATTATTATGTATTTATTGACAATTTGAGAATATATTTATGTGAATTGACCATGGGAATGATTGAACTGAAATTGATTGCCTCTACTGATTTTTCCAACAAATTGTGAGTTTTCAATGACAAAATTTCTTGAAAATGCCATGGAAATATAACGATCCATTATATTTCAGGAGTTTTTTAGATTTAGAGCCACGGGGCCAATCACGAGAGTGAAAAAACACTGTCGCACTAAATTGTTGTGAACACTGTTAGAAAAAAAAGAAATTTCATGGACAGTTGGCTACTAATTTTCAGGACAGTGACACTGAATACGTTTTAGGGGATAAAAATCATGAAATTTCAGGTTTCCCTGAAAATTCAGTAGAATTCCAGAATTTTAAGCAGCATAAAGACGAGAATTCTATAATTTCTTTGAATTGTAAATCTAATATGAATATTCAGTGCCCAATTACATTGAATTTTCAGGGAAATTTGAAATTTCATGAGTTTTTTTCCCCTAAATCGCATTCAGTGTCACTGTTCCGAAAATTCCAGAATATATTTACCGAAATTTTTTAGTTTTCCATTTATTTCAGGGAAAAAAGGAACTAAAACTTACAATTCTTTGATTTTTCTACGACATTCTGAATTTTCGCTGACGAACTTCCTTGACATTTCAGTGGTGATTAATTTCCCTAAAAAAGTCCAAAAAGTGTACCGGAAACATCAGACAAAAATTTTTAACAGTGTAGCAGCCGCCCCCACATCCCAATTAGCACAGTTATTACGAAGTCGAATTGAAAAGGTGCCTGGGAAAAATAAATAAAAAGCCGTCCCACCCCAGAGGCTAGGGATTTTGAGGATAAAAGTTTGGTCAATTGGTATCCAGGATGAGTTGTACGGAGGGGAGTGAATCAGAACGAGTAATGGCTGGTGAGAGAGAATTCGCGCCAGATATCTCGATTCTGCCGATACAAAATCAATTTACCATCGTTGAGACGCTAAGTCACGCGCGGTGGCGCTCATCTGGTGGCTTCCGGTTAAGACTTCCGGTCGGCGGGAAGCCAGAGGTTCTGGGCAGTTTGTTACCCCGCTTGCGGGACCTGGGGTCGTCTCACGGGTTTATACGTGGCGGCATTCACTCTCCCCTTATCCCTCTCGTATTCGCACTGTAGCCATGGCATAATGTATTGTTACTCCCAGTTACATCCTGTGGAGCAGTTGTTGTATGGGTAAAGGATGAAAACGAGACAGGGAGCACTCGGTCGACGACCGCCCAGGGGTTTGAAGATGTCCGTGGGCGCGGGCAAAGGGGATAAAGTTTTGCTGGGGCCATAGACTTGCTGGTTCTGTACTATCAGAGACTACCCTTCGCTAGATTGAGCCGGGGGAAGGGGTGGCTTTATCCTCTGTCAGGCCACTTGAGTTATATATTCCCCTGCATTTAGCCCTCAAACTCGGAAAACTCGACTTTCCTCGACTGTATGACTGTCGGATGATCGAGGGAAACCACTGATAATTCTAATTAATGATATCCAACGAGCATCAACACACTGTTAGAATTTTGTTTTAATTTCATTGAAGATACTATAGTAAATCTCATGAGAGTGGGATTCAATCGGATTTAGGGAATAAAAAATGGTTAGGGAATTTCAAGTTTAAAGTAGAATTCACGGAAATTCGTGAGTTTTCAGTGAAAGTGAGATAGAAATTTCAACTTGATTGAATTTTCCATTTTTCCCAGAATTTTCCTGAGTTTTCTGAATTTTCACAGAATAATTGAACTGATAAATCAAGTATTTGGAAATTGTACTGAGTAGCACGTGAAGTTTTCCCGTTCTGATGTGAAATTCACAGAAATCTCTAGAAATTTCATCTTAACAGTTATTACGGCTAAACTTAAATTGACTAGAATGTTTCTAATGAATTTCTCTCCGTCCATCATCTGCACTCACTCACGTCAATTTCTAATGACTTGCTACCAAAATATTCTGGAAGAAAACGAGAAATTGTACAGCTTAAAGTGAATTCATGTTTATAATGTTGACAATCAATATTCCCTTAAATTTAGAAAAAAATAAATTGAAATTTCGTAGATAATCTCGTAGTAATTTATACAAGGCTGACATTGAATATATTTTCGGATAAAAATGTTTATGAAATTTGAAGTTTAAGCAGAATTCAGGGGAATTTATCGTGTTTTATTAGGGCAGGGACGCAGATTTCACAAATCACTTGAATTTTTACCCGAATTTTCACGGAATAATTCAACTAACATTCACAACTTTCATTAATTTTTTACTGGTTCCATCAGAGAATTAATGGAATACTTCATTTTTCATAGACGTGCCAGTTGTTTCAGTAGGGATTACTTTCCACTGGATCAAGCCCAGGTAGGGGGGCGAGGGTAAGAGGTGGCTTTATCCCTTGCCAGGGCACATGAGTTATATGTTCCCCTGAATGTAGCCTTCAAACTCGGACAACTCAGCTTTCTTCGACTGTATGACTATCGGATAATCGAGAGAAACGACTGATAATTCTAATTAATGATATCGAACGAGCATTAACAGACGCAGTGAATGTGCTCCGTATCAGTCATACAGACATGCTCATTCAACAAAGTAATTCTCGTTATTATTAGTATTATCACTGTGTGCACTCGCTTATTTCAATTTCTAATAATACGTTGTGAAAATATTCCGGAAAAAAATGATGAAGTTGCGCATCTGCAACACAGCAAAAACAAATGTTTGAATTTCACACACCTGTTGTAGACATTTTCGAAACACTAAAAAACGTCTGAATAAAATGGGATGCGGCTGAATTTCAGACGAACAGGTGCCCAAACATCTTAATTCATGTGTAAAATTCAGACACATTTTCATTTTATGCAGACGTTTTTTAGTGTTTGAAAAATGTCTACAAAAGCTGTGTGAAATTCAGACATTCGTTTTTGCTGTGAATTACATTCATATACATAACGTTGACAATTTCAACTTTCCCTTAAATTTAGAAAAAAAAATCTCACAGGATAATTCAACCAACTTTTACAATTTTCATTAATTTCCCAATTATTCCATGGGAGAATAAATGGAATAATTGATTCTTCGTAGACTTATCGATTTTGTTAGTAAGGGCTACCATTTCCTGGCTCGATTCTAGAAAGGGGCACAGAGATGGCTTTATCCACTGTCAGACCCCTTCAGTTATATATTCCCCTGAATGTAGCCTTCAAACTCGGAAAACTCGACTTTCTTCGGCTCTATGACTATCAGATAATCGAGAGAAACGACTGATAATTCTCATTAATGATATCGAACGAGCATTAACAGATGATGTGAATGTGCTCCGTATCAGTCATATAGACATGCCCATTCAAAACAGTAGTGCTCGTTACTATTAGTATTCTCACTATCTGCACTCGCTTATTTCAATTTCTAATGACTTGCTGCCAAAATATTCCGGAAAAAAAAGAAAAATGATACATTTCCAAGTATCTTGTAAAGTTTGGTACAAACAAATTGTTTATTTATAAATTATTTATAGAAAATGCTCTTAATTTTCTAGATTTGCAATTTTTTCATCATTTCATCAACCTTCCTTCAAAAGTAATCTTTCGAATTTTTTTTTTCAATTTTTAAATATTTTCTAACGATTCAATATCGAGATTTAAATTCAGACCTGCCAAGTGTAAATAATTGGGGTCAAATAGGGCTCAAATGAATCCTCTAATGTTCGACTACAAAAATAAAAAAGGATTTTATTGGTAACAGAATGACCAAAGTACTTGGATATCCTTAAAGTGAACTCATATTCATAACATTAACCATTAATATTGAACTGACCCTTAAATTTAGAAAAAATGAAAATGAAATTTCACCTCTTCCAAAATTTATTAAATTTTTTACGTAAATTTGATTAAATTTCATTTACTTAAATTCCATTTATTAAAGATTGTTATCTTCATAAGGCTGACATTGAATTTATTTTAGGGGTAACTGATAGCTTTATTCCCCTGCATAACCTTCAAACTCGTAAAACTCGACTTTCTTCAGCGACATGACTATCAGATAACAAAAAGAAACAGCTGCTAGTTCTACCCAACGATATCGAACGATCATTAACAGTATCAGTCATACATTGATGCCCATTCACCAAGCTAATGCTCGTTCCCATTAGTCTCATCACCGTCTGCACTCACCTATTTCGATTTCCAATGACACCGTTTCACCTTGCCCTCACCATCGCATTAGGCGCAACGGCTTTATCCAGCTCTCACCCCGACTCCCCCTCAGCCTTTCCCTTTAATACTTAATTACTTTGCTAATGCTTTGGGTTTCATATAGTTAGTTGAGCCGAGAAAAAAGTTAAGGGGCGGGAGAATGAGCCAAAGTACAGTATCGTTAACTTCTCTCTCACCCAGTGTGCACAGTGAGACATTCCTGTGGCTGCTCATCCCTTTGTGGTAGCTTCAACCTTTTTACTTGTATCGGTTTTCCCTATCGACTCAACCTCTCCCCCGGCATTAGGTAAAATTACAAAATTAAGCCACAAGAGAGTGCACACTGTCTTTGGATTCTTGTGGTGAAAAAAGCCCAGCGTTAGAGCTGAAAATCATGGGAAACTTTGTGAGCACTGGTAGACATGTACTGCCGGATGGGTTACATATTCCCTGTTTTTTCACTCGTGGAATATACCCCGGGTGCTTTTACGCTGTTTCACGCCTTTTGAAAGTTGCCAGAATCCTCGCAATTACGGCGCATTCCTTCTAAAAAGTTTTTCGCTGCCAAAAGCCTCGTAAACAGACGGTGGTTCTTTAATTTTTTTTTCTGGAGCATTTTCACTCTGCACTACTGGCCCACCATTCAACAGCTTTTTCTCCCCCTCCTGTTCACTTCTTTTATTCGGCCCAGGTGTACTGCCTAACCGTATCATAATTATAACGCAATGTCGACACATTTGTTTCCCGCATACCTCCATTATATCGTTTGCTCACTCTTAATTTATATTAAAAAAGGATGAATGGGAGGGGATGAAATAAAGTGTCGATGTGTGTGTGTGTGTGTGTGTGTGTGTGGAGCACGGTGCAGCATAAAAATCTGTTTGTTCGGACGCGCACGTACGTTGAATAATTATTATCCATTGAAAAAACAAACGAGAAATGGTATAAATGGGAGGGGAAGGAGGGGGAGGGATTTTATTTCTGTGTGATAAGAGAGGTGGAAATATTTGACTAAACGAAGCTTTTGATTTATATGTGCATCCAATAAAATACAGGCTTAATACTAATACAATGATAGGAATTGGAGTCGCGTAACAACCGTACTAACTCTGCAATACTGTAAAGCGGAGAACAGAACCGATAGCCATTCAGATGGGTAGAATAATGTTTTTACCCTATATATGGATATTTGTTTGGAAATGTGTTCAGTGAAATGAAAAGGGGGTGGTTCAGAGGCGAACGAAAAATAGAAACAGAACCACAGCGGGGGTTTGTTAGGGGTGGAATTAATTGGAGTCCATTAATTTATTTTTATTTAGTTTGATAAAATGAAAATTATTATATTGGAGGGATGATGGTTTTCAGTCGGAAGTACACAACATTTTGCGAATATTTTCAATAGAAATGTTTTAATTTTAATGAATGCTTTCTTGATTCAAACAAATATTCCATTAATTGGAAGTGGAATCATTGTTCACGACGAAGAGAATGAATTTATTAACGGGTTTAACATGTTTTATTGAAAGCGAGGATTTATTTGAAATGAGTTAATTATTTATTTGTGAAGAAAATATTTTGATCGAAATGAATACTTATTGTTAAAAAAATTGAAATTTCGTGAACAGTTGAGTAGTAATTTTCAGGAGAGTCACATTGGGTTAGTTTGAGGGGGAGGAAATATGAAATTTCAAATTTCCCTGAAATGTAATGAAATTCTGAATTCTTCAGTAGCAGGAAAAAGAACATTCCTCAAATGACAAGAATTTTTATTCGAAACGTGAATGTTCCGTACGAAATTATACTGAGTTTTCAATTACTGCAAGATTCAAGAATATATTCGCCTGAACTATTCTGATGTCAATTAACTTAGGAATTGGAGCCGCATAACACTTCAGATGGGTAGAATAATGTTTTTACCCTATATATGGAAATTTGTTTGGAGATGTGTTCAATAAAATGAAAAGGGGATGATTCAGAGGCGAACGAAAAATAAAAACAGAACCACGGCGGAGGTTTGTTTGTTGAATTCATTGAAGTCCATTAATTTATTTTTATTTAGTTTGATAAAATTATTATAATGGAGAGATGATGGTTTTCAATAGGAAGTACACATTTTGCGGATGTTTTCAATAGAAATATTTTGGGTTTATTCGAAAATTCGTAACGAAAGTTTTATTCAAATGAATTGTTTATTGCATTTTAATGACTGTTTTCTTGATTCAAATAAATATTCCATTAATTGGAAGTGGAATCATTATTAATGACGAAGAGAGTGAATTTATTAACAGGTTTAACGTGTTTTATTGAAATTGAGGATTTATTTGGAATGAGTTGATTATTCATTTGTGAAGAAAATATTTTGATTGAAATCAATACATATTGTTAAAAAAATTGAAATTTGTAGACAGTTGAGTTCTAATTTTCAGAGCAGTCACATTGAATTGGATCTGAAGGGGAGAAAACATGAAATTTCATATTTCACTGAAATGTTAATAAAAATTATCAAACTTATTGAGATTTTCAATCCAAAACATGAATATTCCGTACCAAATTATCCTGAATTCTCAATTAATTTAAAATTCAAAAATATATTTACTTGAATTGTCCTGATTTCTATTCATATTCGGAAAGTAATTGAAGTGAAGATTACAATTTCCATTGATTTTTCCGTATAATGTAATACTTTCAATGACAAAATTGGTTGAAATTTCCCAGGAAAACTGAAATGTAACAAAAATTTGCACGAAGTGTTCCGAAGCTTTCAGCCAAAACTGTTTAACAATACATAAATTTATCAATTTCCAACACAAATATTGTTCCCAGTCATGAAAAAATTTCAAATAAAAGGTTTTATTCTAATCCCAGGGTGCCCAAATTTTTTAATGAACGTTAACTCCTTATAATATCAAATTATTGATAAATGCCCATTAAAACAAGAATGATTACCTCGAAATAGCAGTTAAATCGAGTGTAATCTGTTTGAAGAATCCTCCCACAGCAGCTACCATTGTCTCTGACCCGCCGTTGACATGCATATTCACGTGGACAATTCTCGTGGCAGACAAAAATAATTATAAATTTCGCCGGCAGTTAAGATAACAGTTAACGAGAGAATCGGGAACAACCTGAAAGTGCCTCCCCTACCTCGGGATATTTGTCCCCAAGGAGCATAACGAAATGCGTACAAGTAACTCGGGCAAGAAATTATTGACGCAGTGTACCATGCTTATCGTAACTACATACACCTTCCCGTTATTTTCGTTGTTTCTATTTCCATTGGGAAAACAAGTCTTCTGGTTATGCTTTTACTGAAGAGCCGAAGGGAGCTTGCGATCGAGAGTATGGTAGCATCAGGTTGCTCCTCTCGTTATCCAATATACACATACAACGTGTATCTGGGTTATTGTTTTGCAATAACAACGTAATTTACAAGCGACAACAGAGGAATAGGGTAGACTGATAAAATTGCGCCTAGAACTACAACAAAGTATACAAAATAGTTGTTTTTTTTTCAAAATCGAATGTTCATTATTTTTTATTGAAAATTCATTAATTATTTGCAGTTAGGGTTTAAATATGCTGTCCAATCTTGTCGTGTGACATATTTGACTGGAATTTCCAAAACAATTCTCATAAATTTTTAACACCTCCTAGTTTCACTGAAATTTTAAGAAATTTCGTTATTGACAATTCAAAATTTTGTGGAAAATAATTGTATAAAATATTTATATAAACTAGAAATTTCACATAAATTGCCATGAAAATTAGCGTAAAACAGGAAAACTCAGGTAAATAAATGGAATTTTGAATCAACCGATATTTTTGCGTGATTTGATGCTAAATATTCATGGTTCGATGGAAAATTCAACTGTGTTGGGGAATTTCTGTCTTTCTGGTGCTGAAAATAGTAGAGATTCATTAAATTTTGAGTGAAATACCAAATTTCAATTTTTTCTTAATAATGCTTCCCAAATTCAAAAATGTGACATTGGACTTCAGTCAATTTTATGTCGTTTAATTTTCCATTTGGTCTATATTAATTATTTTCATTATCAATTATATTCCAACTTCCAACCCGTTAAATCTATTAATAGGAATCTATCAATTATCAACCTACCAAAATTAGAAAATCAAAAATTGCTTTTCCCTGTACAGTCAAATTTCCCAAACAGTCAGGTATTTTTTTCTAACTCCGATAGGAAAAGCATGGGGACAAACTCTGAAATTTTATCGGACCGCCTTTATCCTCACGGTTAATAAATTTTCTGAACTCAGTCGAGAAAAATTCACTATTCTATCGCATTTCTCGCCTCGATATACACTGTTAGAAGATTACTCCTGAAATTTGAAGTAAAAAATCCGAAAATTTTTAACAATAACTCATTCCCACAAAATTTTCATGTATTTTGTGGTTGAAAAATCAGTTGAAATCGGGAGGATCCAATGAAATTGCAATTTTCAGGTCCCTATGATAATAAAAATTATTAAATAATGTAGCCNCGTGTGACATATTTGACTGGAATTTCCAAAACAATTCTCATAAATTTTTAACACCTCCTAGTTTCACTGAAATTTTAAGAAATTTCGTTATTGACAATTCAAAATTTTGTGGAAAATAATTGTATAAAATATTTATATAAACTAGAAATTTCACATAAATTGCCATGAAAATTAGCGTAAAACAGGAAAACTCAGGTAAATAAATGGAATTTTGAATCAACCGATATTTTTGCGTGATTTGATGCTAAATATTCATGGTTCGATGGAAAATTCAACTGTGTTGGGGAATTTCTGTCTTTCTGGTGCTGAAAATAGTAGAGATTCATTAAATTTTGAGTGAAATACCAAATTTCAATTTTTTCTTAATAATGCTTCCCAAATTCAAAAATGTGACATTGGACTTCAGTCAATTTTATGTCGTTTAATTTTCCATTTGGTCTATATTAATTATTTTCATTATCAATTATATTCCAACTTCCAACCCGTTAAATCTATTAATAGGAATCTATCAATTATCAACCTACCAAAATTAGAAAATCAAAAATTGCTTTTCCCTGTACAGTCAAATTTCCCAAACAGTCAGGTATTTTTTTCTAACTCCGATAGGAAAAGCATGGGGACAAACTCTGAAATTTTATCGGACCGCCTTTATCCTCACGGTTAATAAATTTTCTGAACTCAGTCGAGAAAAATTCACTATTCTATCGCATTTCTCGCCTCGATATACACTGTTAGAAGATTACTCCTGAAATTTGAAGTAAAAAATCCGAAAATTTTTAACAATAACTCATTCCCACAAAATTTTCATGTATTTTGTGGTTGAAAAATCAGTTGAAATCGGGAGGATCCAATGAAATTGCAATTTTCAGGTCCCTATGATAATAAAAATTATTAAATAATGTAGCCAGAATTTTCGAATGTTATGTCATAGTGTGGGTGTGAGTATGTGAGTGAGATGCTGGGCACACGCGGAGATGGTGTGACTCATTTAAGTGCGACGTTGCAGGGCATGATGCCTTACGCATAAAAGAAAATGAAGTGAGAGAGCAGTGGGTCACGGAAGTGGAAAGAGAGTAGATGGACCTCGGAGCGTGCATGTCAAATCGGTTTCAGAATGTAGTCTTTGAGTTTAGTGTTTTTATTAAATTTCATTATTATTTTGTTTTATTAAATTGAAAGTTATTCATTTCCGTAAAACCCCTCCTTACAATAATTTGAAAATTCAGTTGGATGTGATGTGCAATTTCGGCAATAAATTCAAAAATTCTAGATGTCATTGAAATATCACCGATAATCCTACATGGATAACCCAATTATTCTGAATTTCTAGCTTGAATGAGAGATTCCATGAACAATTCGATCTTAAATTGAATTCAAATTCACGCCATTGAGAATTCAAGTGCAACCATTACTCAATTTTCAAAAAATTTGCAGGGTAAAAAAGACCGAAATGGATTCCGCTCCACGATTGCATGACTTGTTTAGTAATTTTTCTCCAGCTTTTTCCCCATCTACAGATTACTGCTGAGTGAAATGATTTGCAGCTCCAAAATATTGTCAAGTCAACACGAGCCAAGTGAAAATTAATAAACACTGTGTGTCATAACTTGACAATCTCGTGTGTACTTTTACGATGAGTAAAACGGATGAATAACCCAGCATACCGGAGAAAATGCAAGAATGGCGGAGAGGAGCTGTGGAGATTTTCCAGAGCGTAGCTCAAGAGTATAGTTACTGAAAGAGGGAGTAAGTTACATGGTCTTGTGCCCGTGTACCTCCTTAACGAGGGGGTAGTCTGTACAGCCATTCGCAAAGATCACGAGAGAGCGAGACAGTCTAACAGAACAACTCACGGAGAAACTCAGATTAAAATGAAACATTTCGAAACTCGGCCTTGGATGTTTGCCTCCCTGCGAATACTTAACTGTCCTCTGCGCTCAACTGTGCAGCATTTACCCTTCCAACCTCGAGAGCGCGGCAGCCCAAGATGACACGAATAGAGTGCAGACTCGTGTGTACAAAATTAATACGTTCTACGTAATGTCTTGCCTCTACTTCCGCAAGATTTTAATTAGCAAGAGCAGTGTTCCATACTGTCGACAAACACAAACCCAACCCCTCTTCGTTTATTTCGTCTCATTGCAGCCATCCACAGTTTCCTCTATTTTTCTTTCGCTCTATGGTATTATTTCAAATGGATCGAGGATGATGGAGATGAAAAAAAAACGATCCGCCAAGTTGGACGGTTTTTAATTTGCTAGGCGTCAGTCGACATGGCGAGTTCAACGCACGGCCCGTTGAAGTCTGGAATATAAAGTACTGGGGGGTTGATGCATTGCGAGAAAATTGTTAAGACTCACTGTCGTCGACGCTCCGTCCGGAACCTGCCATCCTTCGTTGTGCAGACAGCGGTCTTGACGTGTCTTCAAGGCCTTGGACGTCGAAACTCAAGTTGGAATGGAAAAGTTTTTTGTGGCTGCTCGTGTGAAATATGTAACATGACTTCTCAACTATTTGCTAATGCATTATGGGGGAGTTGGGCTACTCAAACTTTGGGAGTTTGGATTGTTGGGAGGTTTTTATTCGCTCGACGGTTGCATAGAAATCGGGGAGAATAGGGTAACTTATCGATGTTATTATTGACGTTTATGGCGAAACTCTTGAGTGGCGAGGTGCTGATGGTCTGGCCAATTATTTGCATCTGGAGAGACTTACTTGTCGTATTTTCGATCGTAGTCTTGAATATATATTTCGAGTGATGTTGTTAATGCAGCTTAGCGTCCTTCATTTCTTGACAGGGACAGAAGACATTCAGGGATTCTCGAATTGAGGAAATCTCCTCCTATTGTCTACTCGTTCTATATTGCACTACACTGAGAAAAAAATGGCTTTTGCCAAGCACATTATTTACTAATTGCAAGAAAATTTACATATGTCTTATGCAAATATTATTTATATAAATTTAATTGTGGCAAGTAAATATACTTGGAAAAAGCAATTTTTTTTCTCAGTATATTTGAGCTGAAGGTTTAGACAGAACGAGGCCATATGGACATTCTTGATTTTCTTGGACATGTTAATAATTCTTTGAACGGTTGATTGAACAGGAATTTTTGTTTTCCTTGGAATTGATGAATTTATTTTTGAGGTATGAACTTAAAAAACAGTCAAAAGTGTTCAGTTCGTGTCACTCACCCTATCTTTTATCAGTTAAAAATTATAAGAACTTTTGGTCCACATACTTGTTCTCGTCTTGAAGGTTCATGATTATTGTTAGGTGTCCTCACATCATATAATAGATTCACTACTTGGAAATCTTTCCTATTTGATTCTAGTCATAAATAAATTTCTTTGGATTCTTCTGAACATGAGCAGTCAAAATTTGTGAATCTTACACTATTAAAAATTTTCATCTGAATTTTCCGTGTCAAATTCCGGAAATTTTTATCGTCTTTCAATTCCCACTACAATTTCAGGAAATCTTGTCATTGAGAAACCGAATATTCCATTGATTTTTTGCTAAAATGATCCGAAAATCAATAAAATACTTGAATTCTCAGTTAAATTATTCCGTGAAAATTCAGAAAAATCAGGAAAATTCAGGGAAAAACTGAAAATTCATGTCACTTTATTTCTGAATCTTCATGTTCCATTGAAAATTCAATGGACATCAATTCAATGGTGAATTTTCCATCTCTCTCCCATTGAAAACTCACGAATTTCCTTAAATCTCACCTAAAATTTGAAATTTCATAAGCATTGTCCCCCGCATCGGATTCAATATCACTCTCATAAGAATTACAACCACATTTTCCATAAAATTTCGAAACCATTTTAACAGTGGAGATTCCACAAACAAAATGAATTTGACATGTTAGAAGGTTTTTATTCGCTCGATATTTTCGAAAAATCCTGAGAAATAACATAATGTATCAATGGTGTGTATCAATGTATCAATGTTATTATTGGCGTTTATGCAGAAACTCTTGATTGGAGAATTGCCGTCGGAAAGGGGTGGATGTTGAATTTGGCATCTCTATTAGCTATTGCCGTTCAAACGATCTGGCCAATTACTTTTGCAGCTGTGTGCATTGCCCCTCCGAGGCACAGCTATTTCACTCTCCCGATACATTCTCGCTGTGGAGGAACACTTTGAAGGTGGACGGGAAATTCTGGAAATCGTCTTCTTATCGCTCAGTAACTCACAGCCAAGGAAGAAAGAGAAGCACATATAGCCCAAGCGGATGGGTCGGAGATACAACACACCAGTGCAAACAGTGAGAGGTTGGTAGACAAAGGGGAGCAACAGAACAGTTAGCCATCTCACTTGTACATTTGCCGGGAGCAATCGAAGCATTTGCCCCACGGGAGTTCGATTTTTGTCTCCATTTAAACTCCAAGAACTGTCGACCATCCAAGATACACTTTTGTACTCGAGAAGGTTTCCCTTTAATTACAAGGACCATTTCTAAATTGGCCGTAATTCACCCGTTCACTCGCCTCTTACTGTTACCTCTCAGTGACACTGTACGTCTTTTGTATTTCAAAAAGCGTAAAACTTTCGTGTGTCTTCTACCCAACCCCCTGAGGGCAAAAGTCGACAATTTATACATTCTCCATTCTTATTATCAGGAGCTATTATTTATCTTGTAAATGGAGACAAGGAGATACCATTCCATGTGATATTGAAATATTGCTTCACTATTTTTCTACCGGTTTTTCTTCATGTTTAAGATTAAAAGTACACAAGGAATGAAATTATAGAAAAATAATTGCAATTGGAAAAACAGTTTATTTGAAAAACTTACGTTGATTGAATCTGTGATGTTAAAATGACCAGGGAATTTCCGGAAGAATACGGTTGACATTTTACGATATCATTTATCCCCACAATTTGTGTAGTAATTTTTTTCCAACTTTTGAATTATCAATCCAAACATGAATATTCAGTAGCAAATTATACTGAATTTTCAATTAATTACAAATTCAAGAATATATTTACCTGAATTGTCTTCATTTTTATCCATTTACGGGGAGTAATTGAACTGAAATTTACCATTTTCATTGATTTTTCCGTATAATTTAATATTTTCAATGACAAAATTCTTTGAAATTTCAGGGGAACTGCAATGGGATAGAAATTTGATTGTTTTCCGTGTACAAATTACTGCTGAGTGAAATTATACACGGAGAGAAATGTTCAGTAAACATTACGGAACTCACAATTCGCTCACCGATTACGGAATCGACTCAGAAAATTTAAGTGACCGTATCGTACTTTTTCACAGGAGATTCAGATAAAAATTACGGAAATTACGCTTTTGAAAAATTCCGTGATAGTTCCATAAAATTTCCTACAACTACATTTCGGAAAAGATGCGTAATTTTTATTGAATATTTCTCAATATGCAACTCCACAATATTGTCAAGTCGACACCAGCCAACTGAAAATTAATAAACACCATTTGTCACAACTTGACAGTCTCGTGTGTACTTTTACGATGAGTAATGAAAGTACACTAAGAAAACAATGATAAAAAAATAATTGCAATTGGAAAAACAATTTATTTGAAAAACTTAGGCCGAGTGAATCTGTGATATTAAAACAACCACGGAATTTCCGGAAGAATACGGGTACATTTCACGATATCATTTATCCTCAGAATTTGTCATAATACGGTTCAACAAACTGATCACTCGTGCGGGGGGAAAAAAGACGTAAGTGGACTCACATTTGCCCTCTCCTTCGTGATTGAGTGCAGATCTGATCGCTCTTGGTTCACTCGACTCAACTTCCTGATGGTAAATGCCCTGGCCGAAAGTACGTATAAGCAATAACTACAGGCACTCGGTTTCAGGCAAGTGCAGGCCATTCCATTCTTGGTAGGAATCTACGTTTCTATATAACATTTAAATTCCCTTCACCGCGCCTGGCCGAACAGTCCGCCTTTACCGTTACCCCTAGCCGCCCCCGGCCCCTCAAGTCAGTCCAGGCAGCTTCCTTTCCGCTGTTAAACGACTATTTGTGCAACTTTTTAAATTTCCGGTTGTGAATTGCCTTCGTTTTTGCGCTCTTATTTTCTTTCCACTCTCTTCTCTTCTTTTCCTTACTTCTATTTCAACCTGGAACAATAAATGCATCGTGTCTCCACGCGAGCATTTCACGTTACAGCAGTGGGGCTGAAGTACTCAGGGGGTTGGCTCACGGTGCATAGCTAATGCATGTGCAATTTGAACTAGTGTTGTGTGTTATTTTTTTGCTTTTTGGGAGAGATTAAAAATAAAAACTTAAAAATGACAAAGTACATGTTACGAGAAAATGAAAGATAGTAGGAGGCCAACGGTCAGATGAGTATTACTGTAGAAATGGCTAAGTGAGGGGACGAGGCCAGAAGTGACGTTCACTCACCAGGGGGTGACTCTGCAGTCGTGTACTATGCTAATCCCGGTACGTTATGTTGCGCATAAAACATAAAACTCACTTGCTTTCTCGCTTCCACTCTCACCTTTTAGTTTTCTCTTGGGCGATCGTAATACGAGTCGCACCAGTAATTCCATCTGAAATGCAAATCTTTCAGAGTCCAAACCCATTTTCATTTATATATTTCTTTTATTTTTCAGTTTTTTTAAGGCATTCCTCACGATTGCCATTAAAGTGCAGGATGATAATGCACTCGGGGAGGCTATCTGATTTGTTTGCCCCGAATTCTGGGGATATATTCTCTTTGATGGTATCGAGGGGGGGATGGCTCGGAGATCGTCGCTCACAGGAGGGATAAAATTATTTGAGTTGAGAATATTGCTAGCATTAGAGGAATGAGGCATTGGAATTTGATGAATATCTTTGTTTGGAATTTTTATGTTGATTTTTACAATATTTTTTGGGGAAATTCGTCAATTCATTTCTTTATTTTGATGAAAATTCTTCATCTGTTTGTTATTTATTCCAGGAAAATTGATGAAATCAGAGAATTGATTGAAAATTAACTCAATTAACGTTAATTAACTGTTACGCTCTTTGTGCAACATTTTATGTAATCAAAGTCCGGATGAAAAAAAAAAATCTGGATACACTGTTAGAAATTTTTTGAAATTTCATGGAAGATGACATGAATTTTCAACTGAAAGAATAATTGAACTGAAAAATCAAGTATTTTATTGATTTCCAGATCATTTGAACAGAAAATCAATGGAATATTTGCTTTTCCAATGACAGGAATGACAAGATTCCCTGAAATTTCAATGGAACTTGAAAATTTTCAACAGTGAACAACGCAAACTATATGAATTTACAGGAACTTAAAAATTCTCTCGGGCCAAGAAGATCTCATCCTGTTGGAAAATTTTCTTCTCTCAGTCCGAGACCAGAATTATTTATCAGAAGATTTCACGACTTCTAAAACTGACAAGAGAATATTTTCCCTCACCAAGTAAACCTTCTTCGTCAAAAGTAGTTTATTCTCTATTCTTCTCAACAAATTTCTCCAATCACTAACGACATTCTCAATTCCACAAACACCCCCTTAAAGAGAATCGTTCATCCTCACTGCACCCCCCGTTTCGGTTTCAGCGTCGATTTGCCAATGTAGATGAATCCCAAGCCCGGTATCAAAACGACACCATGTAGAATAGTAATTAACACCCTTCCCGATTCAAAATAAATCCTTAATAGTGTAACCGCGATTGTCGAAGGGAGGTGTGGCAATATTTGTGGTGGAAATGCCC
>NW_021680425.1:855969-866165 GCF_001412515.2 Diachasma alloeum
CCTCCCCCCCCACAGCCACCCCCAGTGTACAGTATGTGAGATACGTGACTGATTCCCCCACCGTGCTGCCTCGAGAAATTTCATTGTAATATCTGGCAGCGCTCCACTCTCTAAATGGCGCACGGAATCGCATCGAAGCGTCTGCCCCGTGTTTATATATATACTTATCCATTTTTCTCTATTCCTCTTTTTCCCCGTCGATGTTCACCTGAAAAATACGAAGCGGTCAAGTGAAATTTTTAGAGGTTTATCCGTGAAATGTCTTGCAGTAGATCATACCAATGTTTCTCCAGGCTTAATTCATCTATTCCACACGCGAGTTGAATCAACAAATCCAGAATGATATTTTAACTCATGAAATAAAAATGAAAAGAAAATACGTGCTACATATGTGATTGCGAATGGAACAATTGGAAAATATTGTCAGTGAAAATACAACAGGCACTATTTCTACCCCCTTCTCAGTAACTGTTGTTACGATATTGCATACCTTTACCTTTTGTGTTGCATGTGCAGGTGCAGCAAGCACGGTATTATAATAGAGTATAGCACACTGGCATTAAAGTGGCACTGATATTTAAAGCAGTCACTGTAACTCGACTAACTTCTTACCCCCGGTGGTGTGCTGAGATTTCCAGGGCCGGCTGGAGAGGGCGAGGTGGAGAAGAAGTAAAAGTAAGGAACTTTTTTCCACGTCATTTAACCCGGAGNCGGAGTTTGGGAGGGCGCGGGCGGGGGGGGGGATTTGGGGCGGGCATATACTAACCGTTGATATTATTCAGAGGCTTGGGAGCCCCGTCAGCGGGGCTCTTTGAAAAGCAAGGCCTTGTCAGTTCCAAGACAGATTACCGATCGTTCCGGAAATGATGTGTTACAGAGACCCTTCAGCACCGACTAACTGATTTTTTTATCGTGTGTCTCCAATCTGAAGTCTGACTCGGGATTACGTCCTTGGATATTTATTTTAGTTGATCGATTCGTCGTGATGATGGAGATTTTGTTGATGTGAGGGACTTGGCACATTTGAGTACAACTCAGTGTTGATGAGGCGATTAGAATGTTTTCATGCAACGCAGGCTGGGTGGGATTTATTTTTTAAAATGAAAATAAATCGTGGAGTATTGAAGATAACAGCATTGTTGGAAATTTTTACGGAAATTTCGGGTACACTGTACTGGTAGAAAATTACTACGGAAATTTCAAGTAAAAAATCTTGACATTTTTAACAATCACTTATTCACGCAGAGTTTTCGTATATTTTGTTGTTGAAATATTAGCTGAATTCTGGAATATTCAATGGAATTGAAATTTTCAGGTCCACATGATAACGAAAATCATTAAATAAGTTGAAAATTCAAGCAACAATTTTCTTGGATTATAAGAAAAATTCCATAATTTACTGAAAGTTTCAGGTGAAAATTGACTTTCACTGTCCAATTCTCTTGAATTTCCAGGGAATTCGTTTAAAATTCTTGGAATTCCAAGAACTTTGAAGGAATTTCCTGAAAATTTAGAGGAATCTGGAATTTAACGAGAGATTTTTCTGGGCTTGATTATTCATTAATTTTCCTAGAAAAATTTAACTGAAATGTACGTGTAAATTTAACTGAAATGTATGTGTTTTCCCGGATTTTTCCATGAAATTATGAATTTTCAATCACAACATTCCTTCAAATTTCAGTAGAAATATTACTTCTTACAAATGTCCAAGACTCTTGGAGGGAATTTCAGTCGAAAATTTTTAACAGTGCAGTTAAATACAGTGTAATCTACACAAAATAACGTCGAATAGTCCAATTCTATTACTCGAAATTTCACAGAGAAACAGTTTTAATTTTCAGGGCCACGTCACTGATTCTCAGAAATTTATCTCTAATTATTCGGAATTTGTGATTATGAAATTCATTCAGATCATCAACAACCTTTAGGAACCTCATCTCTTATTTTTGGTGTAATGTCACTGATTCTCAGGTACCCACCTCTGCTTTCTAGGACCCTATCACCAAATTTCAGTGATGAAAATCACGGATGGTCAGACTCACTCTAGCGAGTGTCCACACTGAGTAAAACTACATAATTCAGCCAATCAAATTGACGTGAAATTTTGTACGAAAATTTCGGGCATTTCGTCCAACTCTATTACCCGAAATTTCACAGAGAAAACAAAGTTTTAATTTTCAAGGCCACGTCAATGATTCTCAGAAATTTATCTCTAATTATTCGGAATTTGTGATTATGAAATTCATGGACATCATCAACAACCTTTAGGAATCTCATCCCTAATTTTTAATGTAATGTCAGTGATTCTCAGGTACCCACCTCTGCTTTCTAGGACCCTATCACCAAATTTCAGTGATGAAAATCACGGATGGTCAGACTCACTCTAGCGAGTGTCCACACTGAGTAAAACTACATAATTCAGCCAATCAAATTGACGTGAAATTTTGTACGGAAATTTCGGGCATTTATTTCAAACAAATTCGATTGGCTGAATTAATTTTTTTCCTCACTACAGTATCACCAATAATTAGTGATAAATTCTTTCAACTAAGTTACACATCCCATGCAATCAGTGAAATGTCCCTGAAAATCAGTTTCGTTTCTCTACGATGACTACGGAAAATTATTGGCCTAACTTACCTCTTCCCATTACATCAGGGATTCCAAAACGAATCATAAAGTCCTCTCCAGACGTCTTGAGTCCAATAAAACTTGATCCCCCAAGTGACGAAACGATTCAATGTCCACCCATTAGTAACCCCCATAATTTTACCATCACTCTCGGACGTTCATGTTACACATGTTTGAGTGTCAACACAGTTTGCGACATTACGGATCGCCCACCCAGCGTAAACCAGTATATGGCACTATTCCCCTGGAGTTACCAAACAAAGCATAAAGTAGTTATCTGACCCTCGCCAAGATTTGATACTCCAGCATAATTGACACACGTCTGCCGCAGTGATTGAGGAAAAATGCACACGGAGAGAAATTTTTGATAAAAATACCCTACCATTCTATAAAAGTGTATCATGAGTCATCGTTTCTTCATTTCTATCCCGAAATTTAGTAAAAATTAATATATGATGATCAAATTTTATTCTACGTTAGAGAAATTTTATCCTGATAAAAATAAAAATGACCGTACCAGTAGAGTAAAAATGACTGTACCGGTAGAGTAAAATTTATCAATCGTTCTAGAATTTTCGTTGTTATCTACATAAAAATTACTGGACTGGAAGGGTAAAATTTACGATGCGTCAGGATAAAATTTCTCTTCCGTAGAATAATATTTGATCATCATATATTAATTTTTACTAAATTTCGGGATAGAAATGAAGAAACGATGACTCATAATACACTTTCATAGAACGGTAGGATAATTTTTATCAAAAATTTCTCTCCGTGCATTCACCCGTAAAATAAAGTCTCCCAGCCACCGTCGACTCCCGAAAATCCAGCGTGTCTTAAAAGTTGAAATAAACTCGTTATACATTTGGCTCTCAGCCCTCAACAATGACAGTTGATTTGCGGCCGATCGAACAACAGCATTGAGCATGAAGAGTTTGCCGTTTTACAATCACAACTGGTTTTCATTAACTTCGAAAAATCCATGGCCCCGACTGTCGTTCGTAAAATACTTTTTACTGTTCGAATCGTAAAATCCGAAGCTAATTACTGTTTTTATTATTTTCCCGTCAGCCTTTACGACGTCACGGCTCTGTTCGTTTCGACTCGTAACTCCCCCTTCCTCCCCCTCCCCGCAGCCAATCCACAGGAATGTCAAGGCAGAATTCAGGTACAAGAGCTATGAATATAATAGTACGTGGTACACGGAGCGAAAGACAGGACACAGCGGCGTGGAGAGAATGCAGTAGAAAAGTGCAATGCACGTCAGACATTGGCTGTCATGAAGCATTTGTATGGATAGCAATACCCAATAAATTGTTGAGTTCTCAAGAGGGAGAGGAAAAAATATCAGACTGTGTTCGACATAACGTGTCAATTGTGCGTTTCAGGGTGAAGAGGGTCGGGAGGGGTGATAACGCGAAAAAACTATCGTAACGCATTTGTGACCCGAATAACGTAGCGCTTTGTGGGTCGACAGAGGCAACGGGTGGTCGGGGTGGATGGCTAGCGGGGGGGATCGCTGACGAGAACGAGTGAATCCAACGAGTTTGGGCGGAAGCGGGAGCGAGAGAGAGAGAGAGAGGGACAGTAGCTTTTGCGAAAGAGCTTTGGGCTAGCTCCGCCCCCCCGCCAATGGCGAGGCACAGGGCATCGGTTGTCTTCTGGTGTGGTGGCCAATATGAAACGGCTCGCAGTCGCGCAGCCTCCACTGCGGACCAATCCATGATCCCTGGAAAAAGGATCGCGATACCGTTTTGCACTCGATGTTGCGCTTATCTCTTTGTCGGGAGATATTGAAAAAGAGAGGATAGAGGAGAGCGATGCTGAGGCATCGTAGTCTTCAGTGTGCGACCACCCGTTGCTTCGTTGGTAGCTAGTCAAATCGCCCACATGACACCGAAAGCCCCCTTGCCCTCTGGCCCCTTTTCACTCGTCTTGTCCGGGAGAAAACACGACAAGACTGAATCAATCGATTTTCAACCACGTGTCTGGCATGTTATACTCTCATACTCTCTGCTGCCTTTGCATGTCTCGAATCATCGATAAATTTCACCTCCGTTTGTAGCGAAACAAAAAAGTTAACTTTCCACTCTTCTCCCTGAAATGTATCCGCAGGGAATTTTATGGTTTTTTAGGTTTGATATATGATATGGATGAGGCACTCAATGGAATGTCGCCCACGAATAAACTTGTGATACATGGGAAACTCATAAATTCAGTTATCTTTACTTTCATCTCGTATATCTGATGTGAACGCGAAGTCATAATGAAATACGTCAACGTCACGAAAGTATTCTTTTACAGTTACGAAAATTATTGGTCTGAAGTTGGAGGGAACCGCCCGCTATTGTGGGCAACTTTCATTATTATAGAATCATTTTTTTTACGTTGAAGTTTATTTTAACAAAGGCTTGTTAGGGCTCTGTGATTGCTCTGGTTGGGAGACAGTTCGTAATTTCAGTGGCACAATTTTAGATTTTTTCGCTCCGTTGCAGCCAGAAAAGATCAAGAATAGGGCAACGCGGGGGAAACGTAATCCGCAAAGTAGACTGAAAGGGTGTCAAGTTCACCGTTTTCATTTTATTCTGATATTGATACTATGAGTAGATTACCTTTAGGGAGGGTGCTTGGGATATTTTTACCGTGTAGATCGTCAATGTGTGTATTTATGTGCCAGCAGAAACCGAGCGAAGAATGTCTAGAAAATACTGGTGGAATGTCAAAGTACCTGGCCTCGGGGAGAGCGAGCAGATCTCCTGTCTTTTAGATTTTCTACTTTCTCACTGTTCCCAGTGGAGTCCCTCCATCCGCCCGGTGCCTTACACGGGCTTGGATTCTAATTTTTTATTCAGGATTACAAAGTAAACAGGTATAAGAATTTTAGAACCACGAATAATGGATCTGTTATGCTCTGTAAATTCTGTCGTTCGACGGAAGTTGAGGAAGTTTCTATTTTAATTTTTTCATTTAACCTCAGCGTCTCGGCGGGTCATTCCGGAGTAGAATGATGGAGTGGTTCAATGAGACGACCATCGAGGAAGAATGAAATATTCCAAGTAGCGAGAAGATGAGAATGTAATCACTACTTAGGAATTTAAATATCGAAGACAGAAATTCATCTTATTCTTAAGGAAATGGACAGCGCACGAGGAGGAAAAAGTTGGGAAAAATTACCGAAGACATTGAATAATCGTGGAGCAATCTCGATTTTCAGTACGTTTTCACCCTATAGCGGGGTAAAAGTGCTAGACGAATCTGAAGTTCGATTTACAATAAGAAAATAGTTGAGGCATTTTGGTGAACGATACGATTTTTTTTTGTATGCGGCACATAACGTTATAGTAACTTCACAAGCGTAATTTTTGTAAACCAAAATGCAGTTAAACTAACCAAAGTTCAAAAGTAACCACGACAAATCTATCGTGAGCAGAACTATAGAATAGTTGCAATGACTACCTTCCATTATAGTAATTACTTCTCCGGCCAGAGTTACCGTAACCCATGAGAAATTGTTCAGGACTTTTCGACTATAATTCGATGGTGATGGAATATAGTCAGAAGAATTATATTTTTCTCTCAGTGTACTGAAGGTGAGGCTAATTTGTGGCGAAACTACTAAATTTAGCCTGCCTTTCATCAACAATTATCCCGGTGAACGTGGAGGATTGCTCAATATTGCGTATAATTCTTGCGATATTCAGTATTCCGACGTAAATAGGTATAAGAATTTTATAACCACGACCGATGAATCCGTTCGCTTCAAATTCTGTCGTTGGACAGAACTTGAGGAAGTTTCCATTTGAATTTTTTCATTCAACCTCACGGTCTAGACGGGTCATTCCCGAGTGAAATGACAGTGAGGTTCAACGAGACGACAATCGAGAAGGAATGTAATTGTCCCAAGTAGCGGGAAGATGAAAATGTAACACAGCTACTGAGGAATTTAAATATCGAGAACAGGAATTCGTCTCATTCCATGAGAAACGGATAGCGCAGAGGACCAGACGCCTCTAGTTCAAAGGCACCACCTCGGAATATAATCATTCCCCTAAAAATTACGGTGGTATCCATTACACGAGACACTGTCATCCTCATTTTCTGGACTAAACCCCGGGATAAGTGGGCTGAACACCCTTTCCCCTCGGGTCACATGTCTCAAATGTTTCGCGGTGCAAGCAGCCACTTCAAGGGAAAACATTCCTTCCAGAAGTGGGCTGAGTAGATATAGTGAAGAGGAATAGTAGGGGGTGGCATTGTAACACAGGCCAAAAGCTTGTACGTGCCAGCTTGTCGATTAGTGCCGCGTATATCGTGTACGCGCCGCGTACTTGGAATTTTCGTCCTCAACCGATGCTACTGCGTCCTCACCTCCCCGTCGTCTTGTCACCTAAGCCACAACCGCCGGTCCTTATCGAACCTAATTTTTGGTGTGGAGACACGTGGAGGTAAATGAAGCTAGTGAGACTTTGTCTGGGGCTATTCTACTCATCATTTCCCCAGTTGAGGGTGTTTCGTATACCAAAGAACGTTTTATTCGTAAAATAATAATAATGTGATGAATGTGACGAATGTGGATAATAGTTTGGAAAATATGATTCACATTAGTTAAATTATGCTAAAGTTCACAAAACTGTAGACTAAATCATTTATATTCGCCCAGTTGTAACATTTGAGTATTTCTCGGGATAAAAATCTAGACAAATTCTATGCTTACGGATAGTATTTTTCCATGAGGCGACCGAGACGTACAAACTTTACTCTGTTCTATTCTCAATAGATTATTTCCTTTTTGAAATACTTGAGTGAATTTAAATAGACCTTTCAATCTAACATAACCTCAAGCACATAACAAATTGTTTTTACAAGATTACATAATTAAATTAATCACCTCTCCGTCGTCTTGTCACNTGAAGCTAGTGAGACTTTGTCTGGGGCTATTCTACTCATCATTTCCCCAGTTGAGGGTGTTTCGTATACCAAAGAACGTTTTATTCGTAAAATAATAATAATGTGATGAATGTGACGAATGTGGATAATAGTTTGGAAAATATTATTCACATTAGTTAATTTATACTAAAGTTCACAAAACTGTAGACTAAATCATGAATATTCGCCCAGTTGTAACATTTGAGTATTTCTCGGGATAAAAATCTAGACAAATTCTATGCTTACGGATAGTACTTTTCCATGAGGCGACCGAGACGTACAAACTTTACTCTGTTCTATTCTCAATAGATTATTTCCTCTTTGAAATACTTGAGTGAATTTAAATAGACCTTTCAATCTAACATAACCTCAAGCACATAACAAATTGTTTTTACAAGATTACATAATTAAATTAATCATCTCTCCGTCGTCTTGTCACCTAAGCCACAACTGCCGGTCCTTATCAAACATAATTTTTGATGTGGAGACACGTGGAGGTAATTGAAGCTAGTGAGACTTTGTCTGGGACTATTCTACTCATCATTTCCCCAGTTGAGGGTGTTTCGTATACCAAAGAACGTTTTATTCGTAAAATAATAATAATGTGATGAATGTGACGAATGTGGATAATAGTTTGGAAAATATGATTCACATTAGTTAATTTATGCTAAAGTTCACAAAACTGTAGACTAAATCATGAATATTCGCCCAGTTGTAACATTTGAGTATTTCTCGGGATAAAAATCTAGACAAATTCTATGCTTACGGATAGTATTTTTCCATGAGGCGACCGAGACGTACAAACTTTACTCTGTTCTATTCTCAATAGATTATTTCCTTTTTGAAATACTTGAGTGAATTTAAATAGACCTTTCAATCTAACATAACCTCAAGCACATAACAAATTGTTTTTACAAGATTACATAATTAAATTAATCACCTCTCCGTCGTCTTGTCACCTAAGCCACAACTGCCGGTCCTTATCAAACATAATTTTTGGTGTGGAGACACGTGGAGGTAATTGAAGCTAGTGAGACTTTGTCTGGGACTATTCTACTCATCATTTCCCCAGTTGAGGGTGTTTCGTATACCAAAGAACGTTTTATTCGTAAAATAATAATAATGTGATGAATGTGACGAATGTGGATAATAGTTTGGAAAATATGATTCACATTAGTTAATTTATGCTAAAGTTCCCAAAGGTGTGGACTAGTTCATGAATATTCAACCAGTTGTAACATTTGAGTATTTCTCGGGATAAAAATCTAGACAAATTGTATGCTTACGGATAGTATTTTTCCATGAGGCGACCGAGACGCACAAACTTTACTCTGTTCTATTCTCAATAGATTATTTCCTCTTTGAAATACTTGAGTGAATTTAAATAGACCTTTCAATCTAACATAACTTCAAGCACATAACAAATTATTTTCACAAGATTACGAAATTAAATTAATCTCTCCCTCATAAGTTTTCAAATACCTCGTGCAGCGCACAAGAATCCAGAATTGTCAAACAAACTAAAGATATCAATCCAATCCAATCACGGTAACAAATAATGCCTTGAAGATGTCTCAATTTAAGACACTTAACACTACAACAAGACATTAACCTAATTGAGACACGAAATCACAAGAAGTTTTTGGTGACTTATCCATTATCTTCTAATTTATTGAGGGTCTGAATACATTGAGAGGATCGGACAGGTGATGAAGGTGAAAAATGTCAAATGAATTTAAATATAATTTCATTGTAAAATCAAACGGGCCTAAAAACCTCAAATATTATTCTAAGGAAAAATATTTTTATCACTATTTTTCATTTCAAAAATTCGTTTACCTTCATTTTCCTAGCTCGCTTTAAATTCCGCTTCATGAAAACTATTTTTAAAGACACGGGAATTTTCATTGAAAAATGCTTGACTCTTTCCATGCAACATGTTTCCGACAATTGAGAAAAAACGAACGAAGCATATTGAAAAATAAAATTAGACATCATAAATCATTACATAAAATTTCCCACGAGACATATCGAATGCTCACATCTCTACTTCTTCGTTCGTATTTTACATTTCTCCCTTTCCAACCATGACAATTCGAATTTCTAATTTCTCTACAAACTTCCGGCATGAAAAATGCGGGAAAAAATTGTCATTCAGACGTCATACTTTATCCATTCAGAATCTGAAATGAACGGCTCAGTCTTAAGCAATGAGAGAAATAAAACTGAAGGAATAAACTCAAAGAAGAAATATTAATAAGCTTGAAAATATTTGAGCCATTGCCGCAGTAAACCGAGGGAGTCGGAAGGAGTAAGAGGTACAGTACTTTGACTGTAGGAATTTCAAAGTATATAGTGAGCGGCCCTTGTACACCAAGGGATCCAGCAAACGACCGCAGTCTCCATTCTCTTTGCTTTGAAAGTGTATCAACTCACCTCCTCCCTCCACCTCCCCCCCCCACCCCCCGAAAGACCATCCCTTCCGGCCCCACAGGTCCGCTCGGTTTGCCCCGAGAGTACCAAGGATTTCACGCAGTTTCCACCAACTTTGGTCGTCGACTGAAAAATTCCTGTGCTAAAGTTTCCCTCCCGTATCTCGTAAACGATTCACTCAATGAATAAATGATAAAACAAAAAAA
>NW_021680425.1:866188-902755 GCF_001412515.2 Diachasma alloeum
GGGGGGGGGGGGGGGGTGGCGAGATGAGGAAGAAAAAGGTTAGAATGAAATGATAAAATTGATGGGGTATAAGACATGAGCTAATAAAACTGTCTGCTGCGTACATAAATAATTCGTGATCGGTTATAAATGAGTTGTCGAGGGAGGCAACTGCGTAGCTGTGGGAATTGTGTCAGGAGACAAAAAATATATGAGGTTGGACAGAGGGGTGGGTGAGGAGGGGTGAACTGGTCGAAGCATTATTACTCCACTGAGGCGGTCAGTGGGAGTCTGAGCTCCTTGGTCAGCCTCGGCTTTCACTCATTTTCGTTTACCAGCTGAAACTGTTCTCTCCCATTAAACGTGCTTATATGAGATACTAGCTGCTTGGCTGTGTGGTCAACCCACCAGTGATATCAATAAAGATAATAGGACAATAAATATCTACTGGTTGGCCAAACGATCGCGAACCCGTCGTGCACCAAAACTCCACCTATCAGCCATTTTCCACAAGATTTTCTCAGCAAAACTAGACCCTCAACCATAACTTATGTCTTTCTGTACCCAAAATCCTGCGGAAAAAAAATGGGTAATAAAAGTGGTAAAGTCCAACGATCCGTAAATATAATGTCACGACTAATTTTACGCTGGCTAATATTTTCGTCCGTGAAACAAGTTTCCGACAACTCTTGTTTAATATTAAATCCGGTGAGAAATTTTTCCCGCAATCTTACCGAAAAATACATAAACCAGAATTGTCGAGTTAATGGAAAAAAGTTTGTTGTATATTATATATAAGACTCGGGGTGCGAAAAAATTTACTCTCCTAATATATAAATATGACACGATGGGGGCAACACCGAGGCTCACCGCGTGAGGATTAACTATTAAAAAACTACAATATAGTATAAACTTATTTTCTTGGTGCATAATGAATGGGGGAAGGTGGTTCGAAACCGGTTGGGGTTAGTGGGTAGAAAAAAATATATATAAGACGGTGGGTGGGAGAAGACAAGCGGACCACCCGAGCAAACTATTAAAAGTTGCAAATTGCTGCGGACGTGCTGCAGGCCTGTGGTGATGGTGCCGTTGGTGTCTCCCGCACCATTCCTTCAGTTTTCTATATCCGTGCTTCTTTTTAACTTTTCTCCTTCGTGTACGAATTTACCAGCGCAAAATTTTCGTTGTAATAACCTTTCACTGGGCCATGGGGTAAGAGATTTCAATTATCACAGTTGTACAGCATTTTTCCATCATCCTAACTCAATTAATGTACGTTACCCAGCTCACCCGCTGATTTTTCTCGTGTTTTTTTGGGGCTCGCACTCTTTCCTTCGCTCTCTCTCTCTCTCTCTCGCTCTCGCGCTCAGTTGTGTATCGAATTTTTGTTTCCGGGAATACTTTTACCTCTAGGCGCGCATACATATGCCCCTGCCTCGATGAAACTACTTGTAGGATATAGTGGAGTGGAAAATCCCCGTGCAGGAAGTCACGGGCTTTAGGGGGAGAGTAAGGTCGTCTCGTAATCGCCTTACCATCCGCTCTCGTCTTCTGTCTCGGGCGGTTCGCGATCGAAAGCATTCGGCGTGGGCCGTGAGAAGCCGGGGGAAAGGCTTGCTTATTGTTTCAGTCTGGATATTATCATGTGCACTGAGATAAAATTCGTATTTTGCCAATCGAATTTGTTTCAGACAAACAAACGCTCGAAATTTACGTTTGAAATTTCAGTATAATTTCTTGTCTGACACAAATTGGATTGGAGGAGTTATATTTTTTCATCGCACTGTCCGTCAAACGCCGTTGACGGACACTGTGAAGAAACGTAGGTTCGTCACTCGGCCGAAAACAAGGTATCTGGCCCGCGTGATTGCATTGCAACGTTCTCAGGTGTCAGAAAAGTTTTTCTTTAGTCTTGTGACGAAAATAACTATTTTGGGAGTGTGAATTGTACTGATTTGATGGTACTTCTGCCGGAAATAAGTGCGTTGAGGTTATCCACAAAGTTATTGATTACTTTTTTATATTGCAATTGATTGATGAGGATTGGATAGGAAGTCTATCATCCAGAAAACAAATCCGTGATTCAAGTAGGAAGACTGTCATCCAATCAATCTGATTTTCCGACGCTTTTTCGGGATACAAATATTTTGTTTTATGGACACTGGTGTCAATCCGGAATAAACACTGTCAAAAATTGTTGTCCAAATTTTCCGTGTAAAATCCCGGAAATTTTTATCATGTTTAATTTCCACAGAAATTTCAGGAAATCTTGTCATTAAAAAATTAAATATTCCATTGATTTTCTGTTGGAATGATCTGAACATTAGTAAAATAGTTGATTTTTCAGGTTAATTATTCCGTGAAAAATCGGAAAAATGAGGAAACTTCAGGGAAAATTTGAAAATTCATGTTATTTTGTTTGTGAATATTTATATTTCATTGAAAATGCAATCAAGTTGTGCAATTTACGTCTCACTCACACTGAAAAGTCATGAATTTCTTCGAATTCTACCTAACACTTGAAATTTCATAATCATTATTATAGTACCACTGAAATTTCAAAGAATTTTGTAATGAACCAATTGAAAATTTTATAAAAAGTGTGTGGAAGCTGTAATTTTCAGTTCAATTATTCCATAAAAATTAGTAGAAAGCTGGAAAATTCAAGAAAATATATTTTTGCATTTTTAAATAATTAATTGAAAAATCAGCGCAATTTAGTAATAAATTTTCACGTTTCTATTAAGTTTAATCAATTCCTAACACAAGACAGGAAAAAAATACCAAAATTACACAGCAAAGCAAGAATCTTGTCTTGTTTCACGTACCATTCAATAAATTAAAATAATATATTCAAAATATTAATAAATTTTCAATTAAAAAAAACATAAATGATCATGCCCCAATAACATGGAAATATCCACCCTCCTCTCTACTGCATAAATCTTCCATTTTCACAAGTGTCTGAAGATGCTCGACTTTTTATTTTGTTGCAGGAAATGAAAGTCAACTGGGCAACATCACCGGGAAACCAGCCAAAGCAGGACACAAGCAGTAAGTATTACGACGTGCGTATGACACTCCCTCATGCCAGAATTTACAACACAGTTACAGATAATGACAGTGTCTGGAGCGTGAGAAATATTGAATCCAGTGAATTTATCTGTTGTTTCCGTGCTCCAGTTGAAGCGTATCGATTGGATGTAAATAACCGTTTCCATTATTATCCATTGCATTATTAATGATTTACGTAAACAATTAATCACCTCATTCAATGGATTATTCAAATGGATTTCCCATTTTTGATGACTCCATATCGCGATTTAGCGAAGAAATAGCGGGAAAATTCACCTCTATTGATCATCATGATTTGTCGTAAAATTTAAATAGCTCTGAAACTTGCAAATCTCTTGAGAACAATGGCGAGTTGGGAGGGAAATTTCGTCCAATTCCCTGTGGACAGTAAACGTTCAACAGGATCTTACGCAACCACGTTGTTTCCACTGCAATTCGTATGGATAGTGGGTTATATTCCCCGTTGGTAGTGAAGTCCACTCGATACATAAAGGCACGCAGACACAAGTAGAGTAGCATGAGTCTGAGGGTACATGCGCTCAGTACGCTCTTGAGTCTCCCTGGTGTCATCCACTCCAACTGAATACATACACATGCACCAAAACTCCAAGTGGGGCTAACTCACCTTCCCCTGCATTACATTTACGTGGGTACTTCGGGCGGCTTTTTCTACTGCCGTTTTCATTTCACTCTTTTCCGCTCGTTTTACTCGGAAATACTCGAGACAGTTTGCCGTGTATGACACTGTCTTTCCTATGTTTTGTGGCTCTAGTGCTGATGGAGAATTCCGAAAACGAGATGGGGGCTTTTGTTTTACTTGTTTCGGGGTGAAGCGATTGTTTTACGAATGGGAAATGTTTTTTTTTCGTGATTTGACACGATCTCTGTTTTACTTCAATTCTTTTTTGAAGATATCCACGTTTCTTTTACGGTTTGGTTCAGACCACTATTATTATATTTTACTGAAAAAAATTATTATTATTTCTAATAATTGATTTCATTTTTCAGTTTTATCATTATAGTTTCAACCATTTTCAATCAGCAAATTTGTCAATTAAATTGTGCGAGAAAAATTTTAACGAACACATGAATATTCCGCATAATTCAAGTTACATTTTGCACAGTATTATGTTTCTTTTTACATTCGTTGTTTACAAATAAATAATTGAAATTCTTTCGATTTCTGGTAAAATTCTAAATATGAATAAATTTGTTGCGATTCTGAACACATAATTTTTATGATGGAACATTGATTGTTTATAAATTAGTTATAAAAATGCTTGTAATTTGCAAACATTGCAATTTTTGATTATTTCACCAATCTTCCTCCTAAAGAAAATTTTCTGATTCATTGTCACATTTTTAAAATGTTTTTTAACGCTTCAGTATCGAGATTCAAATTCAGATCTGCAAGGTTTAAATAATAAAATCATTTTAAAATGCCAGTTCTGAGGTTCGACTGCGAAAGCAGAAAAGCATTTCACTTTTCTGAGAAAAATCGCCAAAATACTTGAATATCTTTAAATAGAAATAAATTATAAACTTTTAAAAGTCACTGAAATTTCAATGAATTGAAGAATGAAGAGTCTACTCACCGGAATTTCACTCATTTCTATAAATTTTTATCTGATAATTGAATTAAATTCACTCTTCATTCATCCGATTGTGAATTTTTAACGGCATAACTCTTTGGCATTCCAATGGAACAGTCATTCGCTAAAAAATTTCAACAAGTGCCCAAATTTCCAGCAAAAAATGTTTAACAGTACACTATTGACAAAAAACCGATCCTTTTTCTTATTACACCGGAATTTTAAATTTTCAACAGACAATTTCTTCAACTCTTGATTAAATAATTTTGTTGTGTTCGTGTCTAGCATATTTTTTTTACGACAAAAAACAAAAAAGGGTCGGAGAGTATAAAATTTAATGCATTCTTCTGTCATGAAACAACTCACAACCTTTTTACGTCATTTTTAGGGCGACGACGCGCATTTCGAAAGATTGAACTGAATAAAAATCGAAGATGCCTTTCACTCCATTTCCAATGACTCACGAAGATGGAGCTTTGAAAAATTTAACAATGTGAGAGCGTCTGGTCATCCACTAAATCATTTTGACCCCGAAATTCTCCCGAAAACGATCTCGAGATTTTGAAGAAAGTCGCTAGTGCCTGCTCCATCAACATCTCACGTATCCCCTCAATTCCTCCATATTTCCCGGGACCCCAGAAAATTCTATTGGTAAATTAAATATTGATTCCCACCGTATGAAACCCGAAGGGTGGGTGCACATAGTGGTGGGCTACGGCATCTGGTCGCGAGAAATACAGTCGCGACTAGCCGCGCCACAACGCTTGAAATTCAGTGGATGGCAAAGGCAATATTTAACTCAGTCTGAAATTCCTCTTTTTATGGACTTGTAAAACCGTGACAGGCACATGGGACCCGATCCTCGGGCTCTCTTCTCCACCCGTAGTCGACCCCCGGGGTGACTCGGCGAGCCTTCGTATATTTGGTTGTTTCTCTGCTCTCCCAACCCCTCCATCCCCCTTTTTCCCCCGAACTACATCGTCCAAGAGCACCAACAAATGCAAAACTAAACGTATTTCCTGAATGAATATGTTCAGCTTCATCTGTTTATGTGTATTGTTAGATATCCTTTGATATTCAAGCAGCTGCATTTGAATTTTGAATGTTGGGAATTTTTAACGTGATTTGAAATTCGATCCTTCATCGAATTTGCTATTCATCTTGAAATTTAACTGGTACATTAAATCAAAAAAGAGAGGCAGATTCATTTACTTTAATTACTACAGGAAATGATTAGTATCGCATTTCGAGTGATTGCTAAATTTCGTGATTGCTAAACTCTAAAATTCTGTGATTTTGTTGTAAATTTCGAGTGACATCGTCACTAATTTTCAGGAGTCCATCACTAAATTACAGTGATAAAAATCCCTGATGAACAGGATTATTGTAGTCAGTGTCCACAATCACCAACAATTTATAAATGTGATGAAAAATTTTTTAAGGAGAACACTTACATGAAGAAAGGTACGGCTCGAAAATTGACAAGAAAGGAATATCTTGCACTAAGAAAAAAACTTGCGTCAAGAGATATTGTACTCGTCTCAAACAGGGATCTGCAAAAATTGCTACTAAGTAATTTTAAAACAAGTTAACAAGTTAAAATAATTTTTAATTTTCAAGAATTATTAAACAATTCATTCTAGATATCTGAATTAGATTATTATCTAATTAATCTAATAATCGCCATCCTTGCGAAAGTGATTACTGATTTATATAATATTCAAAAAATTGAAGAATTTGATTAATGATTAATTTAATATTGGAAAAATCGGAAACTGCGCTGAAAATTGAGGGGAAATCGATATTGCCCCTTGATAGCTCCATGATAAACAACTGCCGTAACCGTGCACCTCTCATTTAACAACATCCTATCACAACGCTCGAGGATATCCGTCAAATCCCAGCCTATACAGTATAATGTTGTGATTACCACAAGGTTCCCAGACTGCTTAGAAACCCCAATTACAATGCAAGAGTCATAATTATCCTTCCCCTATCCCCATGATGAGGTCCGTTCATGCCGTGAAATGAGCTCCCGGCAAAATATTTCGAAAGCTATCACACTTACTACTGATTGTCCCTGAATGGGGAGTGCGATGTCAGATTTCCGTCTGATTCGAACTAATTCAATTTCTAAGATTATGTGTCACGTAAGGATCATTATCCCGCATAAAAGACTCAACAGGCACTTCAGGTGTAACGCTCATTCCTCATTAGTCAACAAAGGGCGCGATTTTATCTTTTGTTCGATCAAAACACATCGAAGTTCCCTTCATCCTTTCGGAATAAAGATTGCTCATATTAGGCGGGTGATCGTTTTTTCAGAATTTAGAAGTAAATCGACGTTGATGGACATTACTGACGATTTCACAGAGAAGGAGAATAGAGACATGTTTGTCATTGGGACGATGCCCATTCGGGATGAAGTGAAACTCTTTATTTGCAACTTTTGCACTGATTCCAACTGCATTTTTCTTGGAGTTGATAAACTCATATAATTATTCCAAAAACTAATCATCAATTCCAAATAAATCCTATATTGTAATCAAGTAAACGAGTTATTGCATCTAAAAAAAGAATCATCACATGTTAATAAATTTGAATAATCGAATTTCATGTGAGTGAAAACTCACATTCAAGAAAAATCGCGTTTACGTTCTGCTGAAAGCTTTATTACGAGCTATTTGAAAAACCCATCAGTTTGATTCAGATAAACCAATTTTCTGGGTGAATCATGTTTTCATTTTCTACTTAATAAAGTCTGTTGCGATCAACATTTGCTTATATTTAAAATATACTATTTATTTGATGTCAACAAAACCGTAGATGAGAAACTAATTCGTTGGGACACAATGAAACGAGTTTTAATTTTCCGGGACATTGGGAATCTTGCCTCGTTTTAGGGTTTTGCGATTGTGGAGTTTAATGCGAGCGCAATTTTTAATGAAATCGTCATTACTTTTCAACAATAATTGGGCACGGATTACTAAAATTCAGTCACATGTTCCGGGGAATCAGTGATACGTTTCACAAAATCAAAAACTTTTTCTCATGATTGTTGATGTTCTAAAAATGGCCTTAATCGGTCCTCAGCACTTTTAGGGTAGTTGAAATTAACGAAGAATTTCTCAAAGTCTGAATTATCTCAACGTTTCGACTCCCACACTGACAGACTGATTAATTTATTCCAAACGAAATTGGTTAACTATTAACGAATGGTAGAGTTGAATATGGCCAAATGAATTTTCGTTAATAGTTAACGAATGGTTGACTTAAAAAGTGAAAATCGAGGCAAACAAGGCACTTCAAATGTACATTTATTGACTATTAACGAATGAACATTAGGTGAGACCGAATAGACCCTCGTCACCATCCAAATCCATTCGTTAACAATAACTAATCCTTTCTATCAGCGCAGGAAAGTTCTCATCAGAGAATTTCTTTATTCTTTGATCCTTAAAAGTACAGATGTTGGCATTAGACTTTGAGAAATTCTTTGTTAATTTCAACCACCCTAAAAATGCTGAGGACCGCTTAGGCTAACTTTAGAAAATCAACAATCATGAAATCCATGGGCGGTCAAAAGAATATTAAAAAAAACCTCTTCTGGGAATTCAAGTTTCATCACGAGCTATTTGAATAAACCATATCGACACCTTAATAACAGACAAGCGTAAGTTCTATGGGGATCTACATACGCTTGCCTGTTATTAAGGTATCGATAACATTCGATTCAAAGAAATTTATCAAATTCAAATGAACCACTCCTCTGACAATACGTCTGTGGTATACAGACGTGTCCCCCTCGTGCGACATCATATAATACACAAAAGAATTCGACGCTCAATCCACTTCGTTCAGCATTCATATACCCACCAAATCCCGATAGATCATTCATCCGCAAACTATCAGTATGACCATAAATCACAGCTGTCTATTCTCGGTTATAGAGAGAGAGATGTAGGAGAAAAAAATAACAGCAACCCGACCAACTTTCCTCCATGTAAGCTCACTAAATTGTTTGTCTCCCAGAGAAGCCTGACT
The DNA here is from genome assembly GCF_001412515.2 of Diachasma alloeum. Taxonomy (NCBI): domain Eukaryota; kingdom Metazoa; phylum Arthropoda; class Insecta; order Hymenoptera; family Braconidae; genus Diachasma; species Diachasma alloeum. Next base: position 874,879 of record NW_021680425.1, read on the forward strand.
ACCCAAGTTTTTCCGCGATGCCGTTGGATACCAGCTGTAAACTCCGGCAGTGCACCTGCGTTGCTTGTCGGTAACTGCTGTACTTGAGGTTTCTTTCATTCCCCAACTGTTTTCCATAGTCACACCGAAGGAAATCGATGTGAACATACAGCCTCGCATAAACATGTCTGTATCACTGGCAAAATACCTGTAAAAACTGGTGCCTTCAAGACTTTTCAATTTAAGACATTAGACCCAACAATGTTTCTTAACGGCTAACTTCGTGATAAAATGAGAACTTTTTAACGTTTACAAACAACACATTTGATAGATCAGACATGTTAATGTATTGAAATACAAGTCAGCAAATTGAAGCTACTTTTTTCTGTCTAAATTCAAGACACTTGTCATTTACTATATTTATTATTACATTATTATATTCTGTTAACTATTATATTATATATTATATTCAGTCACTTGTCATTTATGATGGAAACACTCCGACAAGATAGTGACCCCATTAACACGTGGAATCATAAGACATTTTTGGTGACTTATCCATTGTTTTCCAATTTATTAAGCGTTGGAAGGTTGATGAAGGTAGGAGATATCAAGTGATTTCAGACATCGTATCATTACAAGATCAGAAGGTCGTAAAAACCTCAAATATTATTCTACGGAGAAATACTTTTCATCAGTATTTTTTACCAAAAAATTCCATTACCTTGGACTTCTTAACGATTACCAGCATTCGTTGGTGGTTTACGAAGGGCATGAATAATTAAGAAGCCTCCTATTTTGACCTGAAAAGTCCGAACTGACTTATTCCAGTTATGTCCCGTTCAGGAGGTTTCCAAGTTCTCCAAGGAGTTGCCCGAGTCAAATATTTCGTTCGATTTTTTCGAAGTCCTTTCAAATCCTCAACTGTCGTCGACCCTGCGGACTAGTTTTTCCTAAGCCTAAAAAAAAATCTCCGGTCTTTTTCTTCTAGCCTATACCATTTTAATAACTAATTAGCTGAAATTTGTTCAAAAAAAAAATTATGGAGATTCGGTTCCCAATATTTTTATTAATTAAAAATGGATAGGGTCCCTTCACCCAAATCATTGAAAACCTCCTAAAGGGAAGATAACCAGATTAATTCCGGTATCGACTTCTGGACTTTACAAGTGAAAATATCCGACTTGGACAGCTAAATCGTCGCATCTTTTCTATCCATGTGCTTCATGACGGCTATTTTTAACGCAACCAAAATCATCAGTCAAAAAATTATTGACTCTCTTCCTGCAATATGGTCGATCACTCAGAAAAAATGAGTAAAGTACTTTCAAAAACAAACAACACATCACAAGTTTGAAACAAAAGATCCTCGAGTAAGAAGTCTAGAAAGTCTAGAATGCATGTCTCATCATCTTAATTTGCTACACTAGTTAGTCTACCATTCACAACAGTCAAAATACTGTTGACATTATTACTCGGACAACTCTCAACAATTTTCCCTTTCCCCTCCACTCTAAATGTGTTCATAAACCGAAAAAGCACTGCTGGTTGAGTCCACTCTCGCAACTTCGACGTGCACAGTGTGAGGTAATGGTGTACGCGAGAGAGTCCCTTGAATTATGAAACATTCCCGGAATATAATCACCCGGGCATTTATGGTGTTTCACAACACAAAGGATAGAGTTGTAAAGGTGTTGTTCCACTATCGTATTCCGTTTGTCGATGCATCGGTCCGTTGCGTTGAGCCATCAGTGAACCATCATCTTTGCTGTTTGCCACGCACCATCAACACAAGCCTGTGAAGGCCCAACCGATTCCCTTGTTGTTCACCACCTCACCTACATGTGACAACATACCACAGGTGATACAGCTGGTACGTCTTGAATCAACAATCACTGGCATAAATAAGATAGTTTGTGTACCTTGCTCAAGGGATTTGGTGTTAGCCAACACCTACGCAAAGCAAATGTCCACAAGCTGTAAAGACTTCAGGTTAAACTGTAGACTGGCACATATGCATTTGGTTTGTTGGGTCATTGAACACTTTTACATTCACTGGGTTGGCTGTTATAGCAATGCACAACCAACAGCAACAACAACAATGGCCGAGGGACAGCCGGACCGAGAAATGGGATAGAGAGCGAAAACTAGTGGATCGTGCATTCTCTTTGTCGGAGCGTTGTACGACGAAACCGCTCTGTTTTCCACCCCCTCTGTATACCCCTCTCCTCACCGCGCCGATGTTCGCCTCTCGACCGAGAACCATCGGTGGTGCTTGTAATGGTGTTGGTCACGGTGCGGTGGAGGCTGCCGATGGCATTTGCGGCGAAGCGGCGAATCGGTAAACCACCATACCCCACTGCGGGACCTGGTCAAGGGGTTTGCCGGAGAGGAGGTAGTATTGTGCCATGCATAAACCACCCCCGCCACCTCTAGGCTCGCTACGAGCCTGACCTGCCAACGGCGTGTCACTTGGAGATCGCCTATCACTTCGACAGAGGGATGGACTCCTAGTGCTAAATAGACACGGTTTTAGCCGATATAGGGACAAAGCGAACGCTTATCCACGGTGGCTCACCACAATCTTGTCGCTCTATCGTTGATTGTTCCTGGTCAGCTTCACCGGCTTGCCAAGCGGTAAGTGATTTGATCCGTCGGGTATAACTAGCGGGTGAAATTGAGACACTTTTGTCCCGTTTTCTAAGACGCTTGTGTTCCCAAATTCAAGATATTGTTAGTGCCTGAAATTGAGGCATTCGGATGTGTATTCTAGACATTCCAGGTGTCTTACTCGGGTATTTGTGTTTCAGATTTATGATGTTTCATTTGTTTTTTCAAACACTTTACTTAGTTCTGCTCTATGATCAACGATGCTGCATGAAATGAGACAATCATTTTCTAACGATAATTTTAGTTATGCTAAAAATTGCGGTTGTGAAACAATATTTGGAGGGAGTTGGGAAAATAAGGGTGAAAGACATCGTTTGAAGATAGATTTTTCGGTTTAATGCCCTCAATTAAAACGTTTTCAAGGCACTAGTTTTTACAGCGCAGGTGTTATTTTTCTTGGGTTCTGTGGTCGTTGGCAAATTCGAACCAGGAATGGGAATTTTCATTCAAAGGAAAAACTCAAATATTCCCTCAAAAACTAGAGCAATATTTTCATAGGGAGTCGAAATACTGGGTTAGTTCCGAGGGAATTTTTCTGATTTTTCAACAAAAATTGCTGCATTCCCTGACCTCTTCATCGTTCTCATCGGTAAATTTAGGACATTCTTCACAGACAAAGACAAAATTATTTTTAGCAACAGGTCACTGATTTTCAGAAATTTATCGACAATTACTAAGGATTTGCAATTGTGAAATTTAGTGAATGTAAAATTCTGAAATTCAGTGACATCGTCACAATTTTCAGAGTAATCAGATTTTCACAGACCCATCCCTAATTGTCAGGAATCTGTCGCCAAATTTCAGCAATAAAAATCACTAACAGTTGGTGACGTTCCAGGAAATCAGTTACATATCTCTGATAATGAAAACTTATTTTTATCCCTATTCTTTACTGAGAATTGGCATGTGATTAAATGAAAAACATAGATTGTTTTTTTAATTGGGGAATTTTCAAACCGTTTTGCCCCAGTGACTCTGCCATAACCGATCCCATTACAAGGTTATTCTCACGTTACTGATAATTTAACAATTCGTTCATATTCTTTTTCCATCACCATCTCTGTGAATGAAGTGACTCGTTGAAATGAATATTCTCCTGGGAATAACCATTCGGTACTCGATATGAAGCAGTAGATTTTCACCATATCATACCATCCGCTCCAGTGATGCCTTTGGGCCATTGGCGGCTTTAGCTTTTCTCGCTATTCTCGCTCTGTTATCCCGGGGTCAAATGCTCGATTTCCGAGAGAATATGAAATTAACGCGACCATAACGTATATGTCGGATAAACTACCCTGGGCGGAAAGGCTAAAAGCCAGCCCCTCTCTCTCTCTCTCTCTCCCTCTCCTTTTTCCCCCAAGTTCTTCATGTCCGCCGTATTTGCAGTTCGCTACAAAAATATATGTGAATAAACGGTGCATGAAGGTGCAGAGCGATGAGAGATTGAAGATTGAAATTCAACTTGGATGAGTTGAGCGCATTGGAAAGAGCATTTCACAAGGATAATTATACGAAATACGCGAACAAAATTATCTGATTTCTACTCTTTTCTGGACTATTTTTTCGTCGACACTCACTTCTACGCGTTCATTATATTTTCATTAACCCCCCAGCAAGAGAATCATTCCATCTAGAATCCGGTGCTGCGTCGTTTGCACCGACTGAAGGATCCTAAGCTTTAATCAACTTAATGCAGTCGCACAGTGGTGTGCTTTTGCGAGTAGTCATGCTTCTTTGCCCCCTCCCACGTTCCTTTTATTTTCATACTATTCATGGTATTCATGAGTACAGTAGTGCAATGGAAAAGGGATTAATTTTTCAACACGTCAGTGTCATTTGTTCTGGGTATATTAGCAGAAAGAAAGGTCTGATCTACCTGGGAGGATAATTTTTTTTCCCCTCATGAATTTATCAGCGTTCCCACTGTCCCAGTTGTTCTTTAAACTTTTCCCAGCAGTTGGTGTGGTCTGCTGTTTGGTGAAATAACGCCTGGACACACCCTCACCCCCATCCTCTCCTCCTCCCCCAGCCCCCGGCCAACCTCCTCGATTACCCAGTGACCGAGCATTACCCGCTTTCTCGGTAACTCCCCAAAGAGACTTGACAGTGGCTCTCCGGTTCAGGGTATCGTTTCACGAAAATAGCAAGTCAGGAGGAGAGACTGAGTCGCCCTAGGGCGATGAAACGATTTCGAGGGCGAGCACCACCGCACACACCAGTCATTCCCTGGTGTGTTATAACTCAGGTAGCGTGAATAAGCTGACCCCTCTTTTGTGGCTGGCATACACACAGGTATATCGCATGGCCACGGATGCTCGCACACGTGACTGCCAACCGTGCAAACGACTAACCACTCACAAACCCCCCGCCGACCCCCCGGTGAATCCTTGGAGCAGTCTGGGTGGGGTGCATGTCTGGTCGATTTCGCCGTTATGCATCGTTTTATGGGATTCGTTAACTGCCCGATGAATCTGTCGCAACGGGGGATAGATGTCATATTTCAAACTGCAATGGGTACAGAGATTTTTTTCTCGGGAAGTAATAACGGGACATAATGGGCTTTTTTGATTCTTCAGTGTCTGATGGAGGAACAATAGGATTTGCGTTGACTTGGTTTGATGCTGGGCTTCAGTTTTTATTGAATATCGAGGATGACCCGTTGGGGACTACTGTATTTTTCTCGGGTCGAGAAAAATTGTTCTTGTTTCTGTAGTTAATTCTTTATTTAAAAGGATGAACTGTTTGACGGATGGAGGGGCCCTGCGTCTTTGAAATATTTTAAACATTGAGTTCACCCCAGGATTTATCAACATCCTGAGAAAGAATGTATTGTTTCGAATATTGAAGTACTTGAATCGTGAAATCTATTCTACTAGAATCAAAGAGGTTGCGACTTGATTGGAAGCTGTCCTGTTTCATGATAGAAATGCCACTACTTGATTCGAGATTTTTATCGGAGTCAAAACTCCCGGTTCACCACTCTTCGTCTTTCTGTAGTGCGTGTACACCAATACTTCTTGTGAGCTCTGTATCGCAATGGGCCAACTACTTGAGACATGTTAAGTTGATTGAAGTCTCTGACTTCATTCGACTCTCTAATGGATCAAGCAACACTGTCACAAAAGTTGAAATTTCATGGATAGTTGACGAATAATTTTCAGGGTAATAACATTAAATTCGATCTAGGAAAAAAATCGTGAAATGTCAAATGTTGCTGAAAATTCGAGGGAATTCCAGATATTCAGGAGCGGAGGAGGAAGACGAGAATTCCTCAAGTTACTTGAATTTTCAATTAAAATAGGGCTCAATAGTACCAAATTACGCTAAATTTCCAATTAATTGACAATGCAAAAATAAATTCACCTGAATTCTCCTGATTCCCATTAATTTTCATGGAATAGTTGAACTGAAATTTAGTATCCATTGACCTCCCATAAAATTTTAAATGCCTTAACATTTCAATGAAACTATAACGTGATGAAAATTTCTAAAAAAATGTACCGGAAATTTTACTCGAAAATTGGTAACATGAATTTAACGACTTGAGTCACGAAAATTTTTTTCTGGGTCAAACTACTTGACTCAAGCATGCACCATTTTTTTATATTCAACATACCCATCAGTTACGTCTCAATTTCAAGAACCGTATTCTCGATCCAATGATTTTTCCCCTTGTTGTCAAATTACGAAGAATAAAAAAAGGTTATTACGATAAAAAATCATGGTGATGAAAGAGATAAAAGGCCGTTGCTTGGTCACCGTACACTTTGATCATACAAACTGTTACGATGAGTGAAATGGGAAATTACAGAAGCGTTAAGGATCGTTTTTCTTCCAACAAAGGGGCTCCGGTATTGTAGCGTCCACTTCAGTTTGGCCTTTTGTTTTTCAACATTTTTTCAAACGAATGTCACAATGGACCTTCAGTTACATTCAAGTGGTTTGTAAACATATGCACATGTGTCAACCGTCAAACGAGGTACGTTGAAATATTTATCGATCCCACCGTCCAGTATGGCCAGTCTCGTGTAATCACCGGAATTATATTCGTGCTCTTTTGCTTTCTATAAAAATTTCATTATTCACCCCAGTTCGATCCCGCTGATGCAATCGCAGTGCACATGAATGATAGTCGCCGGAGGACATCGCAGTATAACAGTCCTACAAAAAAATGTGACGAGAGGAGGAGAACAACAAGGGAATAATGGAGCTGCTGGATTGATTCAATTGCCTGTGGGGTTAACGGCGGGCTTTTTCCTCCCATAGTTTCAGAAATTTTCCATTCTTCTGTTACACTGAGTACGGGATAAAAGTATAATTACTACTTTCAACTAGTAAAACAGGTCAACTAGAAATATCCTGTGCGCCGTCGGGAAAAATCATAATGAAAAAAAAAAATCAATGCTAGAAATTGCAATTGAAAATTGAGAATAAAAAATGTTTTCATGACTTGCGCGTAAAATGGAATTTTACACACGCTTCGCGTGCGCAGAATCCTATTTTGCACACATTGTGATCAAAAAAAGGGTTCAATACTCGTGGGAAGTGTTCTTTGACTAATAAATTAGCAATTTGCTTTCGAATGGAATTTCTATGACGATGTATTTTAAATCGAATTCAATGATTCATGGAATTCAACATTGTCCCAACGTTGCCAGACAACATAACCTCAATGTTGAAATTTTATTCCTTGCCCTGAATATCAGTTTCAAAATAAATTTTCTCAACAATAGATGATGCGATTAATTTCGTGGCATTGGGAGCAATATTCCCAATCATAATGGAATTCATTTAAACAACTATTTTTCAGTTATCGTCGAAAAACTCTCGGTCACATACATACATACACTAATTGAAAAAATTATTTTTATCGAGATGTTTTTTTTTGGAACAAGTATTATATACTTAAAACTATTTCAAATAAATAATATCTAACGGAGGATATCAATTACGTCTTCTTGAGATACCTTTACTTGAATCAAATAAAACAGTTCTTGGGGTCAAGTCACATGTATTCGCCGCCAAAATGGGACAGTTCTAATTTTTTAACCTAATATAATTTTCAGTCGAGAAATTTTCTACTTTCATGGATTGATTAAAAATTCGTACCCAGGAGATGATTACATTTATGAATGAAGTGAATGTTGTTTTCTCGGATGAAGCCGATGTTTAAATTGAGCTTTCTGTATATCACATTGAACGAAATTTGTGATATCCAAGTTTGTGTTGAATTGCCATAATCTGTGATTATATTATTGTAAACTAATGCGATTCATTTAGTCAAGAATTATAAACTTCTTTCAACTCAACGATATCTTACTACAATCTCAAAGCTTTTTCCGCGTAAGAAATTCATCCTGCTTCGACATACGAAATGCTCACTTCAATTATAATTTACTTGTAACAATGTATGATCGTGTTGATTGAGATAACAACGTATTTAGTCATGAGAATAATTTTGATTTTTGAGTAAACCAACGAATTTCTGGAGTTGGCAAATTTTTGGATAGAAAGAAATCAATCACCCACTTGAGTTTTTGAGGAATATTTCGGAATCTAAGAGAAATAGAGAAATTTCTATAATTACATTTGTTGTAGCTCTCAATCGGCTCTACAAAAAAGGTTATAACAAAAATTTTGCTGTCTCCCGTAGATTTCGAGATATTAATTCAGTAGCGAAGCGGTAAACCGGGTTAAGTCGTTTTTTACTATTGGCTAGTTTTTGACGAATATCTCGGAATCTACAAGAGATAGAAAGATTTTAGTCATGACCTTTATTGTAGAGCCAATAGAGCGTTATAAAAAAAGTCGTGAGAAAAATTTTGCTATCTCTCTTAGATTCCGAGATACTCAGCAAAAACTGGCTAATAGTAAAAATCGACTTAACTCGGTTTACCGCTTCACTACTGCATTGAAAACTGGTGAAATACTTTCATTACTGCGACAAACAAAAGGAACTTCAATCCTAGAGAAGCTCGATTTCTCCCAATTAAATATACCTCAAGACGAGATAACTGGTATTCATTATGAAATCATGTTTATTTGAAAATTAACAACCAAATGATAATTGGTTCAAATAAAATTCCCTTGATAAAATTAATTTTTTCTGTCACTGTATAGTATACATCCGGACATGTGCTAAAAATTCGAACTCCTAGTGCCAAAATTGGTTATCCCACCACAAAACACTGAAAATTTCGGATTTGCCGAATATAATGCTTCCCTTCGGACGCAAAAACTCAGTTGACCCTCTCCGCACAATTCATCATCCCACCCCAGCGACAAATTAGAATAACCTCGCCCAGTATAAACCCCACGTCACCCCATTTTTTCTCCCCTTATTAATAGAATTACCGCATAAAAACTCGAGCTAAGTGATAAACGATTAAACTACATAAACACTTTTCCCCCGACTGACTGAAAAAATCAATGTTAAAAAAAACGATTGGCGAGCGATCGATGCCGGAGTCCTGGGTATGTAGCCCGTATCCCCCGTTACGACTAGTCATTTCGTCGATCTGGTCCTTAAATCAGGGTACGAGCCAGTAGTGACGTGGGTTGCGTCGTTACATCCACGGATCTCCGATATCGAAAAAGTATAAACCAACAGCGGATATGCAAATGGATGGTACATTGGGACCATGGGACAGATTTTGCGTTCACGATTCACGAAAACTTCGAATACACATGCACACGGCGGGTGGATAGCGAGGGGCGAAAGGGCGGCCAAGGGAGGGAGGGAGGAGGTATGTTCGTCCTCTCGGTTTCCCGCATTTCGTGGCGCGGTGGTTGCATCGTGGAATTTTACTGCGACAACCCACAGTCAACCTCACCGATTCGATTCAGCCTGTTCAAACCGCGCTTGCACTTTGTCCAGCGCCGCTATCATTTTATCCCAGGGTTTTCATCGCCAGTCCAGTACACAAACACACACATTTCATTCCCGGCAAATATATTAAGGCACACACTCCACTAGATCCTAATCATTAAACGCAGGATGCAAATTCCAGTGGCACAATCAAATTAGTAATGTTTACGGATTATCGATTGGATGGAGTCTATCAAATAGTTCTGTTTGCTAAATGTCTTGGGGTTATTTTTGCATGTATCGTTTGTGTATCTGTGCCGGTGTATTTACCGCGGTTCAAAAGGATTGACAAAATGGATTATTTTAATTAATGCATGAGTCATTTGAATTTAATGCACCAGCCAATCGAAACTCCGTCGGTGATTAAAATAATCCATTAACTATTCAATGTTTATTTTGATTTGAATCCACGCTGAGGGATAAATAATTTCAAACCGCTTCATTAAGTATTCTCAAAACAAACGAGGCAATTATGCAAAGAATGGTTTTTTTCGCTCTCCGGGCAGATTAGCCATTACTAAAATTGAAAGTTTATACACTCCCATAAATACATTACAGCGTTCTCGGTTGTTTCATAGTTGAACCGCGCGACTCGTACACCGTCGCTTCCATATGCCACCCAGCCCGTAACACGTGACTCACACACGCAGCTTTCTCTCTCTCTCTCGCTCTATTTCTATTACCCACCGGTACAGTTTATTAAATTCATTTATCTCCAATGAAAATAATGTTTCTGCAGGGCGTGTACCGGGTTTAATTAGCAGCATTAAAAAATAATTTTCACATTCTTTTTTCTTTCAAAGAGTACTGATTTGCATCCGGTGTAACTTCAGCATTTCCATCAAGAATTGCGTGTACTCGTCACTGGTGGTCGTACATACGTGAGTATTCATCTGTAAATATATACACCTCGTGTAAACATGTGCGTACATATATTCCACAGGGATGTATAAGGCCTCAGGATGGGCAAAGCGATATGCCACCAAGTCGGGGAAACACTAGGAAACCAGGTTGGATTATTTGCAAAGCAAATATTGTGTCGTTGTTTCAACGTGCCGTGACGACACTGTTGTAACAGCACGAGTACTAATCTTCTCCTTAACGAGAGCTTCCTGTCGTGTGTGCGATACCAGAGGGAGAGAGGGAAAAATCTCAACAACAAACAGACAAATCTACACGAATGAACCGTGGGGGAGTTGGAAACATATTCCCAAGATTTTCCAGGGGGGGACGAGTGATAAGGCACGCGGGCGAATGATTTATTTTTTCCGAGAGTGCACTTAGAAATAGGATTTATTTGAATCAAATAGAGTTTATTCAAATCAAATAAATAAATTTATTTAAATAGTAGGTAATAACGTTTTTTTTTTCAAATTGCATACAAATTTTTATTCGAAGTTTCGTTTTTATTAAATAAATGTTTTTTTACTATTAATAAATCTTTATTTGAAGCAAATAAATCTTTTCTTCGAACTAAATAATTATTTATTTCATAGTGATAATTTATTGGTGGTTTGAGGTGGTAATAAACTCGGGAAAAATTGAACAAAAAATGTGCCATAATTATTAGGGGCTGTACATACATCACGTAAGACATTTAGAGGGAGAGGGGTGGGGAAGAAATTTCTGTTGTATGGTTCCACTATCAGGGAGACGATGGTGAAGGAAGGTCGAATACACTGAAGTGAAAAGTGTAATCAAAAATTGGATCAGCATGATTCTATAGGATCATAGTCATTGTCATGAGAGTAATATTGAATCCGATTTAGGGGAAAAATGGTTATGAAATATCAAGTTTTAGGTAGAATTCAAGGAAATTCATGAGTTTTCAGTGGGAGTGAGACGGAGATTTCATAACGTGATTGAATTTTCATTGCATTTTTATTTTTTCTCTGAAATTTATTAATTTTTCTGAAGTTTCATGGAATAATTTACACTGTTAACAATTTTTGTGTCAATTTTCCATGTCAAATATTGTGTTTAATTTCTACTGACATTTCAGGAAATCGTGTCATTGAAAAATCGAATGTTCCATTAATTTCCTGTTGAAATAACCTCAAAATCAGTAAAATACTTAATTTTTCAGTTGAGTTATTCCGTGAATTAATCATGTCATTTTGTTGCTGAATAATCATGTTCCATTGAAAATTCAATCAATTTGTGAAATATTCGTTTGACTCCCCCTGAAAACCCATTAATTACCTTGAATACGACCTAAGACTTGAAATTTCATAACGATATTTCCCCTAAATCGGATTCAATGTCACATTTATGAGAAACACTAGCGTATTTTTCATCAAATTTCGTATAATTCCTTACAGTGTAATTGAAAAATTGAGCATTTTATTGATTTTCAGAACATTCCCACAGAAAATCAATGAAGTATTTGATTTTTCAATGACAAGACTTCCTGAAACTTCAGTGGAAATTAAACATGATGAAAAATTCCGGGTTTTCACCCCTAAAATTCAAACGAAAATTTTTAACAGTGCAGATACATTTACTTGATTCATTTGCATTAAAAATGTAGCGGTTAGGTGTTTATCGTAGAATAATAACTTCTGGTTTAACAGGATAAAGGATTGTATTTAGCACGTTAGATGTGTTTACATCGAGTTTGAGAATCGGACTGAGTTCGACTGATCTATTTAGGCGGGACCGTGCGGGTTTAAATACCTTTTGTAATGGAAGATTCGAGAATTGTCCAGAAATTTCGTGAGGGACAAGGATTGAATGATGTTTGTCTCAAAGACCACGATATAGAATATTCGAGACGAGTTATATGAATTTCGAAATAATAATTCGCTTGTGGCTCGCGCCACAAAAAATACTTCTGAAATAAGTAAAAAATTTCCAATAAAGATTTTTATTTGATGCAAAAGAATCATTTTTGTTGGGTGTCTGCTGATAAATTAGTCAATTACATTCATAATTCGCTGGAGAATGTTGTGAAGATGAGGTGGGTTGGATTGATGTTTACAGAGGATGTTCAAAGGACAGGCCGAGGATAAACCGTGATGCGATCAGTGGATTCAACCGAGCTAAGCGCAGACTTGTGCAAACACACAAACAAACGCCAGGGGTTGGAGGGGTGTTGCGAATACACTGGCGTGTCGAGGCTGTTTCACTCTCCAATTCCACTGCCTTAATGGCGATTCTCCATTGGATTCATAATCCTGTGTATTGTTGCCATCAGTGTCACAATTTCAAGATTATGGATGGCAATGCATAGCAATTGAAAAGCCAGATGATAAAATCCAGCTTTTAACATTGCGTCAAACATTATTCTGGATGATAGCGATGAGTTAAATGATCGAAGTATCAGGCGGTGTTTTGCATGCTGATGGATATGTTGATGGACAGTGGGATAGGGGGTGGGTTGCACGGCTGGGCGGGATGAAGGGGAAGAGTATTTTGAATTGAGGGTATTGTTTTTGTGGAGAACATTTGAGTGATATGCACTCGGGAATTTTAGGGGGTCGTTATTGAAAAATCAAGCATTCCATTGATTTGAGAATGGCTCGATCAAGAACATGGAGTACATGGGAGCTGAAAAATTGAGTCATTTTCGTTCTGCATACTCATGTTTTAATAAAACTTCAAAGAAGATTTACTTGATACAAGAGAATATTTTCTTGTCAATTTTAAAAATCGTGGAATTTCCTGATAAATAATTTCGTTCTCAGACTGAGAGAAAAATTTTTAAGCGCTCTCAAGACTAGAAATGATGTCCCTCCCATAAATTCATGCAGTTTGCGTTGCATCAAGAATTTTTTTTCGTCAGGACTTTGATTACATGAAATCTTGCACAAAGGGCGCAACACTTGAGATCAATTTTCTATACACTTGAATTGATGAGTGATGAGTGATCAGATCGGAAAAGTGTGAATTCTCGCACCACTATATGAATTTGTGGAAAGACTTATGCTAACACCTGAAAATTTTCTCGGGATAAGATAATCTCATCCTGTTGAAAGACTTCTTTCTTTCAGTGTGAGCACAAAATTATTTACCAGGAGATTTCTCGATTGTAGAAATTGACAAGAGAATATTTTCTTCACGGAGAAGATTATTACCATTCCATTGGTAAATTCCAACAACTAGTTGTTCAATTTCATCAAATAGTTTGTTGAAATTCACCAAATAATTTTCTCCGTGTTCCTATCGTAAAAAGGAGAAACGAAATCGATCTCGAAATATCTCGAAAATCTCGAATAAGCGTAAGCGTAAGACTGAAACCGAAGCGCCACTACGTGAGGCGATGAGAGGCGCGTGCGCAACACGCGCGGCCGATATATCAAAGAAATCATCTTTGTCAAAAGTAATTCTTTCTCTCTGTAGCACTGGAAACCCGTGGATTCCCTTGAATCCTGCCTAATCCTAATAGAAATTTCATGATTATTTCGATATTCGATTGCAATTCAATATCCCTCTTATGACAATTACCACCCAATGTCCATGTTATATCAATTTGAGTATCCTGCATCAGACAGCTTCATCAGAATTCTCAATGTTGTGAATATGGATTAAATTTAAAACCAAATTATTCGCGGTATTGGGTTTTCCATGCTCAACGATCAATAATCGATTGAATTTGGGGACTCATTGTGGAAATTGAACTTTGCATTCAATTACATTTTCAATAGAGGAGAGTGACATTGAGTTTCAGTGAGGAGGAAAAATCATAATCTATTAGATTTCATTGAACATTCAAAGGAAATAGAAATGTGTGAACAAATTAAAATTTAAGATTATATATGTATCTCGACTTTTCTGATATCTCTGAATTTTCACGGAATGATTGACTGAAATTTCCAGTTTCCGTTGATCTTTTCATAAAATTGTGAATTTCCAATAATGAAATTCATTGAAATTTCAGTGGAGCTATCTGTTGATGAAAATTTCCGACGAGTATCTGAAAATTTCAGTTATAATTTCCGGTGAACTTTTTAGAAAATTTTATCACTTCTTAGTTCTACTGAAATTGCAAGGATTGCGTCATTGAAAATTCAAAATTCGATAGGGGACTGTATGGAAGCTGTAAAATTCAATTCAATTATTGCATGAAAATTAATAGGAGTGAGAAAAATTCGAGTCGATATGTTCTCGAATTTCCCATTAATGAAAAATCCATCAAAACTTGGTACTAAATTATTATTTTTAGTTCAAGAATTCCAATAACTTAGAGAATTCTCATCTCGCTGAATTCTCATAACAGCTCAAAAATTAAGAATTTTATTGAATTTGTAGTGAAATAATAAATTCCATGATTTTCCTCTAAATCGAATTCAATATTACTCTTCTGAAAATTCCTACTCACATAGCAAAATCGAATATCTGAATTTCACACACCATTTGCAGACATTGTCCCGACACTAAAAAACATCTGAATAAGATAAAAATTTGTCTGAATTTCCGACGAACAGATGTTTAAACATCTTAATTCACGCTTCTAATTCAGACAAATTATCATTTTATTCCGACGTTTTTTAGTGCCTGTAAAATGTCTACAAAGTTGTGTGAACACCAGCATCGACTCTCGCAAAAGTAGAGCCCTCAGCACGGAAATGTGTCGTGAACCTGCCATCGAAGCATGAAGAGCTGTGGCAATAGGGTAACAAAAGGGTCCCCAGTTATTTCATAATTACAAACTGTACTCAACCCAGCAGTAGTAACACACTCTGCATACTATATCCCCAGCTCTCCCAGTCAACGCGTGCAATCTCGCCGGCAGCCTCGACTCGATGTGCAGAAAAGACTCAGCATACCTCACAGATGAGCGTAAATACCTGTATGCAAATGGTATACAGTTGCGCTCTCCATATAAGTTATAATAAAACCGGTGTAAGGAAAAAGTAGTATCAGCGTATATTCGCATTACCAAATTAGGGTCTCAGACGTGCAGCGGTACAAATCCAGTAAAGACCTCAGTTTCCCCCCCCCCACTCCCCATAAACCCATTATACTTTTTCCTTTCATTTCCTCGGTTGCATCCCTTGACCATGGGTATATGTTCACCTTGCTTGCCAACTGGGTAACTCCAGGGGGGGCTTTTAGCCCGTTTTTTCCTTGCAGAACCTCGATGTTACCTGGACTATTATCAGCTTATGGGATTCAACATTAATTAAACGTATACCGTAGAATTCTGTGACCGCTGGTCGTGACTACCCCACTGGCTTTTTACCCTCTCTAGCAGAAAATGATACTAACTGGATATGGTTGCCACTAGTGCTGAGTTTCACTGAGGCACTCCACAAGTCCCGCAAATAGGAATATCAAAGCTCGACACAACTTTAATGCGGAAATGTGACTAATGTTCATTTCGCGAAATTTAAGGGTCATCGCCACATCAACCGTTACCACGTGAATCCTGATGCCGTGGGCAACAGTTCTGCATGGAGAGAAAAATTCAATAAAAATGACCAGAAAAAAACGTAAAAATTACTTTCTGAAACGCAATCCGCGAGCGAAGCAAATTTCAAAAATCAGGCCCGGTCGCGCGTNTTAAATTTCCACATTCGATTTTTGATCGGGGTCATTACAATAACTTCCTCCCTTCGGGTCGGGAAGTTAATAAAAAGTGTGAGTCGAAACTGAAATTGTACGAATCGCCACGTAAATTCTACGATTTGTTCCGTAAAAATTAACCACCCGTCTGATGACTCACCGCTGTGGGGACAAGTAGTTCCGTAATTTTTCCCCAACGATTGAGAAATTTTACGGAACGGAAAGTAGAAATAACTCACCAGCTTCATAAAAATTGTTGAACGTTCAAGAGTTTCTTATTTTGAAGGCATAATAAGTCGGCAAGTTTCTGTAAGATTTAAAATTATATAAATCTTGAATTAAACCGAGCTATTAATCACAAAAACAAAAATGAGTCTTTCGATTGCTCCCAAATTAATAATAAATAAACAATCATCTCATTTTAGTGATAAATTTTCCTGAGCTCAATTGTTCGCTCCGGTCCCTGGTATAGTAAAATGATAACATTTCTGTGAAATTTGAACCGAAAATATTGTAATTTTTACTAAAGTCACTTCATTATTTCCGGAGTTTTGATTTCATCTTCTGTCAGGCCAGGGGTAGATTTCAATATAAATTTTTCTTCGCGTAATGCACCTGCCCCACTAATGGGAAATCAAAGGGTCAACGCTAGATCGACCATTTTCATGTGAACTTCGAGCCCGTCTGCACCCTACCTGGACATGATATAAACATTCTTATAGATGATGGCACAGCTTGTAGACTGGGTGGTGAGTACACAATCAGGGACGCTTACATACAGATCGAGTGGTATGGGGCTGTTTCTTGTCCGCCTGCACATATACGTTGTGTGCAAACGTCGGGTAGCTCGTAAAACACGAAGTGGCTAGCAACGCACCGAAGCCCTCCTCTAACTGCGCGGAGAGAAATTCCCATTGAAGAGTGACAAGAATTCTTCGTCAGGTGCAGTGAGAAAAAAACTACTTCTGACAGAGGTTTATTTAATACAATGAAATATTCTTTTCTCAATTTTAAAAATCGTGACATCTGATAAATAATTTCGTTCTCAGACTAAGAGAAAAAATTTTTCAACAAAAATGAGATTCTCTTGCCCCGAAAGAATTTTTAAGCCTTCTCAAGGCTAGAAATGATGTCCTTCCGATAAATTCATGTAGTTTGCGGTATATCTAGAATTTTTTTCTTCAGGACTTTGATTACATAAAATCATACACAAAGAGCACAACAATTGAGATCAATTTTCTATACACTTGAATTGATAATGAAAGTGTTCGTCGTGCAATCGAAACAAGCATTCCTCGGGTGGAGATGATGAGTGATCAGATCGGGAAAGTGTGAATTCTCACAATGCACTAAATTCTAGATATAACCCAAACTATATGAATTCATGGGAAGACTTATGCTAGCACTTAAAAATTTTCCCGAGACAAGCGAATCTCATCCTGTCGAAAGACTTCTTCCTCTCATTGTGAACACAAAAAGATTCACCAGGAGATTTCACGATTCTAGAAATTGACAGGAGAATATTTTCTTGTATCAAGAAAATCATCTTTGTCACATGTAATTTTTTCTCTCAGCGTGACTTTATTCGTGACTTCTTAATTCATTGAAAATTCGACGTACTTCAATACCAAATACTCATGTTCAATTGAAAAGTCTCGAGTTCAAATTGTTTCATCAAATTCTGAATTCTCAGGGAAAATACAACTGGATAAAAATTTCCGAAGAGCATAGAGTAAATTGCAGAAAATTTTTACTCAGTGCAAATTTTCGTCTAAATGTCACCACCGTAGAAAGCACTTATAAATTTTCCCGAGACAAGCGAATCTCATCCTGTCGAAAGACTTCTTCCTCTCATTGTGCACACAAGATGATTCACCCGGAGATTTCACGATTCTAGAAATTGACAGGAGAATATTTTCTTGTATCAAGAAAATCATCTTTGTCACATGTAATTTTTTCTCTGAGCGTGACTTTATTCGTGACTTCTTAATTCATTGAAAATTCGACGCACTTCAATACCAAATACTCATGTTCAATTGAAAAGTCTCGAGTTCAAATTGTTTCATCAAATTCTGAATTCTCAGGGAAAATACCACTGGATAAAAATTTCCGAAGAGCATAGAGGAAATGTCAGAAAATTTTTACTCAGTGCAAATTTTCTTCTAAATGTCACTACCCTAGAAATTACTCCAAGACAGTTCATGAAATTTAAATTTTTTCAGCCGCGTAGACCTCACTCAAAGTGCCCCTCCATTCCTCCACGGGAATCTACCAGGTCACGACGTCAAATACTCATCTGCGTCGTGTTCACGTGAAAAATGTTTCCGAGGGAGTCGAGATAGAAGCGGGAGGAGAGGGTTGGCCAAGAGAGGCCATTCAAATAACGTGGAAAATACTTGAGTGATCGTTGAATACCATGAATGACAGTTGGCTCGGCCACTAGCAAACGTCGTTCATGGGTGATATATCTATCTGTATACTACACGTAGAGCGTCTATTTACTTGGAAATATGGTCACGTACATACGTAACAGACGTAACGCGCTCGCACGCGTCGCGTGACGGCTGCTCGTTCTGGATTTTTCCGTGTGACGCTCAAGGAGGGCGAGCTCTCTGCGGGGAAGGAGGGAAAAAAAGTATGTGGAAGTGGAAAAACTTGACGGTCTGACTGACACTGTCATTGCTATGTGACAATTATCTTTGACGGAAATTGCATTGCCAGGCTTTTTTTCTGTCTCAGTGAAATCGGGAGCCGTGTCGAATGAGGGACAGGGGGGCGAAACGTCTGAGCAAACGTGGCAGTACTTTAAAATCCCGGGGGGCACTTTATCATTCTGTGTCCCTTTTTTTATGTTTCTGAGCCGTATTAATCATGGATGCCGGTCAACAGCTGCGAGAGCACTAGTCTCCGGTTCATTCGTTATGAGATAATCTCTCAGGGCGTATTATCCCTTGCATGTGAATACATTCGTGATCCTTTTCGTTGATTTTTATTGCACAGGAGAGAATTTAGTGGTTCGAGTACACTGCTAAGAATTTTTGGATGAAATTTTTGGTAAATTTCTTGAAAGTTTTTCTGACATGATTGTTCGACGGAAGTTCAAGGAATTTCATCATGAAGATTCACAATTTCGTGGAGAAATTGATGGAGACTTCTAGTTTCAATTATGCCATAAGAATTGATAGAAATCAAGAAAATTCAGGTAAGTGTATTCTTGAATAGTCAATTGAGTGAAAATTCAGGTGACCTGGCAAATCCTCCTCATCTTGCTGCTCAAAAATTTGGAATTTCATTCAATTTTTGGAGAAATTTGAAAATTTGTGATTTTTTTCCGACTAAATCGAATTTTTGACTGAAATTTCCGGGATATTTATTGGAACTTTTTATCACTTAATCGTTCTACAGGAATTTTAAGGAACTTCGTCGTGAAAGTTAAAAATTTCTTGGAGAAATTAATGGAGATTTGCAGTTTCACTTCAATCATGCCATGAAAATCAATAAAAATCAAGAAATTTCAGGTAAATATTTTCAATGTAATTCAGTAATGAATATTGTTTTGCTTGAAAATCTAGGTAAGTTGGGGAATTCTTGTCGTCCTGCTGTTCAAAAATTTGGAATTTTATTAAATTTTTATAAAAATCTAAAATTTCATGATTTTTCCCTCTAAATCGAATTCACTGTCAATCTCCCGACAATTACTAGCCAACTGTCCACGACACAATCTAACTGAGGATTGTTCGAATCATAAAGTCTGCACTACGGAGAAAAAATCCACATTGTTAAAAGAAAAAGAAAAATTTCATACGCAAAATACTAGTAACTTTCCGAAAAGTGGCATTAAATTCGATCTAGCGGGAACAAAATCATGAAGTTTCTAATTTTTTAGCAACTGGAAGACCAAAATAACAACTTGCTTGAATTTGAAATGACTTGCATTTTCAATTAAAACATACATATCATGTACTAAATCAATAAGAATCAATGATGAATGAAAGTTTCAATAAATACTGATCTGAATTGACCTGAAATTTGTAAGTTGAATCGATTTTTTCAAACTGTGGATTTACAATGACACAATTTCTTAAAATGTCAGTGGAACCTTCACTTGAAAAAAAATTTCCGAAAGATGCACTGGAAATTCAAATTTAATCAATGAGTTTCCATTGAAATTTAGTGCATCAAGATGAATGATTCTGTTAATGAATCATTTAAACTTCCTGGGGTAAAATTTTTTAGAAGCAATCGAAGAAGGATCGGCCGTAGGATTGTATCACCATGATTTCTCACCGCAATTTGATTTTTTTCGCAGTTCACGACGAATGGACCTCGCGTTGTGCGTTTCATATTCATAGCATCGGTCGCTATTTGTCACAAGCTCATATCGCTTTGAAATATACCAGTCGAGATACGCGAGAGCCTTCTCGCTGCATTGTTAAAAACCCTCAACCGGAGGAGGTTGAAAATAAAACATGCATACGTATACGTACTAGATTTTTCCTCTAACGGTTGTGGGGGGGGGGGGAAATGAGGAAAAATTGCTGCGTCGAATGACTCTCGGACCTTTCAGCCTCAACGGGAACATGCGATGTGATAGTACATGCATGGATTTATATTTTAATAAATGCATACACTTCATTCCAACCAGTGTATTTTACTGGTTATTATTTTTTACGTTTTTTGTGGGATTTTTTTCCGACTGTCAGGTGAGCTTATATTTGATATGACTGGGGGGTACGTGAGTTCCAAATACTGAGTTATTTGTATCATTCACAAAAATTCATCATTCCCTGAGGCCTAGGTATAATTCAACAAAAATTGTTATTCTGGTGAAAATTTTTGCCTAAGTTTTTTGTGTCACTGCCAGAAATTTTTATCAAATGACAGTTTCAGTGGAATTCCAGGCAATTTCGTTATTGCAAAATGAAGTGTTCCTTTGATTTTATAAAAGTTCGCTCCGAAAATGAACCTGAGCTGTAAATTTCCGTTCGAATATTTCGTAAAGAGTCAGGCAAATCATAAAAATTTCAGTGAAACATTAAAATTTAGGTCATTTCAATTTTGAATGTTCATATCTAATTGAAAATTCAAGTGAGTTATGGCATTTTCGTTTTACTTCTACTGAAAACTTGGGAGTTGTTTTTAAGTCGACCTAAAATTTCTTATGAAATTCAGTATTATAATGTCCATGGAATTTTCAATTTTTTTTAACATTCTCGGGAGTGATATAGAGTATTTAGTGCTACATGCGGATCGAATTCGCCGACATGCAAACCCTCACGCTCCGAGAAATGCTGAATTTGCATTGTTATTCATTTCAACAATATCTCTGTAGGAAATGACAACTCATATCTTTATTTCGATAGAAATGTTTTAATGTAATCCAACTAAATTATCGTTACATGTTAATAAATTCCTTTTCTCCACCGTCTGAACAATTATTCAATTTCTAACGAATGGATCATTCATTTGGGATCGAAACACATTTATCTCTATTAATTTTTTTTTAAAAAAGCATTTCAATGGAATAAAAAATCGCCAAAGTGCTTGGATATCCTTAAATGGTCAGACGAGTCGCGATCGCCTCAATATGCCAAAAAAATTATTATTATAATTCCCCCGCCCTCCATTCTCACCCAAAGTAGGGAACGGTAAGAAAATAAAACGGGATAACGTGGAAAACTGAAAACGCAGCTTCCGTATCTGCAGTGAAGCACGCGCATAATATATCTCCTTGGATCCCAGGCTCTTGCGGTGGTATAGGTGAGCCAATAGGGGCTGAAGAGAAGGGGAAGGGAATGGAAAACAAGGTAGGGGTGTTAAACGCGGAAATTTTTCAACAGATAAGTCACGTATGTTTAATTATGTATATTACTGCTTTCGGGGCTGAAACCCCAAGCTCGGTTCTGTCGCATCGTCGCCCCCAGCGCTACAACCACGCGCATATACACTCGGTAGTAAAGAGAGGAATATAAAAACACGAGAAACAACGAAATGGTTGATCTACCGAAAAATAAAACAAAGGTTAATAAAAACAAATAAAATGAAAAAAAAATCACAAAGCATTCGTGGCGAAAGAAAGAGCCGCACCTCATTTGTGTTGGCACATTTCATTTTAATTATTAGGTAATTTGCGTGTGCGTGGCATTTGGTAATTAGTTAACTGCGGGGAAAAATGTCGAATTTCGTTATCAGCACTGTTTTGTCACTCTTGCATTGAATTAACCAGTTTCATTGTACACCTCTAATGCCATTCCGCCTCGAAATAAAGATATTCAGTCAAAAATAAAATTATATGCGGACAAGGGAAATAACAACGTCTCTGCCGGATAAAAAGCAAAAATCAAATTAATTCATTTTTGCTTCGGCATGAAAGCTTTGTAATGATTCAAATTTAAGTTTTGGATTTATTGAATTTAATGAATCAACGGAATTGAATCTTTTTTTTTCAAATGTTGATGAGCGCTATCTGTTGCCATTAATTGAAATTTGATTTATCGATTAGTTTTTTTAATTTTCGATTTTCTTTGCAAATCGTCCGCATAAATAAAAATTTTTTATTAACATTTTATCGAAGGACTGAAGAGAGAGATAGCACCGTAAAAAAGACAATTAGTTGTATAGAAAAAAGGGATAATAAGAATAATGATGCTGATAACTTTCAACTAAGTTGAAAATCTCGCAAAATTGATTAAAAAGAAATCTTATTCAAACTCATAAAATGAAATAAACGATGAATTATACATATGATAGAACGAAATGATGTGCATAATAATCATTCGAAAACACATTGCTAATTTATTCGCAAAAACACTTGTTTTTCTTTCAAATCATTCAACAATTTCTCCCGAAAATTCAAAAAATTTTCTACCCTCTATCTCGGACCTACCTCCCGGAAAAGTCCGTCTCCACCATAAAAGTCAAATCTCCCCAAACATTTACTCCTTTAAATTAATTTCAAACGTAGAATTCTAATTACGTTGAACAATACCAAGATAATCTCCCTCTATTTTTACTATGTAATTATGAAATAATTTTAATAAATTATCCACCTAAAAATTCCTTATCACAAATCTCAACGTTCAACACACACAGGTGCTCCACCTCCCTCGGTATCAATTTAATTAGCATTGCGTTGGAAAAGCGAATAAAAACGTGAAAGAAAAATAAATGAAAGAGGAATATTCACTGGTACACACTGAGATTATCGCTGTATACACCTCCGTCCGGATAATATAGAGCCCGCGGTAGGGTTTTTCAACGTTGAAAAGGTGACGAGGACGGGGGTTTGTTGGTGGCATGGAGCTTTTATTAATTAATATCATTATACACGGTCAAACGACCAGAAGCAAAAGCAAACCGCCGTGTCATATATGTTATCTTGGTTCGTCGGCTGTTTATGACTGTTTAGCTGAGGCTGTGACGCAACACAAGGATAAGCTTGTACGCCCTGAATCCATAGTAGCGTACTTACCCACGAGAATGACCTCGTAAAAAAACCCTCTCTTACTTCAGTAAACTGTTATTTCGCTTAAAAAAGAAAATTCTAATCTCAGTGACGACATTCCACGGCCCCACGGGGTCTCCGTGCATCATATTATCTTCAGGGATAAAAAAATTTCGAAAAAGTCCCATGGAAGAGACATAAAAATTGTGCCTTGAAGTGTAATTGTGATGCGTGGTGCCGATTTCTTGAAAATTATTGTTTTCTGAGTTGAAATTCGAATCCCTGCACAAATTTACTGAGAATGACTCGGAAAATTAATCCTTCTCAATGCAGTTTCTCTGCGATAACTCACAAATATCACTTCTTTGACTAAAATTACGTTTCAATTCAAAAAAATTTCTGCAATTGAACCGCAAGTGACACCAAAAATTACTTGAATATGGAGCCACAAACCTCTTTAAGGGGAGACTACTATGAGTTTTAAAAGTCGTGGATTATTGTAGTGAGACTTTTCATACGTTGACGATCGATTATATAGATCTGAAAACGAATAATTGGTGAAAAAAAAATTTTTTATTGTTTGTTTGCCCGAAAACGCTTAAAATTCCTAAAACAATCCAGGGCCTCTAATTTGTGAGCTACAAAGGAGTTTTTTTTCAAAATTTTCGAAAAATATGTAAAATAACAATTACGAGCTAGTTTTTTTTTAATTCGCCTCCTACATGACTAAATTTGTTTTTTTTGTATTTTTTTACATAGTGAATTTCTTTATATGAAAAAAACCGAAATCAGCTGTGTAGGAGTCAAATTCCAAAAAACTGGCTCGTAATTGTTGTTCCACACATTTTTCTGAAAATTTTGAAAAAAAAAATCTTTGTAGCTCAAAAATTGGAAGCCGTGTTTTTAGCATTTTAAGCGTTTTCAGGCAAACGAACAATAAAAAAATTTTTTTGCACTAATTATTCGTTTTCCGATCTATATAATCGATCTTCAACGTATGAAAAGTCTCACTCCAATAACCCACGACTTTTAAAACTCGTAGTAGTCTCCCCTTAAAAAACGACAAAAAGTATCGTAATTTCAGACACCAGTTTTCCTAGTGCAGTTTTCCCTCAACTTCTTCCTCCACGTTCGATGATCCACTTGGAGAGGTGTGAAAAAACACCGGGTCGTTCATCAAACTCTGTCGCCTATAACACTCGGAAACTCGATTAATATTCGACCAAACGAGGATGACTCCCGATAGTGAGTTTCCGCGCGCGATCTTCCGGAGGTTCAATGTGCCTCGGTTGAACGCGTAAAAATGCCGTTGTTGCAGTATTAAAACCGTTTAAAAATGGAAGGCAATCTTACTTGGTGAGGTCAGAGCGTAAAGAACAAGGGCCATGGAAATAAAGGCGGAATGTGTATGGGGAAGTTTTGCCCAGCAGTATAAGAGCAGTTGGGGGAGTGCTGGGTTACGCTCGACGTATAGAAAGTATATTGTTTGCGGTTTGGTCAATCGTCTCACTACTCTCACCCCCGGTCTCGGTTTCATCCTTGATGGATTGAATATTTCATGCAGCGGTACTGAAGGAAAAGTCATTCGGAGGGAGAGGGAGCTCGAATTGAAATAATTAATTTTTGGTTGTTCGGAGCCGTATAATTAAATGGACGCGAAGGGTAGCGCGCAAATGTGCCGTAAATATACAGGCCTAGGTCTTTGTGGCTCTATATCAAGACCAAAAAAGGAATTGCGAACGGTGAATTAATGAAATTCGGAATTTTAATGAAAATTCAATGGAATTTCAAACTTTTGGGCTACAAAAAGACGAGAATTTCTGAACTGACAGGGCTTTTCAATCTAAACATGAATATTTAGTCCTAATTACTCCAGAATTTTTCATTAATACGAAATTTACGAATAAATTCACGTTGTTAAAAAATTTTGGATGAAATTTTTGGTACACCTCTTTAAAATTTTCATCATAATAGAGCCCCGCTGAAATCGGAAGGAATTTTGCTATTGAAAAATTAAAACTGTATGGTAAATTCAGGAAAATATATTTTTGAAAATACAAGTTTCAAGAAATATTCATGTTTTGGTTGAAAATAGGCCTCGAGGAAATTGGCGAGGACTCCTCTGAAAATTCTCGCCGTTCTGGTACTCAAAAATTTGAAATTTCATTCAATTTTTAGCGTAATCCGAAATTTCATGATTTTTCTCCTCCTAAATCGAATTTAATGTCACATTCCTGAAAATTGCCAGTGAACTGTCTATGAAATTTCAATTTTTTTCTGATAATTCTGAATTTCCCTGATTCCTCATCATTTCCACGGAATAATTCAACTGAAATTCCCCGTTTCCATTAATTTTTTTCATTCAATCCTGGAGTTTCAATGACGAAATTCCTCAAAATTTTAGTGGAACTAACACTTGATGAAAATTTCCAAGAATTGTACCAACAATTTCACCCCAAATTTTTCAACGATGAAAGTAAAAGTGCAGGAGATACATTATATAGAACATGAGTCGCCCACTTTTCTCCCCTCTGCAGTCGCACATAGAGTCGATCCCCAGGATTCCATTTCCTTCCTGTCCCCAAGGTATCTTGCACAAAGGGTCAGCTGTAATGAGTAGATAATATCATAAACCTTAATATTACATGGTGTCCCCTAATCCAAAATCTTATCGAGCCATCTCCTGACGTCATAAAGAAGTGAAACGCCGTATGAAAATCCCTCCTGCCGTGAAAAGTGGGCATTTTCCTGAAATTTAGGATCATGAGACGGTCAAAAGCCGAGTGTTTCCCTCACCAAAATGAAATAATTAATTTTTCTATGCGTGTAAATGCATAATAGGCTCAAAAATGGGAGGGGTGAAGGTGGAGTTATGACACTGATAATGGGGTCACCAATTTAATGTATCGTTCGGTCTCAACTTGCCACAGTTTTTCACCGGGCAGGACATGTTGACGAGGACACACGCACATGGGGGGTTGGAAAAAGCACTCGGGTTTATAATTTCGTATGAGCAATGGACTCGAGTTTCTCTGTTACAGCCGATACCAGAGGGTAATTAAAAATTTAAATGAAAATTCCTTTCGATAAGAGGGGTAATCAATCACAGGAGCATGGTCTGTACGCATTTTAATGTCGTACATAAGTTACTCAGGGACACTACGACACACCATATCTCCAACTGGGAAACGATCCAAGAACAGAAAGTCATGACTTGTGATACTAATGAGAAGATATTTTCCTCTGTAATACCCGATAACGCACTGTTTAAAAATAATGAAATTTCATGGACAGTTGGTGCGTTATTTTCAGGAGAGTGACATTGGATTTGATTTCACTGAGAAATTATTTGGCAATCGTAAATTACCCTCAAAATCGTCATTAATTACGATCATTACAAAAACGTAGTTTACGATTTCGTAATTGTAAATTACGCTCAAAATTGCCCTAAAGTACGATGATTTTTTTTGTATTTTACATTTACTCATCCGTAATTATATGCATCCATGCTAGGTTTGAATAAAGCGATAGAAACGCGATGATTTTATATCTTGTTGTATAATTAAAGTACAAATAAATAATTGAATCAACATTCCAATCCTCCGAAAAAAGAGAGACACAGTAATTGAATTTTATGAAAAAAAAATCGTTGTTCCTGTGTTTGAATTAATTATTAATTGATTAGAAATTAGAATGGTATGCATCTGTTGTTGTTGATTGATCTATTCAATAGTTCATCAATAAGTGCCAAAATGCTCCTGGAATAGAAAAATTATTTAAATTCAAGATTAATCAGTTTTATTCCAAGGATACTCGTGGTGTTTGCTAAATTACCTTTTGATCACCGTCAAATACCCTTTGTTTAGCCGTAATTTACGTTTTCATTTTGACCGTAAAACACACTTTTTTAAAGTCCAAAATTCGATTTTCATAACGGAAGAAATAAATTACCTTTATCAAAATGTAATTTGCGTTTAGGCTCTTCTGCGTGTACGATAAAAATTTCTAATACCTCTCCACAAAATTTCAGCCTAACCCTTTCAACAGTTCGGGCATGTGAAAAAATAAGTGAACCATGTGCATACACATCCCATTAATTCAACTTGAAAAACTATTCCATTTGATTTTTACGAGATCAATTCACCGAAAACCGACAAAAACCTGCATTTTTTTTTCGTGCTCTTTTCGGAGGGTGGATGAGAGTGAGTGGAAAGATCGAAAAGCACCACGTCGAGAGTCGAGTTATTTCATTCACGGATATCCCATAAAATCTGGATATCGAGAGGCCATGCTGTGTATTTAATAATGCAGAGGACGGATGTACCTAGCTGTACAGCGTCAGGAAATCGGAGTGAGGGGGCCAGCGTGATGAGAGTGAGTGAGAGGACGAGTTGCAAGTTAGGAGGGGG
>NW_021680425.1:902790-902989 GCF_001412515.2 Diachasma alloeum
GGGGGGGGGGGGGGGGAGACCGGTCTCGGATAGGGTAAACGAGATGTAGTTGAGTTTGAGGGGGAGAGAGATGGGGAGATCGAGAGACTCGGTTAAATATTTCACAGCACATTTCCGCCGGTGTGCCGACGGGACGGGAGCCAGGGTGAGCCAATACATGGGCAGAGGGGCCGGACGAGAAAGAGGCGGGGGAGGGGGG
>NW_021680425.1:903042-905575 GCF_001412515.2 Diachasma alloeum
GGGTCAGGGGTTGGTAAATGGACGCGACCGGTTGGGATACAATCTATCGGGAAATTTGCTGCAACAGACGAGCTGTGCGCAAGGCACTTCATTTTTTTTCCTCCACTTCCATTTTTTTTCGCTTTCTTCAAATGACATTTCACATTATTCGAGGGCTGCATATGCCAGTGGATACATAACATAATCATGGTGGGTTGTGGTGAGTGCAAAAAGTCATTCTACGGTGGGCGAGAGGGTGAGTGGAACGGGTTAGATATCCCATTTACACCCCCCTCTCCTCCGGCACTTGAGGCGCATTCTCTCTCGCTGCTTACAATTTTACTCAGTTGATCGTCAACAGCAATGTGCCATTAACGCAATGCCCCTTAACCTTATAGAACGTTCAAGTGGATAGCGGGTCACCGTAGCTTTGTTGTCCCTTGGATCGTAATAAATGTGATCCATTTCTTGGTGAACACTGTGTGCCCTCTCGGCTGTGCTTGAATAAATCTATAAAATCTTGTGAGCCCTTGAAAACTGCACAAAGGGGGTGGGTACACAATCGAGTCTCAAACGGAGTCTGCCGGTTTAGCGTGGAGTGAGGCTGACTCGTGCTGTGGCAGTACTACTTGATGGGGTGATTTTAGCGAATTTTTTGAAATCTCGGAAGGAATTTCCGGTATACATCTCAAAAATTTTTCACGAGTCACAATGGAGGGGAAAATATATCGTGACTGTATATTTTTATTCAATTATTCAGTAACAATGAGTGGAAATTGAGGGAATTCCGTTAAAAATTCAATGTTCAAAATTTTTGGTTTGAAATTTCCAATGAACTTCTTGGAAATTTTTATCAGATAGTTACGCAGAGATTTTGAAGAATTTCCTCCCTAAAAATTTCAAATTTTATGGGCGAATTCGTGGAAACTGTAAATTTTATTTTAATTATTACGAGAAAATTATTGCGAATGAGGAAAATTCAAATTGATATATTCTTGATTTTTCAATTCATTGAAAATTGAGGGTAATTTACAACTAAATTTTCAATTCTTTATTGAAAATTCGCGACAGTGTTTTGCTAAGTAATTTTGAATTTCATTGAATTTCCAGTGAAATCTGAAATTTCATTATTTTTCCCCCCTGCATCGAATTTAAGGTCTCCCTTCTGAAAGTTATGAGTCAACTGTCTATTAAATTGCTATATTTTTTCAAGAAGATATTCTGGAATTTTTAATTGAGTCGAAAACATTTTTTTAACGATATTCTTGCCCTTTCAATAATTTTTGTATATTTTATTGATTCAATGAGTGTCCGGAAGCTTCGAAAACGAGCAAAACATGACGAATTCACAGTTAAGTATTCATATCCTCATTTTATTCAAAATTCCACACTCCAATTTCAATCGATGAATTCAAATTCCATCTCAGTTTAATACTAAATATTCATCTTCAATTGAAAAAAACTACAAATACTGAAATCGCTCTCAAATTTCCATCAAAAATACACGAATTCCCTTTAATTTTCAGCTAAAGCTTCAAATATTATCACTCCAATTTTCCATATTCCAATTTTCTCCCAACAATTCCACATTTTAACGAATCACGAGGTCAACAAAATTATTCATCATTACTTTTCCAATATCTGTCATCCCCAGAATCGCCCCAACCCATAAAAAACGGGTATTTATTCAAGAACGCCCGGATGTCATCGACATAATTTTCCCTGCAAACACATGCATAAAAGAGAAAAGGTAGTCCGAGTGAGGTGAACACAAGCAACGAAATGTTTTTTTTTCTGACAGTTTACCTGAATTTCCTTGATTTTTCTTCATTTGCACGGAATAATTCAACTGAAATCGTCAGTTTCCATTGATTTTTTTCATCCAATTCTGAAGCTTCAATGACGAAATTCCTCAAAATTTCACTGGAACTGATATTTGATGAACATTCCCCAGGAGTGTACCAAAAACTTCATCCAAAAATTTCCAACGATTGAGCATATATACAGGACATAACATAACGCATAACTCATCAGTTCATCTTCAATTGAAAATTAATACGAATACTGAAATTGCTCTCAAATTTCCATCAGAAATACACGAATTTCTTTAAATTTTCAGCTGAAGCTTGAAATATTATCACTCCAATTTTCTCCCAACAATTCCACATTTTAACGAATCACCCGAGTCGAGGATTTGGTTCTGATTGGACGTACACAGGTCTTTCAAGATCTCCCCAGACCTAGATGGACCTGGTAAGTCCTAATCAGTTCTGCGACGTACTTTTCCAGAGACCATTCGAATCCTCAGTTCTTTTCGGTCCTGAGAAGTCCTCCTCGATGCTACCGAGAACGCGTGATTTTGCGATCGGGTGAAGGGGAAGGCATGTATGCGGAGGGTTGAAATTTGTAGCCAACGAGGAGACAGGGTTGCAGAATATATTTTAGCCACCCTCATCTCCCCGTTTGCAGGCGGTGTTTAAAAAAAAAATAGTGAACGTTGATTCTGTATTTATTGACCTCCTGATGCCAATGAAACCCTCGGAGGTGACAGAAA
>NW_021680425.1:906558-917160 GCF_001412515.2 Diachasma alloeum
TTTTTTATTTCAATAACGCATGAGTAAATAGGGATATGAACGCAGATTTAATATAGGCCCATAGAATTACGGGGACCGGCAAGGATTTGGAAAGTCTGAATGCAAGTCCTGCTTACACCTAACAAGTGCTGAAGTGGGACATAACCAGAGGTAGAAAGGTCTCGGAAGCACTTGGGAAGAGGCTTCCCAAGACCTATCCAGTTCTGAACGGAGAGACCTAAGTAGAATTTGTCAGGTCCAATTATTCGACTCGGGCACGAGGTTAACAAAATTACTCATCATATTTTTCCAATATCTGTCATCCCCAGAATCGTCCCAACCTATAAAAAAACGGGTATTTATTCAAGAATGCTCGAGTGTCATCGACATAATTTTCCCCGCAAAATCCATCACGAAGAGAACGATAAACATATGCATAAAAGAGAAGAGGTAGACCGAGTGGGTTGGAAGCGAGGGAGAGTGGAGCAGCGAAATGCTTTTTTCCTTGTATCCACAAAACGATCGAGCGCCGAAGAACCGAATGTAACAAAGTCAGGGCACGGGAGGGGGAGCAAAAAAAGAGCGTAAATGGGAGAAAGAGTGAGTGCATATGTACACAGAAAAAAACACCGTTGGTTACCACGAGATTATTTTTCCACGTCGTTTCTCGCTTTCCCACTTCCCGGCCTATCCTGTGTACATCAATCCCGCATATATACCCCTTACTCGGTGCAATTGCAGAGCCAACCCCCCATTGCGCTGTCCGATGAGAGAAGTCCCACACATCCCCAAAAATTCAACTTTTTCCCTCCCCCTTCCAGTTATTTGTTTAACGTACCCCACATACATAACCAACATTCATGCAACAGCGACTCTCTGCACACATATCGAACCCTCGATACACACTGTGAAATGTCTCTTGTATACAACACGACTCGGAAAAATATGTCCACGAAAAAAAAATTCGGAAAAACAAAGTACATAAAACCAAGCGAGAGGTGCATGAACAGCGCGGTGAGTTCATTGTTGACACTGGTGTAACAGGTTCTGATGCCTGTACAAGACCATATTGTCATGGTGATTCAACTCATCAAATGCAAAACATAAACAATACATTAGTCGAATGAAAAATAACAGTGAGAACAAAGAATTCAAAGCGCATACCTCCTATTTACATTTATCCAGAAAATTCATCCGACTGGAGCCCATGAATTTGTGCATTCCGTAAATAGCACGTGTGTATCACACTTCACATGTCTGGATTTTGGTAATGTCAACGACAAGCCGAAAATTGGAATTTATGGCCGGTAACGATTAAGCCCGTGAATTTTAGTATGGTAAATAAAATACATGTCATGTGCCCTCGAGAGGTAACATGACACCGATGACATCTGTAAAGGACTGAAAGCACTCACCGCTGGACACTAAATTAATTGCTCCAGTATCGAGACACCGAGTTCGACCTCAGCAATCACCGATGGGAAATAAATAATCACTAATTACAAGCCATAACGACGGACATGGAGGACAAATAGACGAGGGATGAAAGGACGATACGGAGTGTAGAGAGGTGGTGCTATTGTAGGAGCGCAAGGGGTAATGCCAGCAAGGAGGACAGATATCTGTCTTTCCGGATCAAGACCCATTAATTAATTAACCGTCACAAAATGTTGAGTATCGTAATTTTTGGTAGAACTATTACATTTTTACTGGAGTTTTGATACAAATTTGCAACTACTAGAATTGTGAGTAAACTTCAAGCAAAATTTTTCTCCACGTGTGGAGTTTTATTTGATTCAAAGACTGTTCTACTTAATTCATTCAAAAATCTAGAATAAATAACGACTAATTACAATACACATTGCAGATGTCTGTTCTTTCGAGTAAAAATCTGTTAATTAATTAATTGTCACAAAATGTAAAACTTCGTAATTTCCACTAGAATTATCATATTTTTTGCTACGATTTTGATAACAATTTGCAACTAATAAAATTTTGAGTAAACTTCAAGCAAGATTTCTCTTCACATATAGAATTTGATTCGATCCAAAGTATTTTCTACTCAATTCAATCACAAATTTGGAATAAGTAACGACTAATTACAACACATATTACAGATTTCTGCCTTCTCAGGTAAAAATCCGTTAACTAATTGTCAGAAAATGTAAAACATCATAATTTTCACTAGACGTATTACATTTTTTGCTAAGGTTTTGATAACAACTACTAAAATTTTGAGTAAACTTCAAGCAAAATTTCTCTTCTCATATAGAATTTCGATATAATTGATTCAAATTCTTTTCTACTCAATTCAATCATAAATCTGAAAAAAATAATGACTAATTGCAACATACGTCAAAAAATGTTGTGAAATACCGTAATTATCACTAGAATTATTACACTATTCGCTAAAGTTTTGATAAAAGTTCACAACTACTAGAACTGTGGTCAACCATGCGTAGATATAGCTCCGTTACTAAATTACCGTTCACAAAATGTAAAATATCGTAATTATCACTAGAATTATTCCACCATTTACTAGACTTTCGACAAAAATTCGCAACCCCTAAAATTCTGGCTAAACTCCAACCAAAATTTCCCTCCCCACCCAAAATCCCTCGATTCAAAATAATTTCCCCCAGTTCAACCACCAATGTGAAATGAATAATCACCATTAAAGGCAGACGAACCAGTGATGAAAGAACAACGCCGAGTGTAGAGATGAGGATCTGTTGTAGAAACGTAAGGTGGAGAGCCAGGAGGCAGGACAGAAGTCTGACTTTCCAGATAAAAACCCGTTAATTAATTAACCTCTGCACTGGAGGTCTTTGTGAGTAAACAGGAGAAGCGAGAAAGAGGGAGTGCACCACTGGGTAGTACTGGGAGTCGTGGCAGCTCAACTAGCCGTTGGGTAAATGCCTGAGCAGGCAAGTAGTCCAAGAGAGCTCAGGAGGCCCGCGGCAAGTTGTGGTAACCTAAGCCGACTGGCCTGCTCTTCCATTTCTGTCTCCCCGGGCCTCATTTTCCACACTATACCCATCAACCCCCCTCCCCCCTCCCTTCGCTTCCACCCGCCAACCCCACCATCAACCCTCTCTATTCGTGTTTCATAACCACACGACTCTCCGAAGCAGTTGTGACCTCAGCCTCCTCTCATCGTCATCTCCCATGCATTATGTTCTCTATAAGCAAAACATACCCAGCGGCGTTTTACTCTAGTCCAGGACTTTGCCGTTCTCTACTTACCATAGCTTCCCCTCAATTCACTGGTGTAGTGGGCACACAAGACAAAGTTATGCACACCATACACATGTACCAACAAGTACCTGCATGCCGTTTCTATCTTTTTGGAATGATATATACGTACACATTGCTTTTATGCCATCGGCCGCACCAGTTTTCCTCCCCTATCCCCCCTGCATATTGCATTTTCCTACTTGCTCGATATACTTTACGCGCCGTTTTTTTTCTCCCTAGAGCACTTGGTATCCATGCCCTTTTTACTCTTCTCGCCACTACTATGATTTGTACGTACACTCTACTGGGCGTGAATTTTCTTACACACGGGAAAATCATTTATTTGAATTTAGGGGGTAAGTTTATTTAAATAGTACAGGATGAAGTTTTTTCAAATTAAATAAACATTTTTATGGCACGCCGTGCAATAAGTCGAGTTTATCGCACGACTTGACATAAAATATTTTATTCGATGTTTTGGCGTCATTTGTTTGAAACTAATTTCAGATTTCACGTGTCCGGGAGTAGGTTTACACAACCTTTTTCTATATAGCCCACGAATATTGTTGAAATACAGTTTCGAAATTCTTTCATAAAATACATCAAGTGATTTTTTTAAATAAAAAATTATTTATTTAAACGAAATAAATTGTTTATTTTATTAAAAAACCATTTATTTGAAATAACTAAATTGCGTGAGAAGAATTTGAAACAAATCATGAATATTCAGCCCCATTCAAACGACGTTTTGCACACAATTATTATTTTTTAAACATTCGTTGTTCACAAATTATTTATAGAAAATCCTCGTAGTTTTAAAAAATGGCAATTTTTAAATTATTTCTTCAATCTTCCTCCAAAAGTAAACTATTCTATTTTTTTCAGATTTTTAAAATGTTTTCTAACAGTTCAATATCGAGATTCAAATTTAGGCCTACAAAATTCAAATAATAAAATCGTTGTAAAATGTCCGGAAACTTGGGGTCAAATGAAGCTCAAACGAGAGCTCTGATGTTCGACTACAAAAGTAGAAAAGCATTTCACTGTAAAAAAAATAGCCAGAGTACTAAAATATCCTCAGATCCCTTTTCTTGAAACAAGTAAACAAGTTAATTCGTTGTATAACAAAAATGTTCTTGAAATGAGTAAAAAATTTTGAACAAAGATGTTTATTTGCTTCAAAAGAACCATTTTTCTGGGCGCACGGTTATAAACGCAACACCAAAAGCTTCTGACGTAATCTGCCCCATAATCATACGCCCAAGGGCAAAAAGCCCATTTCAAATGTATTCAGATACCCTCTGCCAACCCTTGACTCTCTCCCTTGATGTTATCCACAAGACTAACCCATGTACATACACTCATCGTTTCGAATAAACATACATCGTGCGTACACCACTGGCACATACACCTACCGTAGTTCTTCAAGTACATTTGCACAAACGTGTAAAAGTCCACTCTTGGTACGATACTCACAAGTGTTTATACGTCCGGTCAAATTTATTTTACCAGCTCTTTTCGTGCCCACTGCAATTTTAACAAGCCACTGTAAATATTTAAACAATTCGGGGAGAATTGAGTATAGCCACTTGCGTTTATTATATCTCGAGTGGGTTGAGTTCTGCGTGAAGATGAAAAAGCATTTTTTAGGGAGGAAAAATAGTAGTGGAGAGGTGGAGGTAGAAAAATAAATGAATAATACAGTTCTAACTCTGGAATAAGAGGAAATGCAAAGATTCCACTGCATTTGGCGCATATAAACGCAGTGTCTAGAGCCTGTGGATTTGGATGACAAAGTTTTTTTCTCTTGAGATCCCCGCGCTTTTTCCTCTCCTGCATTACTCGGCTTCTTTTCTTTTTTCCATTATCTCAACAGGAGGCTTGCATACTTACCGCAGCTGTGGTCACAATAAAGGGTTCTTTACTGCAGTCTACCAGTTCTTCGTGTTTGATACTTTTTTTCGGAGGGTTAGCTGGGGAAAACGAATATGAGAGTGGAAACGATGGAATTGGAGCATTCGCTGGGATGAGAGGTTATTTCATAATTTCATGGGTAATACATTGTTTGAGGAAATTGAATTTCATGGATAGTTGACGGGAATTTTTCAGGGGAGTGATTTTGAGTAGGATTTAAGGAGAAAAAATCGTGAAATTTCGGATTTCACGGGATATTTCTGGGAATTCAATATTTTCGAGCAGCAGGAAAACAGGAAATTCGCAATTCATTCGAATTTTTAATGAAGATATGAATATTTAGTATTAAATTACGCGGAATTATCAATTATTGAAAATTCAAGGATGTATTTGTTTAAATTCTGCTGATTGCTATTAATTTATAACTTCCCGGGATGTTTCCACAAAATTTACGATTTTCTCGTATGAAATTCAATAAAATTTCAGGAGAACTATGGTGTGATAAAAATTTATAAGTGTGCTGACAATTCAGCCAAAAATTTTCAACAGTCTATTCGTTGACTATGTGATAATGATTATTATATACGTAGAGAGGAATGCATCATTGAAATGATGAAAATGTAATGAGGATTGTTTTTCGAAACTGAAATTGGACGCAAAAATTTGCAGAATTTAAGGATATCCAAGTACTTCCTCAATTTTTTCTCCAGTGAAATACTCGTCCGCTTTTGTAGTCGAGGATCAGAGCTTTCATTTAATCCCCGTTTGACCCTAAGTTTCCGAATATTTTATATAAATTTAAATTATAAATATAAATATAAATATAAATTTTCCTTTCAGACAAAAATTGCGGAAATAATTCAAAAATTGCAATGTTTGCAAATTACGATCATTTTTATAACTAATTTATAAACAATCGATGTTCCACCATAAAAATCATTTCTTCGAAGTCGTAACAAATTTATTCAAATTCAGAATTTTACAAGGAATCAATTTCATGCCTAAAAAATAAGCTTTCCGAAAATTTAAATAATTTCAATTATTCATTTGTAAACAACGAGTGTGTAAAAAATAATAATCCTGTACAAAAAAAGTGAAATGAAAAAAAATTCAAATGCTAAACAGAGGAAAATATGCGAAAAGTCGCGTTAAATTTTACTTCACACCTACCAACCGCGGAATATCAGCTCCAGCAAGAAAATGTAGAGTGCATGAAAATGGAAAATGAAGGAGAAAGAACGAAAATTTCGCAATACATTCCTTTATTATTCTCCAGTGTTCTTCGCTTCAATTTTGCCTCATGTCTGTATCTCCTTCCACCCTATATCTCATAGATCATAATTCGGCCTTCAATTTTTGAGATTTTTCTCTCTCTACGCAGTAGCATAATTCAATAATATCATCTCTTCATTTCTGCTTCATAAACTGGGGTTGACTTTAGTGGCTGACATGTTTGGCAATTTACAAGCGAGAAGATGGAAAATTTTCGTAAGGCTCCCCTGCTGTCTTGACTATTTGTCTTGCCAGGATTAAAATGCCTCTTAATTTCCCAAGTGAGGTGCAACGCCATGTTTCACATGCTTCGATAATACCCAAGCCACCTTCCTCCCCCTTCCTCCACCTCCGCCTTACCTTCTTCGCCGTGCATACACTCAACCAAATACAACCCAGTCTACATATACCACCCGCCCCGTCATCGTATCTCGAGCAATTTTATCCTCAATGCGTTGGGAAATCCTCACACAGGGCGGACTGCCAGTGTCAAAGGGAGACGGACTGAGAGGTTACGAGGGTAGTTGGAGTTAACACCATGAGCGACTAATGCTCTGCGAATTAAACGGAATTGCAGATCAAGACGAACGGATGTATCCCTCTGACATGCTAATCTCTGAAACACTCATTTCTTTGAATGATACGCCCTGTTGTTACTGCACTTAACTTTATCCCTCAAAGAGTATGGACATAATTATCATTTCAAACAATTGGACGGGGAGAAAAGTAGCGAGAAAATTATCCAGAAAATCGTGAAATGTAATTTCATGGAAATAATACTTTAGGTGAAGACAATCCTGCATTTTGGCGGCTGGAAAAGTGCCCCTTGTAGGAGTACAATAATCTTTCATAAGCTTTTTTCAGTTTTTCTAAAAAAAATTAATTCTTTAAAAAATTATAATCGGATTTCTGTTCTCAATTTTTATCGCTGCGAACACGGAGAGAAATTATCTAGAAAAAAATCCAGTGCTAGCAGGGGAAAAAGGGCCGGGAAACAAATTCCATTGCACTGAAAGATATAACTACTTTTGACGCAGAAGGTTTACTTGATACAAGATAATATTCTCTCGTCAATTTTAAGAATCGTGAAATGCACTGATAAATAATTTCTTTCTCAGACTGAGAGAAAAAATTCGTCAATAGGATGAGATTCTCTCGTCCCGAGAGAATTCTTAAGCTTTCTCAAGACTTGAAATGATGTCCTTCCCATAAACTCATGTAGTTTGCGTTATATCTAGAATTTTTTTCATCAGGATTTTGATTACAGAAAATCTTGCACAAAGAGCACAACACTTGAGATCAATCTTCTATGCACAAAAATTGATTTCAAGTTTTGTGCTCTTTGTGCAAAGTCCTCAGAAACAAAATGCTAGATATAACGCAAACTACATGAATTTATGGGAAGGATATCATTTTAAGTCTTGAAAACGCTTAAAAATTCTCTCGACACAAGAGAATCTCATCCTGTTGGAAAAGTTTGTTCTCCCAATCTGAGAACGAAATTTTTTATCAGGAGATTTCACGATTTTTAAAATTGACAACAGCATATTTTCTAGTATCAAGTAAACCTTTTTTGTCATAAGCAGTTTTGTCCATAACTACAGTGATAACTGAGAATTTATTTGAGTTCCATGAAGCGCAAAAATTCTGAGATTTAAGCCATTGAAAATAATTGACTTCTCTCAAGTAAATACAGTCCACATGTTACCAAATTTTTCTCTCATTGTAGACTCATAATTCGAGTTTTCCAGTAATACTTCCCCAACTGATGCTCATGATTCAATAAACCATATTGTTTGTTATTCAATTCCAATTCATTTATTTCCGAGAAAAGCATCACAGCTGCAAATGTACACCCATTCGGAGTCACAATTTTTGCTGAGTCACGTTCATTTGAGTGAACTATAGTATCAACACGGCAAAAGCGAAAAAACCGGAGGGTGCAAGAGGGGTTGGAGGGGTTGAGTGCCCCGGAGAAAGAGCAGAGACGAGCACACGGTTGCATTCACGACATTTTCAGCCCACTTCCCACCACCTTCACCACCATTCCACGTAAATCCCCCTTTTCAGACACACACAGACACATTCACACATACTGCCACGAACGACCTAGCTAAGTTAATTAATAAAGTACCCGCGTAAACTAACAGTTTTACAGCAGACCGGCGAACTTAATACGCGAGGAAACAGCTTTTGTTTCTCCCCGACGCCAAGTAACTAAGTCCCCAACAAGCCCAGACCAAGCGCGCACGATGCAGATTACCCTCTGCATACTTAAAACAGCCGGGGATAAAACGAGGCCCACGAGAGAGTGCCGCACGTTGGCTCTGTAATATTATCTATCTACACGTGTGTTAGTCAGTATTTTTTTCTTTCGTGTTCTCACTTCGTGAGCAGGGCTAAGTGAGACAGTGCTGGCGATGGAATTGATTTTCGGGGGGATTATATTTGTGGAGGGATTATATTTGTGAAATTCAGTTCAATGGGATTTATCAAGGTCAGGTGGAGGTGGCAAAGCTGAAACTGATCGATTGGGTTTTTTGCGTCAGGTACTTTGAGGAATACTATGTCTGTGAATTTCAGGGACTTTCTTATCGTCACGCTCGATACGTGGAGAGGGAAATTTGGTATTAGTGTGTTAAGAGTCATGTTGTTGTTATGATTTTTTTTAAATTTGTCCTGGTGGTGATAAAATTTATTGTGATATTAGTTTTTGTATGGCACACAATGAATTTTAGTTCTTGAATGCACTGTTAAAAATTTGTGGTCGAAATTTATGGGACTTCTTTCGGAAATTTTCAGTGCATCTTAAGGAGTTTCGTCATTACAAATTCACGATTTGATGAAAAAATCAAGCAGAGCTATCAATTTCAGTCGAATTAGTACATGGAAATAAATAGAAATAATTATGAAAATTCGGAAAATTGAGGTTTGCTATTCGTCTCCTCCTTTCGCGAAACTTTGCGCCCCTCGCACTAACAAGAAACACTTTACACCTCTTAAACTACTCCGAAACGTCAACTTTTCAGGCAGGTCTTACAAAAATAGAATTTTTAGAAACTGTCACAATTGCCCAAACTTTCCCACATAAACCTCCTCGAGTTTCCTGAAAATAAAACAAAACTGTTCCACTTAAACATCCTCAAGTTTTTATTTTATTTATGTTGTTGTTCATTTCCATGTTACCAAACCAATTCAGGATGTGGATCATGGGATCCACATCCCATGATCTACATCCTGAATTCTTCGGATGGGATCCCAAGATCCCATGATCCGCATCCTGAATTCTCAAGTTTCCTCAAAGAGCCAAGCGGAAAAATCAATAATCCCGCGTGTTTTTATTCTCCCTCCCCCCTTATTCCTCCCTCTATCTTTTTTTTCGCGGTAAAGACTCCGAAAAAAGTGAGTCGAGATGCAATGAATCACCATCGCAATGAGAAAACTGAGAAAGAGAAAAGGAGAGAAATGAGATTTTTTTCGCAGTGCTTTACGCCTATTCGTCTTCGCCTTCCGCGGAACTTTACGCCCTTCGCGCGAAAAAGAAACACTTTACACCTCCTAAACTACTCCAAAACGTCAACTTTCCAGGCAGGTATCACAAAAATAGAATTTTTAGAAATTTTCACGATTGCCCAAACTTTCCCACATAAACCTCTTCAAGTTTCCTCAAAAGAAAACAAAACCGTCCCACCTAAACATCCTCAAGTTTTCATTTTATGTATGTTGTTGTTCATTTTCATGTTACCAAACCAACTCAGGATGTGGATCATGGGATCCCTCGATCTACATCCTGAA
Organism: Diachasma alloeum; assembly: GCF_001412515.2. Lineage (NCBI taxonomy): Eukaryota > Metazoa > Arthropoda > Insecta > Hymenoptera > Braconidae > Diachasma > Diachasma alloeum. The sequence continues at coordinate 916,756 of NW_021680425.1, forward strand.
TTCTCAAGTTTCCTCAAAGATCCAAGCGGAAGAATCTATAATTCCACGTATGTTTATTTTCCCGCCCCCTCTCTATTCCTCCCTGTCTTTTTTTTCGCGGTAAAGACTCCGAAAAAAGTGAGTCGAGATGCAATGAATCACCATCGCAATGAGAAAACTGAGAAAGAGAAAAGGAGAGAAATGAGCTACGTTTTTCGCGGTCAAAAGTTGGGTGGGTCATGAAGGTTAAATTTATGGAGCCAGGGAGCCATCCCGTAAAGGTGTTTACGGCGGGTGTGTGCAGGCCACGAGAATGCATCCACCGGCCTCCTGCCCCCCCCCCCCCCCCCCCCCCCCCCCCCCCCCCCCCCCCCCCCCCCCCCCCCCCCCCCCCCCCCCCCCCCCCCCCCCCCCCCCCCCCCCCCC
>NW_021680425.1:917178-939721 GCF_001412515.2 Diachasma alloeum
CCCCCCATCGCTCTTGTTTCTTCTCCAGCCATGACTGCACTCGGTCTATTCTCCAAGTGGAAATGCCATAGCGCGTTGTTACTCCTACTGCCAAGAACATTATATGCTGGCCACACTACACTGAATAACGCCATTTCTCCACCTCCCACTGCCCCCTCGGCCGGCATTCATCCCGTTGGTGTGTTTTTTGAGGTGGGCACAGAGGGGGGAAGCCTTCATTACGCGTGCCAGAGCATACGTTCACGATTAAACCACTGAGTAATGCCTGCATTCGCATTTTTAGCTAACCACAGCCCCCCCCGTCGTCACTTCGTCCTGTTTCCAGTGGACTAGCCACGCGCCTTCCCGGCTCTATTTCTTTTTAACTCTCTAATGCAAATGTTTTCTCTCATTCTCACCCAATCGCCGCTCATTAATTCTACGCTGAGTGCAGACTATTTTTCGATTTTTTATCTCAACCGTTCCACGAATTCCCGGAAGTTGGGAAAACAAGGGCTTGAAGATAAGGGTTGTAAAACCGATTTTAAGAAATATTCGCACAATTTCATCGCGGTTTGAATTTTCGGATGAGTGTCATTTTGAGTCCCATTTTTTCACGAGTCTATGAGAGTTAATTTAGATTTAGGAGAATAAAAAACTTTTGATAATTCAAATTTCTATTCTTAAAATTAGTTTTTTTTCTTCCTTCATGAATGATGTCAGAAAGTTTTCTTTCCAGAAACATTGTTGAATAAAATTTGATATTTCATGGACAGTTGGGTCATAATTTTCAGGAGAAGGACATAAATTCAATTTTCGGCGGGGGGGGGGATGATGAAATTTACATGGAATTTTAGTGGAAATGTAAAAAAAAATTCTTTCTTCTCCTTGATGAAAATTCTCAATAAGTAAATCAGACATATTAGCCAAGAAACTTCATCAATGGATTAGAAAAATTCTGAAATTCTAGAAAATTGCATGTTAAAAAGCTCGAATTTTCAGAATTTAACAAAAATCACCTAAAAAGAAAGAATTACTCGTCTCTATATCTTTAAAATCGACAATATCATGAATTACATTTCCGACCCAAGAGAATGATAGAAATTGAAGAGCAACATCAGCAAGCACTTGACTTACAATCGAATTGACGAGTATGAAAGGCGAAATAAAAAAGAAAGATATGGAAATGTAAGGGGGATCGAGGCAGAATACTTTTTGGTGGCACTCTGAATTATTAAAAAGTCTTTTTTTGAATAAATTATTCCCCGGAGGGATGGCCAGGCGGGAGTGGAGGAGAAGTGGTGAGATCCGATGGAACGAGAAACCCAGGGATAGGTTTCGAGGTGATGCGATATGATAGGAACGTGGAATACCAATGCAAGTGAAGTGCAGGTGTGCACAGATGAAAAAAAAGTACGATAGAAAATGGTAGACTACTGGCGAAAAAAAAACATCGAAGGGTAACTGTAGTTGCGGGGCATTGAGGGTTGGGTAAAAGTTGAGAGAAGAAAAGACTAGGTGAGTATAAAAACGATATTTTTTCGACGGAAAAGAGGAGGCATTTGTCGATGAACAAGGTAATACAAGAAGAAAATAGGGTAGAGGAGGAAGAAATTGTGAGACGAGAGAGGTACACCAATGTCGAGTTTTCTTATACTTATATTCCTGGATAACTGGGGGGATGGGAGGTTAGAGGGCATGACAATAGACAGAGTACCCCCTCCTCTCCTTCTCCAACCCATCATGGTGGTTGCTCTACTTGTAGATGTCGGGAATCGTCAATACCGCACCTGCTTGCGAATGCTTCGGCATTGAATCGGAATGGTCTATGATTTATTGACTGATTGATTGATTGATTGATTTATTAATCATGTACCGAAACTCGACACCGTAAAGCTAATTACAGGGTCAAATCATTACAAAATTATGATGAAGTGCACAAACATATGATTTACAGTTATTTACGATATACAGAATAATACATAAAATAATATCGTTGTCGCTACGCGCCCCTAAATCTTTGCCTACGGCCGTTATGATAAAAAATATTGTTCGTCACGCAGCCGAAACAAAATTTCTAGCTCATATAATTGCAAATTCATATTCACCAGAAAAGTTTTTTCGATCTAGTGACAAAATATACCCCTCAAGTATGACGTCATCATTCATCTTCCTAGAATTTCTAAAAGATCAATTTATCATACTTCTCTTATTTTTAAAAAATCATGACTTTTGTTCAGGCTACTTTGAACATTTAAAGCTGATTGATCAAAAAATCAAAATTATTCAATGATTTTTCTCAAATCCCTCATTTTTATCATTGAACAATTGTTTCTCAATGGATTTCACTTTTCCATTTTCAAATTGAGTAATAATAATCATTTCTCTGTATTATAAAAATCCAAACCGACTTCTGGTGATGAAAATTTGGTACTCGACATTAAAACTCCAAGATTAAGGGTCGTAAAGGTTGAAATAAAGGTCATGAGGGTCAAACAAGGATCACAAGGGTCAGATTAAAATTAAGATTAAGATTAATCATCAGGGTCAGAGTAAAGGTCACAAGGATGAAAGTAAGGGTCATAAAGGCCAGAATAAAGGTCACAAGGATGAGATTAAGGGTCGTTAGGGTCTAAATAAGGTTCACATAAGATTAATGGTTCAAATAAGGTTCACAAGATTCAAATTAAGGGTCTAAATAAAGGTAACAAGGCTCAGATTAAGGGTCTCAATAAGGGTAATAAGGGTCAAATTAAGTATTACATGGGTCACAGTAAGGGTCCAAGTAAGGGTTATGGAGGGCAGAAACCAAGGGTCACAAGGCAGAATAAGGCTCATAGAGATCATATGAGAGTCATATATCTGACATATGGGGGTTGACGAGCAGAGCGAACAGGGGCTGCACTCCCCTAGTAAGCAATAACAACTAACGCGCTTGTCTGCTCTAGTTATATCAATCTATTGTCATCATCATGGTTAAAATATCGTATAAACCCGCTGAAAGAGAAAAAATAATATTTAAGGGAGTCGCATCGGCGAAAGACTGGAGAGAAAACAACTGGGTTGAGGCAGCAAACAGGGGTGAGGTTTTTTTTTTAAAAAAGGGTAGAGAGAAAACGAAACGCCGAAAGAAAAACACACTTGCACTTGGATAAGTATTGCTCGACTACATTGCCAACAGCGATGGTTGGCCCAACCGCTGCCTTCAACTCACGGCAATGCTGGTTGGTGGAGTATAACGGTGGTGCACAAGGCGGGCTACACAATTTTCATGACGCGTTCTTATTTTCTAAACAAACAAACGCTGAGTTCTGGGGCTGGTTATAGCTATCGTACATAGTGAGAGTTTGAGGCAGTAACGCTCGACGCATTCGCACGTACGAACAGGTGCCTGCCAGTCTCTCTCTCTTTTCTCCATCCCCCCGACCGCTGGTACAACTAACCCCCCACGGCCATCCAGTATACACTCACTCTCCGCCTAAAGTTTGTATACGCTGTGCAGTCCCTAGGGGTACACATAACGCTACAACGCATTTTCCTGGTATGTATATGGGTGATGGGGAGGCGAGTGACGCAGGAAACTTTCTACGATTGGAATTCAAACTCTCTATCCACACACTCTACCCCGAGTCACTCTGATGTTCAATAATTAATTGTCATGGAATAATGGACACACGGAAAATGGTGAAACTAAATTACAAAACTGCGCCAAACTTCATTTTATTACTTCACCAGAGAAAAAAAAATTGAATCACTTGTGTGGCCAATGTAGCCCGGATATTTGCACATTTACTTTTTAATTAAAATGAAATGAAATTTCGGCAATTCGTAAACCTGTGTAATAGAATACTTGACGGAAATTTGGCAATGAAAACGAACCGAGTTGAAAAATCCAGTGGGCACATGTGGGGTGCTAAAGTTTGTGACTGGGACAAAATACCATCCGAATATACATGTGGTGGGTTTTTATAACAAAAAGGAAAGGCATGCAAACGGCTTTCACCGTGTGACACACAAGGGGTCCGAAAACAGAGAGAAACATACGCAGAGATCAGGAGGTTTAAACTTCACTGCAGCGCGTCGGGTGCAATGCGCAAAACTCCCTTGCACGGCTCACACTGGTATTCTTCTCTCTCATTCTCTTCACACCACATTTCACCATTATCTGTCTCACTCGCAGCGCCGATGGTCTGGCAGCCGAGACCGCTTTGCCCATTCAAATTGTCTCTCCCTCACTTTGTCTCCCTCAACCAGCCGCGACTGCTCATTCTCACATGGCCCTGGACTCTTCATTCTTTCAGTTATCCCCCTCCTCGTTTTTTATACGCCCATCCCCACCTTTTCACACCTAATTGGGCATTTTGTGCTGCATTGCTCGAGATATTATCATAGTAATAGCCATACCTCGGCACGAGCCTACGGTATTCACACAATGGAGTGCAATTCCGCGCACGTCCTTTTTTCCTTTTTTTTCTCTCATTTTCTATATTTCCCACTTTTTCCCTCTCCTTTGGTTTCCACCCACCCGTTTGCATTGCACACTGTCCTCCACATACTTCAGCGCAGATGAACTATCCTGAATTTTTTTTCAACGTCACGACGTTAACCCTTGAGTGCTCGCGCTATCGAGGAATCGCAGCAGTTTTTAGATATTTTTTTCTCGCGTGAAAACCCCGTAACTGAAAAATTTAGGAAAAATTTTATTCTCAATTAAACTGAACGCATTGACTCGCAAAAAATCCTCGTGTTTAACCTCTAAATGCCAACATTTTGTAGATAATGAAATTAAATTATAGCATTATCCGCCCGCTATTCTTTTTTGGGATCTCCATTTTTTTTCCTTGAAGGTTCAAAATTACCCGTAAACAATTTTTTTCGGCAATAATTGCAAAATCCTCAAGGATATACTACTCAAGGGTTAAAAAAAATTACTTTTAATCAGTAGAAAAAGTACTGCTATCCAATACTAAAAGGTTTCTGCGGAAAGGACAAATTTTACACTTCCTCGAAGTCGCAAAAGAACTGGATGCTATTATCATGCGTCAAGTACCTGGGTACTGATGAGAAGTACCTCTGTGCTTGTCACTAGTAATTTAATTACTCGAGACAAGGAAAGAAAGTATTTATACAAAAGTACCAAAAGAACTCGGTACATTCNTGTTTTGAGTCTTTCACGGCCATAATTATTAGTATTATCATTGACTTCCGGATGGGTGCCGCGAAAGTACTAAAACTACTGAAGCTACTTCCTCCCAGTACTATTTCTACTTGATCGGCACAAATGGTATTTCACTTAAGGACACAAAAAGTACTTGGAAAAACTTTTCAAAACTGAACTTCCCCCAAGTACCAGTCGGTACTGGTGACAAGTTCTTTTTTTTGGATGGTAGTTGTACACAATGATCCAGTTACTCCCGCGATACGCGCTCCTCTCCTCAACTCTAGGATAAATTACGATACTACATTCACTCGAGTCATGGTAATTAGCGCAATTATCCCAATTTAAGTGATTATCGAGAGGAAGCAAGGGGCAGAGAGAAAAGACGCAAAGATACATGTGATATAAGTGCTCCATCTCCACACAGTATGAGTAAGAGCATTCGTTTGCATAAAAGAGGCGAGTTAACCCCCTTTACTGGGTCTCGGGTCTCGGTCGTTGCCATTAACCCAGTGACTGTATAATTAAACTCTTGAGCGTAACAGCTGAGCGCTTTGTTCCACTATTTGGTGTATCTTTGAGAAACTCTTAGGCTGGATTTAGGAAAACTCGATGATGAGAGTTACATTGTTCAACAGAAAATGTTCGAGTGAGTGGAGTTGAAGACAAATGTGAGACTGAATTCCCAGCTTTCTCTTTTTTTTTCTCCCGCGCTCTCCTTCATTCTTAATTTAAGCACCTTACCACCCATTCTCGACAATCGTTTCTCGGGCCAAGCGTGTATATGCCCGAGGCGATGGCTTTCTCCAACCCTTTCAACTCCCCCCCCCCACAGTTTCTCTATCCCCGGCGACCCACACCAGAGCTCTCAAGAAGAGAAACGAGAATTGCCTTGAGACCGGGTAGGTACTCCGCGGTTTCTAATTCTTCCTCGGGCCGAACTAACTTTCCAGTCCTTAGCCGTTCTCATTTAACCCCTCGACTTAACGTCTTTGAGCATTATTACCCTGCGCTTCCCAAACCACCTTCCTTCGTTTCTCCCTCCCCCCACCCCGCCGTCGCTTTTCTCTTGCGCGGCTGGAAGACGAGCCTGCGGCAAGCTTCTTTTGCGTTTCCTTTTTGCACACCTCGTTTACCCAACGTCATTTATATTAGTACAATTTTCCGGAAAATTTTCATTTATTGGTAATTAGAGGAATAAAATATGATGAAAGGAGAGGCAACGGCGTCGTGGGGCATTTAACATTGGGTCTGTTGAGGGGATGGAGGAGGTTCATCTCAAGGATGGAGTAATAACGATGAGTAAAATATGTGCACACTGTTGGAAAAAACATGAAATTTCGTGGACAGTTGACTACTAATTTTCAGGACAGTAACACTGAATGCGGTTTAGGGGGAAAGAAATCATGATATTTCAGGTTTCACTAAAATTCGGTGAAATTCCAGAATTTTGAGCCACATAAAGACAAGAATTCCTTAATTTATTTGAATTTTCAGTGAAATCTGAAATTTCATGATTTTGTTCCTCATAAATGACTTTCAGTGTCGCTGTCCTAAAAATTCCAGAATATATTTACCGGAATTTTCTGGTCTACTCATTTTCAGGGAAAGATGTAACTGAAATTTACAGTTTTCATTGATTTTTCCACGGAATTCTGAATTTTCAATGACAAAATTCCTTGAAGTTTCAGTGGTAATTAAATTCAATAAAAAATTCCAAAAAGTGTACGGGAAAGTTCAAACAAAAATTTTTAACAGTGTAGGATTATAATGATGAGGACACGGGATATTTATATAATGTAATAAATGAAAATATATTTGAGTTAAAATCGAATTTTAAAGAATACATCGTTATGGGAGCTAAGCTACTCTACATCTTCACGCGACATCCATCCGGTCACAACTGACTCTCTCTTCATTCCCTCCTTCGGGCAAACACTCTTTTCGGCTCTATCTCAAAAATATTCCCTCACTTGCACCCATTCTTAATCAATGCACCCTAAATGACCTTTAGGGTCATTTTCTATGATTCGGGACGGATTCAGGCCTAGTATCTTGCACACTGCGAAAAAAAATTATTTTTGCCAAATATCCATTTACTTGAGAGAAGTATTTATTTTGTCAATTTCATATTTCTCCTGCCGAGTCATTCCCGGTCAATTCTCATCAGGCTTCAATTGTGACAATTATATTGCTCCAGAAGATGATCATGTTAGCTGTGATCTTGAGTGAGCTCCCTCAATAATTATCAACATTGAAAAATTAATCAAAATTCTTTCCCCTAGAAAATAAGAAATTTAGGAAAAATGAATAATTATTGAAGGAGTTCATCGAAGGTCACGTACAGCATAGTCTTCCTCTAGAGCAACATGATTGTCATAATTGAAACCTAATCAGGCTTGTCTGGGAATGCCTCGGATAGAGAAATTCAACTTTAAAAAAATAAATACTTCTCTCAAGTAAACAGATATTTGGCAAAAATAATTTTTTTTCTCAGTGCACGAAAGTATCTAGTATGGAGACTGGACTGTATTAAGAAAAATTTAGTAATTAATTTCAGAACTTTTCTTTTAAAACCCTTATAAAAAAATTGAAATTTCATCGAAAGGTTGATCGTAATTCTCAGGAGGGCGACAATAAATTCGATTTAGACAGTTTTCCTTCTCGCCTACCCAACTTCATTCCTATTACCCCAATTTTCCTAAAAATCTTCATTCATTGATTACACGAGTAAAATACGATGAAAGGCCAAGCAATGGCTCGGGCCCTTTACCATCGGCTATTTCAATGTGATGGAGGAAGTCCATCCGAAGGATTGTGTAATAACGATGAGTAAACTGGACCGATTTCGCTTGCTGGCGCACGATGCCCATTTGATTCAAATGTAAAGGGAATATAGACGCATATGTGCGTAGGTACGAGAGTGGGCAGAAGCATCGAGCTACCACCCCCCCTTCCCCTCTCCCCCCTCACACCAGAATACGTAGATAGGTTCTCGTCCACACGATATAACCGGTTAATGGGTAGAGCCCGCGAATAGCTCCTGGGGAAACTTCTCGAAATATCACTCTGTTCGCTCTCTGGGTCCCTAAACCAAGCTCCCGAGCGCGCGTTCAACTGCCGGTATTCCTGGTTGGAAGCGAAGTAATATCAGGTGGAGGTTGGCGTAGCAATTTCATTACCGTAACCACTGGGTACCCAGGCATTCGTGTGCAACCGACAATGCCTGTACGTTTATGCAGGGGCAAAGGGGGTTGGGCGCAGGGGAGTGGAGGGGTGGGGAGAATGAGGAAAGGGAGCATCACAGAGAGGACGAGAGGGGGATAGGGACGTTTGTGCGTCCTGTGGATGGACCGGGGGGGCTGGAGAGAGTGAATGCGGGCCTATACGCGAGATTGCATGCCTGGGTCCAAGTGCGCAACGCCACCACGCTCGCTATCCGCTAATTCACCCAACGTGGCAAGTTACTTGCCATCCCCCTAGCTCCCCTCCACACGCCCGGCGTGTATCCACTCGCTATCTCTCTCTGTGTACCCACGGCCCGATGTGAAACTTCAACAAACCAGTTGGACTCGACGGATCACATTTTCCAACATTTGCGTTATTTTGTCAGCCATTCCATCGTTTCAAATGTTGGCATTTTGGGATGCACGATGAAATCATCTGAATTTCTGGGGTTTTCCGGTAAATTAGGTATGCACCGACTTTCAGTGGGTTGATTATCTGAGTGACAGGAGGAGGTTTTGGTTGAGTGTTGATGGGAAATTATGGGGTGGGCAGGGAGTGAGTGGTGGTATAGGTATTTGTTTGGGGGGAGTGGCGGGAGAAATGGAGAGAAGTAGTACAGAGAACAATATTTATTTATTTTCAGGGAAATGTCATTGGTTTTCGGGAATATATTCCCTATTATTGGTGATACTGGATGTGTCAAACAGGGGATGCTCTCGAGCCGACAATTAAGCTCACTCAGGAAAATATATGACTCGTATGAGATTATTGCTAGTTTATTATTAATTCCAGAATTTTGCAGTCACTGAATTTTACAATCGCGAAGGCCTCATAAGTGAGGAGAGATTCCTGAGTATCAAATCTATTTTTCTCTGTGAAATTCATCAGTTGAGCTCCCTCTATTTTCACATCAAATGCATGGGTGAACAAATTGGAGAAGAATTACCGAACAAATCAAATAATTGTGCAGCAAATATATCCTCAACAAACAGGTATTCTTCAATGTACAGTAACATTTGCCAGGATTTTCTATGCAATTTTCATCCAACTTTTCCTCACAAGAAACAATTACATTTTCCACCGGAAAAAAAATATCCCAGTAAAATTAGCTTTCCAGTAAATTAGGTATGCACCAGCTTTCAGGCCGATGACTCTTTGAGTAAAAATTTCGAGCTATTGGTTGTGTGTTAATGAGAAACAATAGAATGTACAGAGGGCTGAAGCGTTGAAATATATATTTGCTCGTTGGAAGTAATGAAAGAAATGTGTAAGGGAGTTTAATTAGGTCTACGGGACAGCAGGCAACTTGACAAACTGCTTTCATCCCTCCACCCTTCTTCCTTTTCTTTTCCATTTACCTTGTTCCTGAGTTTGTGGAAAAAGCTTTCCTCTCTCTTGCTCTTTATCCCAGTGGCATCTGCCCCCCCACCCACAATCGTGCCGACCATACTGCCTTTCCACTCTGTTAACCCGAGGCAACGCGTTGTTGTTTCATCCAGAAGAAACTGAACGAGGAGGAAGGTAAAAGGGAGATGGAGGGCTGTGGAGGGAGGATGGCCTACACTATGTGTTAGACCATCATCTCCTAATAAGGCTCCACAGCACTGCGACTTCAGTTCTCTTATTTAGTTCATTTTCCTTCCCTTTTTTTTGGATTCAAGATAGCAGTAAATTGCGTAACGCTAGCTGGGAATTGCTCTGGTCTGGTAGCCTCCGAAGCCCCTTGTGTTCTTTGTCCTCTGTGTTTTCTTGATGCCCGTCTGCCACCCAGACGTGAGACTGTATAACAGAGGGAGACAGTAAAATGAGGGTACTGTTACTTGACCACCTTGTAACGTACGAAAACTGACAGAGAAAATCAAGGAGAATGCTGGAAGGAATGGAGCGGATTAGTAGATATTTCTTGCACTCGAGATTCTCCTTTTCCACCGACAAATTATCCACCTCAACCACAACGGGTTTTTCCCTCTTCGTTAGAGGTAGTCCAGCCGAAAATATCCGAATGGTGTTACTGAAGTCGTTTAACGGATCAAATCGCCTGAATTACGACTGCTGTTGTTATTGTCTTTGGGAGCATTAATTATGTTGTGTGTTTATGAAGTACTGTATACATTCGAATATTTGTCTATAGACATTAGAAAACGTTGTATCTGAAAGTACGACACTTTTGTCCCCGTTTTTAAGACGTTGGTGTCCCCAAATTTGAGCCGTTTTTAGTTTCTTAATTTTAAGTTGAGACGTTAAGACACGTGTGCTGGATATTCTAGATATTTTGCTCGAGAATTTTTTAGTTCAAACTTATGTCTCATTGGTTTTTACTGTATTTTATTCATTTTTTCTCAATGGTCGACCATGTTGCATAAGCAGAGCCAATCATTTGCTCATAGATAATTTTGGTGCAGTTAAAAATAGCAGTCAGGAAGGGAGAGAAATAAGAATTTTTGTGATTAAAAATACTGAAGAAAAGTATTTTTCCTCAGAAAGATATTTATGGTTTTTATGCCCTCCTGATCTTGCAATGATCCTATGTTTGGATCCACTTGACGTCTCCTACCCAGAGAAACAAAGTTTTGTTTTTCAAGGACATGTCACCGATTTTTCGGAATTTGACCCAAATTATTAGGGGATAGTTATTATCCATTATATTTTAATTAATTACCATTTATTATATTTTGCGTCCCAATTACTAGGGGGTTATTACTCAACATTGCGTATAATTTTTCTGTAACGGAGAATGATTTTTTACCGAACGCATTCGCTAAAATTTCACCCCCATTCGTTCCCAAGACCTTCAGATGGGTACAAGAAAAAAAATACCCTACCGGAGTGGGAAATTTTACTGTACAAGAGGATAATTTTTGCATCGATAAATATTTCTTTCACCGAACGACTCGTAAAATACCCTCAAATATCCTAAATACTAAACACGTATTTTTTTATTGGATGACATTTCGCTCCACGATTACCTTTCACAAAGGACACTTTGCCACAATTTTTTTCTCCGTATCCTCACATCTTATTTTCACCCGAGAAACCCTCTTATTTTAAGAAATTCAAAATGTCAGTCATCACGAATTTCACCGATAAGCCCCATTCTCGCGTCTAATGTTTTAAATGAAGACATTTTGAAGACTATAATCTTGACAGTGCACGTGTAAACTATTCAGCCTTGAGCTTCACTCAAGCTTAATCTCAACCCAGATATTCAAAACTTAATACTCCTCCATTAATTCGAGCATAAACTACCGTTAAAACGTGGCTCTTACCTCTGGGATTTGCCCGCCGTTGAATTTTTGAATTTTCAACCCAGCAGTGAAAAATAAATGATACCGTGCCCAGATGGCTAATAATTAAGGAACAAGTCACGAATTGGAGCGTTGGATGAAAGCCCCAGGACTATTCAATGAGGAAGAAATGAGCTCAGACACAGAATGAGGAAAAGACAGGAGACTCGTCCGCCGGGAGTAGTTGAAAAAAAAACTTTGGCGCTTTAGTAGCGCTTGGATCGCCGAAGAAAACGGGCCTCAGGCGATTAATAACATTTATAATGTAAGAGATCTCGTTGGTATTTTGCGGAAAAGGACTAGCTCTTCCCGACGTTTTCCACTGCGGGATGAGAAACCTCATTCGCCGCAATGAGGGTACGAGTAAAAATCAACTCTACGCACACATACTGACACACACCCACACCCCCTTCAACAATTCTTTCTTGCCTCGGCCTGGCCTTCAGTCGTGTTTCTCTCCCCCCTCTCCCCCGCCCCCAATTTTCTTTCCCCATTGCTTCTTGCTTGGCCTCTCTTTCTACTTCCCTCACGTCCGGAAAATAGGTAATAACCCCCGCATAACGTCGACGCTGTTTATCTTACAAATTCAATTTCGGGACAGCTGCCACACTCACACTCACGTAACGAGGTGTCTCCCAGAAAACTATACGAGTTCCGCAGGTTCATCGTCAGTTAAAGTTCAACTTGTGTTTAAAAAAACACGCAGAATAACATCGGCATTTGTATTTCAATTTGAATTTCCCGGATCGTGCGGAATCTGGAGCGCAATCGCGGTTTTTCATGAACTGCGTACGGTGAACTTCAACGATTTGAGAAAATAATAATGAACTTTCCGAATGGGGATGTAATCAAAGGACTAATCCATAAGATAATCACAGTAGCACCGGTGGATAAAACTACTTCCGAATTTATTCGTAATCCTAGCGAGAAATTCTGAGCGGAATGAGTGATGAGTGGGTAACGGATGGAGTACTCCATAACATTGACCACGTCTCATAGTTCGAATATCAAATACGCGAGGTTATTTTATTTCATATCATAGACATTTAGTAGTAATTTTTAGGAGGAAATGGTTAATTGAAGTCAAGAATATACTTACCTGCATTTTGTTTCATGTTTATTCATGTTCGTGGAATAATTAAACCGAAATTTACAGTTTTCATTGAATTTTGAAAGAAAATTGATAATTTTCAATCACAAAATTCCTTGAAATTTCAACGACTGTCGTTTTTTTAAGTCTGCAGGGTTTAGACTGTTCCGTTTCAAAATGAAACATTTATTAATATTATTAAAAATTTCTGCTTATTCAAAATTATGATCAGAGACACTTAAACTATATTTACCATCAAATATTCAATCTGATCCATTCATAATGTCAGAATTACTTATGTCTCGTGAAATATACAAGTGATTCTAAATATTATTAATTATTGTGAATTCAGAACTAATTAAAAATCAAACCATTACTCTTCACATGACCAATCAACACACTTTAAATTATGTTGAATCTGATTGTTCATAAATAACCTAATTAGCTTCAAACATCAACTTTGGAGGTAAAATAACAAATTATCCCAATCCGTCATATTTTGAAAAATTCTGTTAAGTTAAAACTAACAAGTTTAATTCATTAAACTTTCAAACTGCGATCCATAAACGGTAAACCAATAATTAATTAGAAAGATCCACTTATAGTAAACATCGAAAAACTGTGATTAAACTAATCGAATCAAAATACCTTTTGCATCGAACAGATAATGCTCCCGAGTTAACAATTAAGCTCACTGAGTGGATTGCTTATTTATTATTAATTTGGAAGGAATTGACAGATTCATTCTTGCTTTGTGATTAATAGATCGGTTTAATTCAAGATTTATATGATTTTCAATTGGATTTATTATTCCAATTTGGTTTGATTCTGTTATTATTCTTTAGTCGTTTTAAATATAATTTGCGGCATTATTTTATGAGAAGATCGAGGATGCTTATCACTTTAAGGTTAGATTTCCAGTGAAAAGTAGCACGATAAATTGATTTAGTAACAATAATAGTTTGGAATGCAATGACGCGGAATAAATGTTTGATATAAATTTGAGTTGAATTGAGGTTGATTCACTTGAGTATTTACCGAGACCGAGCAATTAATTTAAATTTTTGATAGATTGAATGTTTTGAGTTTCCCTTTGCGTAGGGCTAGGACAGCCTTCAATTTAGAAAATTTAGTGCAATTCTAAAAAATCGTGAGAGAATCTTCGTTAATTCTATTAGGATTCCAGTACTCTAAATAATAAAAGAAACTGCTCGTTAACAGCAACTATATCCTTCTATCAGCTGACATTTACGTCAAAAAGAATACGAAGACGAACACCTCGATTTATATTCAAATTGGAGTTCCTCAAAATGTACAGAATTCCGAGTGGAAAGCTCTCCACGCAGTATATCACAATCGTTTCGGTTGATCCATGACCCTCGTAATGATTATTTACGATCTCAACCACGACAAAGTATAAATGTATTTCAATTAATACCAACATCTCTCTCAGTCATCCTCGACAGTGCCATATCCCCAAGAGTTCCCCCAGAATTACTTGTTTCCTACCGTCGAACAATTCTTCCATTACTGTTAGCACTCGAGCACGAAATTTGGTCATTCGTCAAAGAGAAAATGAAAGAGACATGGCTATTTTATTGTACCTCATTTTCTCAATTTTTCCGCTTTCCCATTCTACTATGCACTTTTCGTTAGATATTTCTCCCCCAGCTCCCATCCACCGTCTTCCAACAAAGAAAAATATAATCATGTTTAATTAATCAACCTGGGACAAACAAAAAGGGGGAAAAAAGGATTCAACAAAATTAAGGTTGTCTCTTTACCTCTTCTTCGTATCGTGTATACACTGTTAGAGAAGTATTCCGGAAATTTCAAGGAAAAAATCTTGAAATTTTTAACGACTAATTCACATGAAATCAGTTAATTACTTCAATATTCGAAAAGATAGAAATTCCCAAGGTTTTAATCCCATGAAAACGATTGAAAATTGGGAGAATTAAGGGGACAGATGACTACTAATTTTCAGAACAGCAACACTGAATGCGATTTAGGGGAAAAAAATCATGAAATTTCAGGTTTCACTGAAAATTCAGTAAAATTTCAGAATTTTAAGCAGCATAGAGACGAGAGTTCCTTAATTTATTTGAATTTCCAATCTAATATGAATATTCAGTGCCAAATTGCATTGAATGTTCACTGAAATATGAAATTTCATGATTTTTTCCCCCTAAATCGCATTGAGTGTCCTTGACCTGAAAATTCAAGAATATATTTATCCAAAGTTTCTGGTTTTCTATTCATTTTCAGGGAAAAAGTGGAACTGAAATTTACAGTTCAATTCCTTGAAATTTCAGTGGTAATGAAATTCGATAAAAAATTCCAAAAAATGTACCGAAAACTTCGGACAAAAGTGTTTAACCGTGCATATCAAGCGTGACCATAAATCCTAATAAACTCATCTCCGTGTATTCTTCAATCCCATAAGAAGAACGCGCCGCCGAAATCTGCTAAATCATGTGAGCAAACAGACAGGATTCATACTCACCGTTTGTGCATTGAGATATTCAACGAGTTGAGGGACAGATGAATGAGCTACAGCGATGAGATATTGTGGAACTATCGGAAGTACGGGAGATGCAATCGATCGCGGTCACAGGAATTGAGATCAGTCCAGTACACAGACTGGCTGGGTCGTTACGTGAACGAAACCCGTTAACTGTGACTGAGAGAGATCCCGCAGAATGAACTGTGCTCACGTGAGAGAGGAAGAAGGTTGGCCCTCCCGAAAGCTCTGAATGTGCAAAGCAAACGTGAAACCGTACAGTCGGGTACGTACACGAGAAACACGGCCGACCACACTGGCATAATAACCGAGAGTAATTCGTGAATTATTGAGTCCCTTGGTCGCATAACCCACACGCACATGTACAGGGGTCGCAATCGCAATATGTGCGTGAGTTGATGCTCGTGGGAGTTGGTGGTATTTCTCGTCCCTCTCGCTCACTCTCTATCGGCTCTCTAGAGTGTGGCCAAAGCATCCCTCAGTGCGCATCAAAGACGCACAAGGGTTTATATGATGTTACCGGGGGAATAGTATACCTGCCCCCATGCACAAGCCATTGCTCAAGTAATTTCTCACGCACTGTAACCAGTTATTTACTGTTTGCCCCGGTCTACGTCTATCTGAATATCGCGTGAGAATGTGCGTGCAATAAATATCTGTTGTGTAGCTTCTACGGGTGGCAGTGTAATTAATCTTCATTCGCCTATCATTGATGCTCTTGTTGCTTCGAGCAACATAAATTCAGGGAATACCGTCCAACTTTTTATGGAGAGATGTTTGCTGGATTAAAATCAGAGCTCGTGGAGGCCAACAGATGTCTATAAATTTGAGTGGGTGGAGAGGTGATGTTGTGATATGTTTATTGGTTGCATTTTGTTGGGGATCGTAGTTGCGGATTATTTTAAATCACGTCATTCGGGAATTTAGTTTTCAGGTGATGAAGGAAGGATTTGTTCTCTGAATGGGGGTTGACCAGATGCTTGAACTTACTACTTGTATGCGGGAGAAATGGTGAAACGGAATGATGGGTCTTATGCGATCATTTTCAGCAGATTTCTAATTTTGTAGAAAACATCTCATTTTGAGAACTGTAGCTTCATGATTTTTAGGACTATACTGTTAGGAATTGTTATAATTTTTTGTAAAGTTATAGTTCCACTTAAATTTCAAGGAATTTGGAGTTTTGATTTGGAAAATTTATAGTTTGATGGAAAAGTCAATGAAAACTAAACTTTATTTTAATTATCAATTTTCTATTAATTGGATATTCATAATATTCACTTCTTCTCAAACATTAATTCATAGAGAAAAAAAAGTTGTTAATTTTCAGGGAAAGGCACTGATTTTCCGGCACTTATTCCTATTGTTTAGGATTTTTTTCCCAGTTTCTGATTTTTTCATCAATTTCTAGTGACATTTCTACTCATTTTCAGGGACATCGAGGCATCGGGCCTGATGTCCAAGAAAATGTCACTTATTTTCAAGAACCCATCTCCAATTTTTAGGAATGTGACACCAGACTTCCGTAATAAAATCCATTTATGATAAGGATTATTCTGAAAAATTGGTCATAGATTCGTAAGAATCAATGACATGTCTCTGGAAATCAAATCTGTCTGTTCAATGCTGCTCCCCTCAAAATTAGTACTAAACTGTCCATGAAATTCCATTTTTTTCTAACAGTCCATTCACTTCTCCTCCTGTTCCGTTCAGATCATATGTCCATCGAATGTGAATACTTGGCTGAGGGCCCTCGGGCAGCCATCAGTTGCAAGTTCTGACATTCAGACAAACTGGGAGACTGAGATTGCCTGTAAATCCAGGTCTGACATAGGGCAAATCCATGACCTTCATCATCAAATAAAACCATCGCTTCAATTCCCAAGGGAACACGTCGCGCTCTTCCCATTACCTTCCCTGATTGAAAATCCCAACAACTCAGTAATACTCCCGTCGATTATCGAATTTACCTCATGAAGGGAAACAATATAACTGCAAAGCCGTAAAGACGCACGATACCGCAAGTGCTGGGTGGAGAGATGAGCAAGTTGAACCCTCTTAATTAGCTGCAATTACAGCAACATAGCAATGTCGAGCAGGATAGCCGGAGGCTTATCCCTCCGTCCTTCCCTCTATTCGCCCAACACAAAGTTCTAGCCCCTTATGCCACTCTCCCATCCTCTGCAACGCGTTCAACGCTATGCCTTCCGGCTGCTGGTGATTCATCTCGTGTGTATTCACCAACCAAAGGAGCCAATTTACTGTATCAAAAAATAGAGTATGAAATAAGAAAAATTGGCCGAGAACGATGTAAGCGGAAAACGAAATTTAGCTGCAAACTTCAATATGCGAAAAGTATTGCACTGAGAGAAAAATATAATTCTGCTGACTATATTCCATCACCATCGAATTATAGTCAAAAAGTCCTCAACAATTTTTCATGGGTTACGGTAACTATAGGCGGAGTAATTACTACAATGGAATGTAGTCATTGCAACTGTTTTATAGTTCTCCTCACGGTAGATTTGTCGTGGTTACTTTTGAACTTCGGTTAG
Source organism: Diachasma alloeum (assembly GCF_001412515.2). Lineage (NCBI taxonomy): Eukaryota > Metazoa > Arthropoda > Insecta > Hymenoptera > Braconidae > Diachasma > Diachasma alloeum. The sequence goes on from NW_021680425.1 coordinate 934,997, forward strand.
TTTAACTGCATTTTGATTTGCAAAAATTACGCTTGTGAAGTTACTATAATGTTATGTGCCATATACAAAAAAAATCGTATCGTTCGCCAAAATGCCTCGACTATTTTCTTATTGTAAATCGAACTTCAGATTTTTCTCTCAGTGCGGGTAACGCTGTAATTGGCATCATAACGAAGGGATCATGTAGTCCTCGACTTGAGATTAGCCGCGTATTTTAAACAGAAAACACAGTATTATCACAGTGACTCAACTATTCATGCCACAACGCCTGGTCTTGACTGGCTGCTTGAACTTACTACTGCTTACAGTTATGTTTGAATATGAGGGCTTCATTTTTATTACGAAATGGTCAAGTCGAAAGACGTCTCCTTTTTTTCTAGCCTAACTTTGTGATTTTAAGGATTACATTGTTAGCAGTTTTGGGCGGCAAACGCCGTTCCATTTCTTAGAAGCCTTTATTAAAAAATGTATACATCTTTCCGGTTCTTTTTTCCAGAATAAACATGTTTCAATTTTTTTGAATGTCTGGGTTGTAGGGGAGGGTGGGGCAAAACGGCCCCCCTTCAATTGTCAATAACTTGTGAATGACATTGTGAAAATTCCCAGTTTCAACTTCATTTTGAAGATAATTTTTCATCCTTCAAAACGAGCTCTAACTCATCCCAATCGGATTATTGAATCGGAAAATATTGACGATTGAAGGGGGGCCGTTTTGCCCCATCCTCCCCTACTTGATGTAATTAATTTGAGGGTAAAGTGAAAAACAATGTATAAAACAACTTTGTGTAAGATTGTTTTACGGTTTTTCTTGCTGTTTTTTAAAATGTAGAATCGATCAAATGTTGATCGATCAAATGTTTAAAACTTCACTATTTGATCAAAAAATCAATGGAAACTGTAATTTCCAGTTGAATTATTCTATGAAAATTGAGATAAAGTTAACTGAGACGCTGATTTAAGAGATTAACCAAATTCAACAGCGAACTTCAACGCGAAAAATATGGGATAATCTTTGATATAGCTATAATACATATTAAAGTCATAACGAAGGCACGACGTGGAAAAATATACTCTCAACCGGTAATTTACGCCAGTCCAGTCCGTTGGGACCGTTTGCATCAGATTCCTAATGTCATAGAGGACACCTTCTTTTCTTCCTTAAATTTGTAGTTTTTAAATTTGTAGAACTCCTTATTAGGAATTTTCGGCTAAAAATTCCACTACATCTCTTAGAAATTTCCATCATATTATATTGCCACGGAAATTGTAAGGAAATTTGTAGTTGAAAATTCATTACTAGACGGAAAAATCAACGGAAACTGCAAATTCCAGTTAATTATTCCATGAAAATTGATAAAAAATTAATTAAAGCGCCGATTTAAAAGGCTTACAAAATTCAACAAAAAACTTGGCTGTGAAAAATATGGGATAAAGCTATAATTGGCATCATAACGAAGGCATCACGTAGAAAAATACGCCATCAACCTGTGCTTTATGCCAGTCCTCAACTTGACGTTAGCCGCATAATATTTTAAACTCAATACACAGTATTACGACTGTGACTCGACTATTCATGCCACAAAATCTTGGATAGTGCATTGTCGGCTGGGGGTAGAGGGTGGGGATCTTGGTCGGAAAACGAATGTGTGCGGTGTAGCGTATGGCCGATTGTGCTCGATCGTCTAGGCGCGAGATTCACGTCGTAAAGGAGGAAAACGGGTTTACGAGGCTGTCTCGAATATAGGTGTCGACGCGTTGAAGATGGAAAGGGGGAGGGGGTGGTCCCGGGTGGAAGACGATGCGGGTTTACGGAATGGAGACGAATAACCGCGAGTCATTCGAGGGAATTCGAGCGCGATAGTGTTCATCATTCTGCGTGGCCATGAATTTCAAATTGTAGACTTCAATTCAAATTTGAGGGAATCATTAAATGGGCTACGAAAGAGAAGCGATGTGTTTCTGTGCGAGAGGGAGCGAGGTGGCTTGATGCTACTTCTAGTTAATCTCTGTTATCCATGTATTAAAGAGGGAGTTTGTCTGTATACATCTATGTTTTGAATATTACAGAGATTCGTTGTGTGGCCATACACTGCTGGCCTGGTTACATGACAAATCAACGCTACGGAAACTCAACACAATAATGATGAATATTCAGTTTTGCAACAAATATGTAGTTTTTCTTAGGCTTCGAATCAGGTAATGCAGAACACCGGTGGACACTGAATGTCTACCATTTTATGCCAGAGATTTGTACTTTGAAAAAAAAAGCCTAATAGAACGGATTACATTGTTAGAAAATTACTCTTGAAATTTCGAGTAAAAAATTATGAAATTTTTAACAACGATTAATTTGCAGGGAATTTTCATTGATCTTGTTATTGATAAATCAGCCAAATTTCTTGAATATTCAATGAAATTTGATTTTTCAGGTTCATACGACAATGAAAATTACTGCAAATCGTGAACATTCAGGCAACTGCTTTTCGGAATTTTTAATCTCTTGACAATTCAATGATCATTCATCATGAAAAACTCAATTTTATTGAATTTCCAAGATGAATCAGGAATTCCATGAACAATTAAGTCTGAAATTAAATTCAAATTCCCAATATTGAAAATTCAAATGCATCTGTTACTTAAATTTCAAAAAATTTCCAACAGTGTAATTAATGTTAACGAATGGATTTGGTTGGAGGCTAGGATCTATTCGGGCTCACAAATGTTCATTCGTAAATAGTTAATAAATGCATATTTGAGGAGTCTTGTTTGACTCGACTTTCACCTTTCTACTGAGCCCTACGTTAACTATTAACGGATATTTATTTGGTTACATTCAGCTCTACCATTCGTTAATAGTTAACTAATCTCGTTTGCAATAAATAAATCATTCCATCAGCGCATGGTATTTTACAAAGGAAATAATTATTTTCTGAACTGTCCATATTCAATAACACCAAATTGATTTTCGTTGTACGAACGGTACAACAAATATTAAAAAGCAACACCAATTGTTACTGTAGGGGAGGGCGGGATAAAATGGAAACTTCAGACTTTTATAACATTATTCGTAACTCTGAAAAAAATTTATTAATTGGGATCAGTTTAAGCTCATGAAAAAGGGGAAGAATTGTTGTTTGTATTGAAAAAAAAACTACTAAATTTCATCAACATTTCAACCCGTCATTAACATTTAAAAAAAGTCAAAAGTGTCCATTTTACCCCAGCCTCCTCCATATCACGCCAATGTCATCAAAACCACGCATTCAAGCGCGATAGACTTCACGATTCTGCGTGGCCATGAATTTCAAACTGCAGACTTCAATTCAAATTCAAGGAAATCATTCGATGGGCTACGAAAGAAAAGCGGATGTGTTTCTCCACGAGAGGAAGGCACGGGGCTCGAGGCAACTCCGAGTTAATCTCTGTTATCCACGTACTAAAGAGGGAGTTTGTCTGTGTACATCTATATGTTTTGAATATTTCAGAGATTCTCTGTGTGGCCATACACTGCCGGCATATATACTCCCGGTATTCCCTCCCTCGCTCATAGAGCAGTATCGCCCCACCTCTCTCTCTCTCTCTCTCTCTCTCTCTCTCTCTCGTCTTCTCAAACCCCGGCGTTGATTCTCCCTCCGTCTAACGTTAGCCACCCAGGCTCCTGTCAGCCGCCTCACAAACAGAATTATTTATGAGTTTGAACGCGAGCCAAAGCTCAACCCCCTGTCTAAGCCACTAAGACCAAGTGGAATTGGAGATCGGGATGTAGCGCTGAGGCAGGTGAAGAGATCGGATTCTTTTAAATTCGGTATTTGACGAGAAACATCTTCAAGGCATTCCTCCTAGGCAGTAGCCAATGCACATAGGCCATTACTCCCGTGAGATGTACACTAGCAAATACCTCTTATGCCAAAGTCCAGAGGGAATCGTTTGGCCTATATTCCACTGTATTTTTTGCGATATATAAGCAATGGTAGAAAGAGTGACGACAAATTTATCCTCGCAAGGGGGATATCCTAACGGGGTATACTTGGAAAAAGCCAACTCTGCTACTTGGAAATAGTATTACCGCCAGTGTCATTGCGAGGGACAGAAAGAAAGAGGGCCATTGAGGATGTTTCAGGATGGCGGGGGGCGAAAAAGGCGGGTATATTCCAATGTATGGGCACTCACCTAACCGTATCGTGTATTTGGTTCCTATCACCATCCTGACGTAAGTAAGCCTCGATATGTTTTCCACCCGCGTTATAGGGTCTTTCTTTTTTCGTTTTTTACATCACCAATGTGTGCAATCGAAGGCAATCGTCCAAATGTTAGTGCATTCGTGCACTTTTTGAAATTTCCCACGTGGCTACAGACACGATTATCTCGGTGATGCTTTTAACCTCTGTTTCTCCATTCTTTTTCTCTTCGCCTGTTTTTTTATTACGGAGATGATGGATATTTATGGTGAATACTCGAGACGTTGTGTTGATAATCAGATTCTTTGGGGGGAAAAATTTCAATTTCAAAATTTCATGAATTCTTTCTTTTACGAGCGTCAATGTTACCGCTGCGGGGGCTGACAAGAGTTGATGCTACGGTGGTTTTGCTCAACCGCATTGCAAGCGAGAGGATATAGCATTGCAATCACTCTAGTACGCTTCTCTGCCAGCGCGAGGCGCCACCAAATGGAATCAACCGGATAAAACTGAATTCTGAATTGCGTTTTGGGTTGGGGGGGGGGGG
>NW_021680425.1:939812-941810 GCF_001412515.2 Diachasma alloeum
GGGGGGCAATAGGCCGAAGGGAGGGGCAATTGTGATTTGCCCGGAATTGATAACGATAAGGCGCTTCAATGAGTAAATTTAAACTATGCATCATCATTGAACGGCGCCTGTCGTTGGTTTGACATATTATCGATATTATGGATAGAGGAATTTTGTACTATTAATCATGGTTTATCCGGTCACGTAGATAATTTCATGTCACAATATATGTCGGTGCATGCTCAGTGGCTTGTTGACCGTGTTGATGCAAAGCTGTTGGTTTTTGAATGAGTTCTCGATTATTTAGCGTTTCAGGGGCTTTCGTCGGTAGTATTGGAGGAGAGAATTCATTCTGAGTGGCTGGTGTTGTGGGGGAAGTGGGTAAAATTGACAATAGTCGATTAGTTTTGGACGGGTTGCGTTCGAGGGGCAAGGTTTTTAGAAAAAAGAATTACGGAAACACTGAAAATGGAAATTGGAAATATTTGATGAGTATTCATTTAAGGATAAAACTGACGAAATGTTTGGAGATGATGGGAGAATTCAATAGTATACATTTAAAGCTGAAATTTCGAGGATTTTTGGAGTTGAAATCAACAATTTGATGAAAAAATTAAGGCAAACTTCAAAGTCCAGTTTGATTATTTAATGAAAATAATGTATTCTTGAATTCTTCTTTAATAAAAATTTAGCGTAATTAAGTACTGGATATTCATGTTTATATTGAAAATTTAAGTTAGTTGGAGACCCTTCGTTTTCCTATTGCTAAAAACATTGAAATCAAATTCCAGTCCCCAGTGAAATTTAAAATTTCAGGATTTTCTCCTTCTAAAATGAATTCAATGTCGCTCTCTTAAAAATAACTGCTAAAACCAGCTAAAAAAAATTCGTTGAAATTCCCGGTACACTTCTTGGAAATTTTTATCACATTATTGCTCCACCGAAATTTCAAGGAATTTCGTGATTGAAAATTCAAAATTTTGTGGAAAAATTACTAGAAATTCTAAATTTTAGTTCAATTATTTCTGAAAATAGACAGAAATCAGGAAAATTCAGGTAAATATATCGTGCAATGTTCAGTTAATCAAAGATTCAATGTAATTTGATGCTGAATATTCACGTGTTCATTGAAAATTCAAGTGAGTTCGGGAATTCTTGTCTTACTGTAGCTCAAAAATTTAGAATCTCATTGAATTTTCAGTAAAATATGAAGTTTCATAATTTTTTTCCCCTTAACTCTAATTTAAGGGGAAATCTTGATTTAATGTCACTCCTGGAAAATATCTAATCAACAGCCCACGGAATTTCGATCATTTCAATTAAAATTTTAGAATGTTTCTCCATCAGTAAATTCCAAAACAAATAAATAATAAATAAATAAATTTTAACCACAAATTCAAAAAAAAATCGAAAAAAGATATTCCAATCAATTTCAGGGAAAGTCACACCCCTCTTGCTAAATGCTTTCTCATTGACGTAACAGTCAGTGATTTTCGCTGTTCCGGCTTCACCCCAGATGCATCAGCACCACTCACTCCCTGTCCCACTGGATTTTTCAAAAGAGGTTATAGAGAGAGAGAGGGTAAAAAAAATTGATGGAATTGAACGACCTCCGAGTAACCCACAGGGATTAATTCTCTCGTTAACTCGTAGCCGTTAACCCGACCGATGAATTCCTCGAGCCTCCCACTGCCCCGTTAGTTGTTCCAGGGGATAGTCCGGTGGGGCTCCGGCTGTGATCCCTCCGGGAAATCGGGCCGAAAGGCAAAATATTGTTTTCGATAATCGACAAGGCAGAGGATGAACCGCTTTACAGAGGGTCTCCATACATTGTCCCGCACTTTTTCCCCGTGCGAAACCCACGTACGAAAAAACGAATGGGCCGAGCTTGGCCCAAGCCCGGTGGCCGGCCTGCCGAACTTCGGGACCCGTTCCTCAACCGGGACCGCGCCGGACTTGGTTGAAACCTGGAATGATAACATCGGGCCAGGTCTGGGCGCCCATCTCGGCCCAGCGTTG
>NW_021680425.1:942308-1016606 GCF_001412515.2 Diachasma alloeum
GGGCCAGATCTGTCAACCAAGGCTCGGTTACCCGCCCTTCTCCCGAGACTCAAGCCCTGGTCCCCAGGGATGGCCGAACCTCGGTCCAAGCCTGGGCGCCCAGACTTGGCAAGCCCAGGCTTGTGCCAGGCTTGGCCCGTTTCTCCAACACTGGCATTTCGTACGTGGGAAGAGGTTTCCCGGCTTTCAGTCGCCAACTCCAGCAGCATTCCGTCAAATTTCTGTCAATACATTCATGAACAGAGTTCAATCATCGCATTGAGGACCTTAGAATAAAGTTTCCTCAACCAGGGTACTGAACAGGCGATACTCCCGAACTAACAATTAAGCTCACTCAAAAAAATTTAGGACTAATATGAGATGATTGGTTATTGATTATTAATTTGGAAAAAATTAAAAGATTCATTCTTGTTTTGTGCTTAATACCTTGGTTTAATTAAGATTTATATAATATTCGATTCGATTTATTATTTTAATTTGGTTTGATTTTGTTATTATTCTTTAATCGTTTTAAATATAATTCGAGGTCTTATTTAATGAAAAGAAGGAGGATACTTATCATTTTAAGTTTGGATTTCCGGTGAAAACTAGCACGACAAAATGATTTAGTGACAATAATAGTTTGGAATATGACGCGGAATAAATGTTTGATGTAAATTTGAGTTGAATTGAGGTTGATTCACTTGAGTATTTACCGAGACTGAGCAATTAATTTAAATTTTTGATAGATTGAAAGTTTTGAGGTGGCCGCACCGATGGGTCAACGTGAAGTGTCCTTTCCAGGTGGAAGGACCCGGATATCAGGGTCTCATTACAAGAGCATTTTCAAATTTCGGTTTTTAGCTCTAGTTTCCATGACTAGGAAAGAGGCGCGCTTTGCGTGCGCCTGATTGGCTAGTGATTTCTGCATATTATTTTTCATCATTGTGTATTCGTTTATTCATTAAAAAGCAGTTAATGTCCGCTTTTATTATGTTCAAACTTCCGAAAAATTATAAGAAATCGTTCACTTCATGTTGTTGTTCACTTCAGGTTTACGAAATTCGGTGCATCTAATAGTGAAATCGGTCCCTTTTTGCAAGTGTGAAAATGGAAAAACTGTCTACCAATTTTCACCTTATCCTCTATTAAAAAATAGGTGAAACATTTCGGTCAGTAATCTATTTTTATCTTAGCTTATGAATAAAAAATCCGTATTTACATATAAAATGTCTAAACTAATGATAATATTATAAAAAATAATCTTATCATTAGTTTATACATTTTAGCATGTACTTGGCGAAATAGACTGCAGACCAAAATGTTTCACCTATTTTTGAATCGAGGAATAGAAGGATGCACTACAGTTGTTCTCTCGCGCTGGATGCGGTGAATACTCAAATGTATCAATTTCTGTTGATATTTCGTTAATTTAGAACGACAAATCCCCATGATATTTGTTGAAAAATAACAATTTGGAACATTTCGTGAATACTTTCAAGAAAATGAATCGAATATTCTGTTCTACGACGAAACAAATAGAATGAATAGAAACGCAAAATGAGAAAGTAAACAAGAGATCGAAAGTAGAATGAGCCAATGTGGTATCGGACAAAGTGGAGAAGCGCTATGGTAGCACAGCCCCACGGGAAGTCTGGAAGCGACTGTTGCCGTCGCGTCTTACCTCGTGCAATTCCGTTTAAACTCGGCAACGCCGGCGCCTCTGGGGCGTCGCGACGGCGAAGCCGTCCAGGGCTGGCGCACAGACTGGCGCGATAAGCGGGGTAGGCATTGAGCAAAGGCGTCCTTTCGCGCTCACCCCGCCAGACGAGTTCCGACTCTACGCTCGACCGGACGTGACGTTAACGCGACGTAGCGTAGCGTAGAAAGCACACGTAACCCGTACGCGGCGCGCCGCTGCCAACTCGTGACTAACTGTTCTATATTTTCGGATTTAAAAAAAATTGACCCAACGAAAAAAAAAAACAACAAGAAATAAAAATCGCTATTTGCAATTTAAAAAACCAAAAACCTAACAAAAAAGGAGGGGAAAAATTGAAACTGTGTTGAAGAGAGAAGAGCTTCCACGATAGATTGTTGTCACCCATGAGATTTACCCCGAGAAACGCAAGGATAGTGCATCAAGAAAATTGTGCAATTAGATTTTTGTTGAGAGATTATACGAGACAAGTGAAAAATTCAAACACGCAAACATCTTTTCAGTAGATAAGGTACCTGCTTAGTTTGACAGGCAGCCGAGCTCCTCTCTATTTCACGCCGGCGAATATACTCGTGTGAGTGGTATTATTTTTTCCCCCCATTTTTATCTCTCCTTTCCCGGCTGTTTTCCCGTTTATGTTCTCTCCCGGTTCACTTCACTTGGTGGATTTTTTTTTATTTAATCTAACAATCAATCTGGCTGACAAATGAGAAGTCCCATACCCACTGCAACACCTAGCCGAATCTGTGCATGTGTGTCCGGGTGTCGATAGAGTTAACGTGATACAATTCACTGGAACAAGGTGAATAGTCAGGTGTATTTTGGATTTTAAGATAAATCAGGGTGAGGAGAAATACGGGTGTACGCTCGCCGTGGCGATTATAACGCCCGACGATGCTAACCATGTCAACTCTAATGATGCCAACAACCATAACAACAATTACAAATCCGGGACCGATAACAACGCACAGTGTACCGCAGAAAATTGAACAAACTAAGCTCACATCTGCGGCAAGTATCAACCACGCAGCAGCAGCAGCAGCCGCCAATAAATCAGGTGCATATAAAATATTCTTTGTTAACTGAGTGTTATCATCTATCATTCAAACAATACCATTAATTTTAAATCCGGCACTGCCAAGGGGCCGGTTAAATTGATAAGACTCGGAATGATAAAGAGGCGGATTGCGGGATGTCGACGGAAGAGCCGAGGGTTCAACAATTACATAAAATGAACGATCATGGGGGAGTTGTATCGATTGAGAAGAGCGGGGAGAGAGAGAGGGCCGCACGACTAGCGTGGTTTTTCGAGATAAACCCAGGAGAGCAACCCAAGGTGCCATCAACTCGACTCTTTGTCCGCTCCACCATTCCCCTTCTTACCCGTATATTTGTGTTATCATCTTGGTCTATTTTTCCTGCACTATAGTATTCCCCTCCTCTCCCACCACCCTCAATTCATCCACGACATTTTCGACAGTCACTTCACCTTCATCTCGCACCACTGACAATGTTCAATAGTCAGAAAAAGGGATGGGAGAGTGCGAGATGGAGAGAGTGGATGAAAAATACATGAAAAATTGGAATAAAAGAACTGAGATGAAAAAAATGAATAAGACTCCGAGGAGGACCGAGTCCAGGGGCAGGAGGGGAAGGGGAGAGAAGGGAAACGAGAAATGAGAATGAACGGAAGAGACGAGTGGATGAGCAACTGAGCGGGTGGGCGATGGATGGCTTTGGCTTCGGCTTTGCTTTCCTGACGAGGTTACCAAAGTTTCGTCTACAGATTCAATTTTAGTTGGCGCACCAGGCCGCGCCAACACCATCCGCGCCGTTCAACACCGTGCGGTATCCTTCGCTATACCTTACGAGGGTGGTTACCAGGAACCCTCGGCAGCCGGTTACTCAGACGTAGCCCCCCCTGCCTCCTCACCATCATCCGTTCGAATCTGGTTGGCCGTCCGCATCTACACCAACCGTCCCAACCAGTGGATAACCCCTCTCAACCCTCCTCTTGTGCTTTCTCACCACTCACTTTTCTACGTCTCACCTCCGCGCCACGAGTTCACTTGGTTTTCTCTCCTTTCTCACCACCCACAACCAGCCCAACCACTTTGTTTGAAAGGGGCAGAGTGCGCGTATAACTTTTGGCGTTTTCCGGCTGAGGGGCAGGGGGGTTCACTGTTTGATTGGGATTTCTCTCGATCGTCTTACCCAATCGAAAAGTTACATCCTCAAACTTGAGGGAAAGATACTCAAGGCCCACCCCCCCTCTCTCTCTCTCTCTCTCTCTCTCTCTCTCTCTCTCTCTCGCTGATGTGTTCTCATTTCGTCGAGTTAGTACATAAAATCTGGGAAAACCTGGGGAGAAGACTCAAGACATTTCCACTTGAATTCAATGAGCGAGGGCATATCGAGAGGGGGGAAAATGCCCCTGTGATTGCAGCTAAATTCGCCCGGGTAAAACCCCTATCCACCTGTACTTACTTGTCTAGACGGTATATTCAAATATCACGGAATAGTCCCCAGTACAGCCAAACCCTCGGGGGGGTAATGGGAGACCCGATAAAAGTAACCCTTTTCCGCGTAACAATATCCTGTTCGTTAAATTACACAGTGTGCACTCTTCTCTCGTGGGACGCGGGGGGAGGGGGAGGACACAGTGAAAGAGAAGAGTCGGGGGGGGGGCATGATGGTCCTTCATTTTGCCACGGGGCTAATTAAAAACGCTCCAAGCTTCGAGGCTCCTCTTCACGGTTCATCTTCTCTCTTTCTTCCGTTTTACTTCGTCTATACCCCTGGACCAACCTCGTTGAGCTACACTTCCGTTTCCGATTACGCTCCTGCACTTCCTCGTTCACCCTCTCCTTCACCTACGTCAAACAGTCGTCCCACAGTATCTGCGGGACAATCGTTTTACGAAGGGTAGAAAGGGATAACGGGGAGAATCGGGAGGGGGAAATTGCCCGGTGACATTAAAAAATTGATTAGTCTCTTTACCGTTGTAAAGTGGAACAGAAAACCCTGGTAGCAGCGATGTTGGCGCGACAGTACTTCCCGGGCCAAGTTCCTCCACCAAGGGGTAGCACGGCTGATCCTTTCCATTCCCTGTGGCAACGAAAACTCGTAAAACAGCACTTGGAAATTCGCTGCGCCAAGTTAAATTTGATCGGGACGAAGAGCGTACTTTGGGAACGTCGGCGGTGGGGTATAAACCTCTCTCCCCGGTGCCTCCTGCCACCGCCGCCGCTCCCCGCCACCCCTCCGGACGGGATGCTGCCCTTTCAACGAGACTCAAATGCTCTTAGCGCACAACTGCTAGGACTCCCGCTCAATATGTGTGTGATTTCCGTCTGAGTATGTGCACGGCCGGGTTGACCTAGTGTAGATCATTTCTACATATGCAGAGAGTCAAATTCTATTGGAAATGAGGGAACTTGGAGAGGAAAACATTTTGACCAGGGGAATTGCCGGGGGAGAATTATTGAGGGAACTTCATTGGGGGAAACACTAACTCGGTTCATTTATTTTGGAGGAATATTGAACTTTCCACACTGATGGAAAAGATTAGTTATTGTTAAGAAATGGATTTCGGGGAGGGGTGGGTCTATTCGGTCTCACCAAATGTTCGTTCGTTACACTGTTAGAAATTTCTTGAAATTTCAGTCACAATGCCATCGGAATTTTCAATGTTGGGAGTTTGAATTCAATTTCAAATGAAAAGGTTCACTAAATTTCTCATTCATCTTGAAAATTCAAGAAAATTGGGTTTTTCATATTAAAGAATCATTGAGTTTTGCATGAATGATTGAATTTTCAAACTCAACGTGAAAATTGAACGTCACATACAATCCAATTTTCAATAGATTGAAAATTCGGAGAGCAGTTATTGCCGGAATTTTCAAAATTTTCATGGTTTTTCTGTGTCGTTTGGACCTGAGAATCGAGAATTACTTAAACATTCAAGAAATTAACTAATTCGTCAATGAAGAATTCTACAGAAATTTCATGTAACTTTGTCGTTGTTAAAAATCAAGGTTTGTCACTTGAAATTTCAAAAGTAATGTTCTAACAGTGTAATAGTTAACAACACTGTTAGAATTTTTGTGAAAGTTAAGCAATAGTTGCACTTGAAGTCTCAATGTTGTGAATTTAAATTTAATTTGAGATCAAATCGGCCATGGAATATCTCATTCAAGTTGGAAATTCAGGATAATTGGGCTTTCCATGTTAGATTATCACTAATATTTCAATGACTAGAATTTTCAAATTCATTACGCTAATTGAATATCACGTCCAACTAAATTTTCAGTAGAGTGAAAACTCAGGGAAATTGTTGCTTGATTTTTCTAATTATTCAATAATTTTTACTATCATGTGGATCTGAAAATTGCAATTCCACTAAATACTCCAGAATCCAACTGCTTTTTCAATGACAAAATAAATATTACTATTGAGAACTAAAATCACCCGAACTCAACTCACTTTCAATAAAATTTTGATGGAGTACCTGTTTTCATTTCCACTTGTAAGCGCATCAAACAACTAGTTCAACAAATACGTCCGGCACGAATTCACTAACATTGAATAATTCTTCATTCATCATGAATTCCTATCAAAATATCGTTGAAACGCGCAAAAAAACGTCGAACCAGAAATATTATTCTATTCAAACCCATCATATCTCCGAACAGCTTCAATTGTATCCGAAATAGTAGTTTAATGCAATATTTATGGGAATAATTCCCCCCGAAAATGGTACTTTCGTGGTAAAACAATTCCGCAGATCCTTACGATGCCAGTGAAGGGCCATGTACCAATAAACTGAGTACACAAGTCCAAAAGGATATGTGAGAAGGGCAGCCAAAGGGAAGAAAGCAGAACGTGAGATTGGTTCTTGGTATTCCCCATTCCTCCCCGTGTACCTCCTTGGGCCAGTCGACGCGAACGACTTCCTTCCTTATTCCCCCTCCCCCCACCTCCTCGCCCATTCCCCTCTCTCACTCCACACCATTCTTTTGCCCCGGCGTCCGTGAAAATTTTCCGTAAGCCGTGGCAAGAAGCAGGATGAAAAAAGATGGAGTGAGTCACTTTGAAGGCTGCCGAGTGAAGACGCAGCCTCGGCGATTTGGCGAAATGCCCTCGAGGAAGAGCAAAATCTCTGTCCCCTTCCTCTCTGTCCCCCTCCTCCTCTCCCAGAGGGATAAATCTGAAGTTTGGCGCGGCGAGACAGGAAAGGGCGGTAGAGAGAATGCTAGTAGCTGAGACTCCACGGGTGTCCCTGTGGTTCCCAAGTCGCAGTGTCGAGAATGTACTTTTCCGAGTAGACCAAAGCCAAGCCCTGCTAACCCCCTTTCTTCCCTCTTTGCACTACCCTTTGTGCAACCCATACCCTTTATCACTCGGTCTCCGTACTCCTTTACATATTGCCATGCTGCACCCTCTAGAAGGATTCCTATATTCCGGGGGGTATGACTGCCGTCCTTTGCTGTATCTTCCGCCCTTTTTCAGGAGTAGGAAAGGGTGCGTGTGTACTGCTCGACGGGCAATAGCGCTTAGTTGATTTTCTCAACAGATACGAGCTTTGATTTCAGTACCGAAGTGGTAAAAGGAGATAAGTCAATTTTGACTATTGACCAGTTTTCAATCAATATCTCGGAATCTAAGGGAGATAGCACAATTTTCGTTTTTAGCTTTCTTGTAGAGCCGATTGAGTACTACAACAAATGTGATTATGAAAATTTCGCTATCTCCCTTAGATTTGGAATTATTCCTCAAAAACTCAACGGGGAGATGAGTCGACTTATCTCCGTTTACCACTGCATTTCCGATTTTTTTCAGTTTTCTTAAACGGATTAGTTATTGTTAACAAATGGATTTGGTTGGACACTGTTTGAAATTTTTTGATAATCAAATAAACAGTTGCACTTGAATTTTCAATGTTGTGAATTTGAATCCATAGTTTAAGACCAAATCGTTCATGGAATCTCTCATTCAAGTTGGAAATTCTCAAAATTTCAAATTCATTGTGGAAATTGAACATCTCGTCCAACTGAATTTTCAGTGGATTGAAAATTCAGGGAAATTATTACTTGATTTTTCTAATTATTTTATAATTTTCATCATCATGTGGACCTGAAAATTGCAATTCCATTGAAAACTCCAGAATTCAACTGATTTTTCAATAACAAAATACGTGAAAATTTTGTGTGAATGAGTGATTGCTAAAAATTTTACTATTTTTTACTTGAAATTTCAGGGGTAATTTTCTATCAGTGCACGGTCGGTTTGGTCTCACCGAATGTTCATTCGTTAATAGTTAATAGTTAGCATATTCGAGGAGCCTTGTTTGACTCGACTTTCACCTTTCAAGTGAACCATTCGTTAACTACTAACGAATATTTATTTGGTTAAATTCAACTCTAACGTTTGCTAATAGTCAGCGAATCTCGTTCGGAGTAAATGAATCATTCTATCAGTACGATGACGTAATGAGTGACTTTTGATACATGATGGGAGAAGAGGAAAAGTGAAATAAATGATGATGAAAAAACTTCGTTTTTCATTTTACTAGAGAGAGACATGGAATTTCTCTACACCGAGAGAAAAATTTCCGAATACTTTCAGAACTCCCTTTTAAAAAAATTGAAGTTGACTTCCAAAAGTCTTAATTTAAGGCATTCAAAAGCACCAACTTGATTCTATGAAAGTCTCAAATGAAGACCTTCCAGACTTTCAATATGAGACTTTTAGGAGCCTTAAATTGAGATCTCAAAGTCTCAATCTAAAACTTTCAAAACTCTCAACTTGAGAAATTCAGACCTCAAATCAAGACTTTTGAAAATTCCATTTTAAGACGCTGGAAGTCTTAAAATGAGACATTATTTTTTGGGTGTGGTGGCTCTAAAATAATTATTTATATTTTTGAGTAAAGGTTTAAGCTGTAAAATGGACATTTTCCCTTACGTGAGCGGTACAGGCATACCCTTCCCTAATGCACATACAACGTTGGCCGGAGAGAGGGATTTTACTCTGGCATCCACCGACAAGAAACATGTTGCCCCTGACTGGGTATAGTTCGTGTTATGAGACTAGGTGGGAGGGGAAGGAAGGGGGGAAGCTCAGCAATGTTACACGGAAGCTATGACTAGTAAGTTCCTTCTTATGTTCCTCTTGGTTAATGGCCGGTGCTCCGTTCACAATCATGGCCCGCTTCGCTGCAGCTCACCTCTCTCTTTCTCCTCGTTCTCCTTCTTCTTATGTATAGACTCCTCCGGTGCTTTTGCCATCCCTTTATGAACAGACTCGTCTCGTTCACTCCACCACTGCTTCACTCGCGCATGCGTTCCGTTCACGTCAGTTCATTCATTACAGCGTAACGCATAGGCCTCGATAATAGGCACACGCGTTAATTTGCGGATGGGTATGAAAGGCACTGCGTGAATGAGCAATCCCAAGGCGTTAGCCCAACTGGTGTTGGGGGCTTTTGTTCAGTCTCAATTTCGGTCAATTTAATCAGGATGTGCTTGAGTCATTAGTTTGTTACGGGCACGCGACCCTCTTAATATACCGTCAGTTCCAGCTGGAGGGGTTTAACATGTTGCGGAGGGTTTTTCATACACTGAGAGATGAAATTACTTCTGACGAAGATTTCCTTGATACAAGAAAATATTCTCCTGCCAATTTCTAGAATCTCCGGGTAAATAATTTTGTGCTCACACTGAGAGAAAGAAGTCTTTCAACCGGATGAGATTCTCTTGTCCCGAAAAAATTTTCACGTGATAGAGTAAGTCTTGCCATAAATTCATATAGCTTGCGTTACACTGTTGGAAATAACATTAAATTTCAGGGACAGTGGACGTCTAATTTTCAGGACAGTCATACTGAATTCCATTTAGGGGAAAAAATCGTAAAATTTTAGGTGTCACTGAAATTCAGTAAAATTCCTGAATTTTTAGCAACATAAAGGCGAGGATTCCTTAATTTATTTGAATTTCCAATGTAATGTGAATTACATTGGCACTGAAAATTCATTTAAGTTGAATTACATTGGAAATTCAAATAAATTAAGGAATCCTCGTCATATGTTGGTCATATTTCACTGAAAATTCAATGTAAAATGAATTTTCAGTGAAATATGAAATTTAATGATTTTGTTCCTCTAAATCACATTCAATATGTCACTGTCCTGAAAATTCAAGAATATATTTACTGGAATTTTCTGGTTTTCCATTCATTTTCAGGGAAAAAATGGAACAGAAATTTGTAGTTCTCTTTGATTCTTCCACGAAATCGTGAATTTTCAATGATGAAATTCCTTGAAATTTCAGTGGTAGATAAATTCGATAAAAATTTCCAAAAAAATATACCGGAAAGTTCAGACAAAAATTTTTACAATGTATATCTAGAATTTAATGGATTGTGAGAATTCACACTTTGCCGATAATTTCGCTCCCCCCCCTATATTGCGTTCANCCCCCCCTATATTGCGTTCAATATTACTCTCCTGAAAATTACTAGACAAATGTCCATGACATTTGATTTTTTTTCTAACAGTTTGGCGATAAATTTTCACAAATTAAAGATCGTAGAGGGTACCTGAAAATAAGTAACAATACTTTGAAACACATCATCCTCAGTGATATCAATTTGAAAATTATGGATGTCTCTGAAAATTAGTGGCGATTTTTTTTGGAAATTAGTGATAATCTCACTGAAAACTGGCAACAAAATTACTGAATTTTACAGTCGTGAATCCCTACACGGAGTGAAATTGGATCAAAATTACCTAGAAAATAGTGGCAAATTTTACTTTAAGGTAATCGTGGAGCGAAATGTAATTCATTGAAAAATCCCTGTTTGTCGAGGATATTTTACGATTCGTGCGTTAAAAAAACACACCCATGGATGCAAAATTTTTGATTGGTCCTCAAAGACGAGTGCGTTATCCGGTTACTAAAACTAACGAGTAATTTTTGCGCTTGAAAATATCAAAATTTCATGGACCGTCCACCCATTCACAAAAAACTACCATTCCATAAAAAGTTGAGTTGACTGTTTTTCCGAAAAATTTCACCAGAATAACAGACCTTCTCTTTACACACGCTTTTTTGAGAACTCGATTAATTTAATAATTCAACGGTGTTGTTACCTCCACCCGGCGTTGTCATTGAATCCATTCAAAAAGAAATCGATGAAAAAAAAAAGACCCGAGGGCCGTAAAAAAACAACATGAAATAAAATAAAATTTTTAACGATTGCAACGAGTGAAAAATTTAATCGAAATGCCATTCGATGGCAGAGCCGCTCATGTCGACAAAGTTACGCCCGACATGTTCGTTCTATTTCGGTGATAGGAAACGAAGCGCTATCCTGCCACTGACTTGTATGTCAAATTGATACGAGCGGATACGATGGGAGTAGAGACGTGGCGAAACGGCGACGGCAACAGGGACAGAAATTCTCGGAGGTAGAGCGTGTTGAGCGAGAGAGAGAGGAATGAGCGAGAGGTGGGAAAGACGGCAGAGGGATGGGGTCTGGGGGTAGAGGTATAACGCTGGATGAATACTGTGTGACTGGGGTAAAGGTAGGACAAGCTGTGGAGAATGGGGGAGAGGGGGGCATCGCTTGATGGAGGAACGCGAGAGGGTCTCTCCACTCTGTGAATATCGTGTTTACTGAAAACAACAAAGTGGCTGCCTACACTAAGTAGATTTCACGTTCGTAAATTTGAAAGAGCCGGTGGATCATCTCTCCTCTTCCCTGGGGATCAATATGCTAATATTTTGATGCCATTGAGGAAAATCGAGTTGCACGTTTTTACACTTTAAGATGAGATGAAAGAGTACATCCCAGGGGGAGGGGGGTGGGAAAAAAAATTAAGACGAAGCGGATGAATGAAATTACTGGATCACACTTGAGATCCTGGACGGAGCAATTATAAGTGTCTCAGTGCCGTTAGGGATCTCACGAGCTGTACTGATAAGTTAACGACGAAAGTTTATTGGCGTATTTATTGGGTCTCTTCGGTAGAATCCTCGTATCTCAATGGGTTTCATCCGCTCGATGTTCACTGCAAATGCTCTGAAAATCAAGAGAATCGAATTACCATTCTCCTAAATATCTTCGGGAGGAAATGGCTTCGGGATTTTTGGGGGATTGTGTTTTTCTGGGCATTCTGACGATTTTTTCTTATCATCGGGGAGATGAAGAGAAATTGTTTTGTGAATTGCAGATGAGAGAGAATGGTTTACTTCAAATAAAGAAAAAAATGCTGAGGGAAAAGCAGCCGTCTTGTTCGAATTCCTTTTTAATTTTCATGTCCAACTTCGAACACAACTTCTTAAAGTATTCAATAGAAGCAAATTAATATAGAATTACAGACAAATTCAAGGACCATTTAAATTTCTATCCAATTTTATAAAAATTTAAGTGGCAATTGCCATGATTCGATAGTTAATATCCTCACGAGCTATAATGATAAGTTAACGATGAAACTTTATTGGCGTATTTATTAGGTCTCCTCGGTGGAAATTGAATCATCATTGTCCTAAATACCTTCGGGGGAAAATGGCTTCGGGTTTTTTTGGGGGATTTAATTTTTTCTGAGAATTTTAACGATTTTTTGCTATCATCGGGGAGATGGAGAAAAATTGTTCTTGTATGTAGATAAGAGAAAATCGACATTTTTTACCTCAAATAAAGAGAAAAAAATGCTGAGGCAAAAGAGGTCGTCTTGTCCATAATTTATTGAGTGAAGATTCGCAAACGGAGAAATTCTTTCCTCATTGAAAGAATTCCTTTTGAATTTTCATATCCAACTTCGAACAAAAATTCTTAAAATATTTAATAAAAGCAAATTAATATAGAGTTACAGACAAATTCAAGGACCATTTAAATTTCTATCCAATTTTATGAAAATTTAAGTGATAATTGCCATGATTCGATATTTAATATCCTCACGAGCTATAATGATAAGTTAACGATGAATCTTTATTGGCGTATTTAGGTCTCCTCGGTGGAAATTGAATCACCATTCTCCTAAATACCTTCGGGGGGAAATGGCGTCGGGTTTTTTTGGGGGATTTTATTTTTTCTGGGAATTCTAACGATTTTGTGCTATCATCGGGGAGATTGAGAAAAATTGGGCTTGTGAATTGTAGATTTTTTAGTTGCAAGAATGCCTATTAAAATTTCATATCTAACTTCGAACAAACAACTTCTCAATATTCAACAACAACAAATTAATATAGAATTATGGATAATTTCAACGAACATAACTTTCTATTCGATTTACCGATGAAAAGAATTAAAAAACGAGGAAATACCCATAGAAGACAAGAAAATCCGTGCGCGTGCTCGCACTCACACACACTCCCATGCACACACATCGCCGTATTCCGCATCGAGAAAAGATGTAATTTATCAGAAAAGTAAAATTGTTTCTTGAATGTATATCGATTTCGAAAAAAGCTAGTGAACTGCTGATTAAATGTCTTCCAGTATTCCATGATTTGTGCGTTATATCAAGATTCATCGTTTCTAACAAAAAAAACTTGAAATCGCATCGTTATGCACGGAGAAATGGTCTCGTTTACAAAAAAACGCTAATTTTCGACTTTTTTCCAAATGTTTTTTGGAAAAAACTGGAGAAACGCTGAGACGATCGTCTCCATAATCTAATCAGGTTCAAGTCACATGAAAATACAGCGATTAAAAAAAAAAAAGTCAAATCGCATCGTTTGTTCAGGAGGAATCGTGGCACAAAATTTTTGTCACAGACGTACGCACACACATACACACATCCACACATACAGACAGGTACCTGAAAAGGGTCAGAAGTGGTTCCAAAGGTCATGAAACGTGGAGAAATGCTTAAATTTCCACATTCGATTTTCGGGGTCATTACAATAACTTCCTCCCTTCGGGTCGGGAAGTTAAAAATGATGAAAATTCAACTTCCAATTATCAGGATTCGATATTCAATACCCTCACTGAGCTTCAAAACTAAAATTATAATATACAACATAATTATAATAAATAATATATGAAATTAATGCAAATACTTCAAACAATTGGCAAAACATCAATGACGTTCTGCATCCAATTCTCTCGGAGACCTCAACGTCTCCCCCGCGATGGACTCACATCTCCAGAAAAAACTATAATATCCCTAAATCTGAAGGAAAAGCGTCCACAGACAGGAAGAAATAACCAATGATTCATAAAACTCCACAACCCCGATTCAAGATCAAACTGCGGAAGTTGAATCGAGACTATTAAATTGGCCAGGCACATCCGCAAATGCACAGTATATTAATGTAACTCGGTGTGCTCCAGATAATCTCGATTGAGATCCACTTATCGAGGTAATGGTGGCACGCGGTAGGTGGTGTGGCTTGGATAAGGGATGCCGCTGGCGCATCGCATTACCTATCCGGCTATCTTCTGGCTTCCGGGATAGAACAGCGGGGATGCAACGTGCCACGTAAAAGATGGCTCCCACTGCGAAATGCACTCAGTCACTACTCACTCACTTATCTCCCCTCTCCCTCCATCGCGCCCCGCGATTCAGCCGTCTCGTAGATGTTCTCGCTCGGAGATGTTACCCCACCGGCCCCAAATGTCATCTCGCCCTCCCTCTCTCTCTCTCTCTCTCTCTCTTGCTCATCGTCTCCTCGGCGGGGGCCCGCGAGGCATATCCTCCCCCATCTTTAATATTCAATCCCCCCACCTTTCGTTTTCTCATCCACACACAGACCTGCAGTACTCTGCCCCCGTTCCCAGCGTGCATTATTCTAATACAACCAAAAGAGTGTCTGGAGAGCTCCAAAGTCTTCCCTCACCCTGAAAATGGTTCTTTTGAATTAAGTAAAAATGTTTATTTGAAATTTTTTACTTGTTTAAAAAAAAGATTTAATTATAGTTAAAAAACTATTTATTTATTCCAAATAAATGAGTTTTTTAATCGAATAAACGGTTTATTGATATCAAATAAAGATTTATTAATAGTTTTATACATTTATCTAATGTAAACAAAACATCGAATAAACATTTTTCTTCAATTTGGAAAAACATCATTTCAAATGATTCAAATAAATCATTTCTCTGGGTGCATTCCCTTTGTCCCCAAGCCCCAAATATCAGAAAAAAATCCACACTGAAAAAAAAATGCACCATGAAAACACCAGGAGAGGAAAGAAAACTCCGAAAGCATTGATCGAATTATTATAATAATTATCGCATGTGCTTCGTTCAATTTGTTTCGAGTTTATTACCAATTCACAGAAGTAATAAATTGTTAGGATTAAATAAATATTAATTTAGATCAAAGAATAAATTGGTTTCATTCAAATAACGATTTATTAATAATAAACAAATAATTCTTTGAGTTAAATAAACTTCAATTGATTCAAATAAATCATTTTTCCGAGTGCACTCCCTTTGTCCTCAAGCCCCAAACACCAGAAAAACCCCCCCCTGAAAAAAAATACATCACGAAAACACCGGGAGAGAAAAGAAAACTCCGAGAGCATTAATCGAAGCCCACACGTTTCGTCTTCTGGGGATATATATACGGTGGAGTAACGGGCACGATGCCCAGGCTCTACTTTCTCGCGCTATTCTAAATCGCACCAATTCCCATGCGTTTTTGCCACGACTCACTGGAGCGATCAGCAACGGGAGAGAAAAAAGAAGAGGGTGCGGGGAAAAAAAATAACGAAGGAGGGAGAGGAAGAAAGGCAAAGGCGACGCTCAATGGTTTGAGACGGGGGGTGGGAATCGGGAGGACGGTAAGCCAGGAGGATCAATGAAGATAATGCCCATTACCCCTAATACCAACTCTTTCCCTCCTCCGGGTCTGTGTGTGCAACTCCACTTCCGCCCTCCTGCACACGCTTCCCACCCTCGAAATCCAACAAATTTATCCCCCTCCCTCGTTCGCCCTCCACAACTCACTAACACAAATACCCATAACCCATTCGCCAGTTACTCCACACACTCATCTGTGAAGTTTCCATCCAACGAGTTAGCGCAGTGAGAAGCCCAACTGCGATTTGTAACTGAAGCTTTTTTTATTTGCCATCGAGAAACCTGCCTGGCCGGGTTCACCCATTCCCCCGTTTGCAGTTCCGCTCAACCCCTCCAGGATTCGATCTAAATGCGCACTCTTCATTCACGCTATCGGCTTCGTCTCCCCCCTCGCCCCCTCCTCCTCCCCCACGGATACCGCACTGCCAGAAAATTTTTCCAAGGGATGGACGAGTGCCGTTTGAATAGCCAGACAGATATTCAAACGTACTTTCAAACTGATATTCGAAGCCCCTATTTAGGCACGATATGGTAACCTCAGAAGTGAAGCCTCTTGCACCTTCAACTGGGGCTCTCTCTCCTTCTTTCTCACTTGCTCTTCGCCTGGTGCACTTTGCAGAACTCGAGTAACCTGTTGAGTTGCCGTAGGTAGACGAGTTATAAATACATGCGATACATCCACTGTTAGATTGATATTTTGGGAATGGTGAATTTTTTATGGCGATGTTTAGTAGGCGTTGAAGGAGCAAGTCGTTAGTGGGTATTGGTATCACCGGAGTTGGTGGATTTATTGGTTTCGATTACAACAGTTGGATTCATTTGGGCGAAAGAGGAATAGTTCAAACGGTTGAGGCAATGAGAATGACGTTTTGGAGTTCATTATTTTGGACTGGAAAGTATGGCTACGGTTCGGGTGAATTTCTTCGTCTGGTTGACGGAGATTCCAAAGAAGTAACAATTTCAATGCTCGACACTGTTAGAAAAAAAATGATATTTCATGGCTGCTAATTTTCAGATCAGTGACACTGAATGCGATTTAGGGGAAAAAAATGATGAATTTGTATCACATTTTCAGTGAAATCTGAAATTTCATGTTTTTTTCCCCTATATCGCATTCAGTGTCACTATCCTGAAAATTCAAGCATATAGTTATCGCAATTTTCTGCTTTTTTATTAATTTTCAGAGACAAATGGAACTAAATTCCACAGCTCTCTTCGATTTTCCGCGAAATTCTTAATTTTCAATGACGAAATTCGTTGAAATTTCAGTGGTAATTAAATTCGATAAAAATTTCCAAAAAGTGTACCGGAAATTTAAGACAAAAATTTTTAACGGCGATAGAAAAACGTCTGCAGGAAGAAATCATCAATGATTCATGAAATTCTACGTAATTCTGATACAAGACATTTTGAAACTATTCAATTTTTGATATGTCTGATTAGCAGTCATTAGCGTGGGAGGCGATTAGCATTTAGATCCAATCATCCGAGTGATTGAATTAATTTGTTTCAATTACAATGGGTGGATTAATTTCTATTAAATACAAATGGTTCAAACAGTTGGCCCAACCTCAATGACATTTGGGATTTAATCCTTTTGGACCGCAATATATGACTCTATTCACTCCAATGTCTCACTCCGGTCGTCAGACACTCCAAAAAACATAACGTTCCCAATGCTAAAAAAAAATCATCCAGACAGGAAGAAAAAACCAATAATCCATAAAATTCCACACAACCCCAATTTAAAATTAAGCTACAGAAGTTGAATCGAAATTGATATTTCAAGTCTGTTGTATTTATGATATCCCTGATTAGCAGTCATTAGTGGAGAAAGCCATTAGTATTTACTTCCAATCACCAGAGTGATTAAATTAATTTGCTCCAATTACAATAGCTGCACTCATTTCTACTCCATACAAATAGTTCAATCAATTGGCAAAACCTCAATGACATTTTGGATTTAATCTTTTTAGACAGCAAGATATGCCTATATTCACCCCAATCTTTCCCTCCGATCGTCAGACACTCCAAAAAATATAACATTCCCAATCCTCAAAAAAAATCATCCAGACAGGAAGAAAAAACCAATAATCCATATAATTCCACACAACCCCAATTCAGAATCATGCTACAGAAGTTGAATCGAAATTGATATTTCGAGTCTGTTGTATTTATGGTATCCCTGATTAGCAGTCATTAGCGGAGGCCATTAATATTTACTTCCAATCACCCGAGTAATTATATTAATTTGTTCCAATTACAACAGCTCGGCTCGTTTGTATAACGAGTGAATTAATCTCGTCACGTTTTCGAGTTAAATAAATGGGAATGGAGTTTGTGAAAAAGTCGTGAACATCCGGAATCTCACTGACGATATATAAGTAGACAGCCGGCGATATACTGCGTGCAACAGCCGTGTATTGTTGTTGACCGGTAAGCATTTGATACGGCTGCCTTCCTGTCGCGCGTCGCATCGTGTCCATAGTCCTCTCTCCCCACCCACTGCCTATTGTCAACGACAACGCCACGAGTCACACACTCACAGGTTTGTAATGTGAACGTTGGCTCACTACTTCTCACAGCACACTCGGCGATAACACACTCCGGTTACTTCCTCCCTCTCTCCCGGCGATACGATATAACAACATATTTACCTTTTCTATTTAAATGGGAATATAAGGAGTTTTGTAGCGAGGAAATAGTATATTTCGTAACGAGTGCAAAAAAGTGTTTTTTGGCGAGCGGGAGGTTTATATCACGAGCCGAAGGCGAGTGATATAATCCCACGAGCTAAAAAATAGTTATTTTCATCACAAGGTCCACAAAGTATTTTCTGACGAATGTGACTTTGTATAATCACATTCGTCAGAAAATACTTTTGGACCGTGTGATGAATGCAATTTTTCGTCAGAAGGCCCGTAAACCGCGATCAAACCGAGTGAAGCGAGGTTAGAATCGCGGTTTACCGGGTCTTCTCACGAAAAACAGTTTTTCACGAGTTACGAACAATATTTTTCATCACAATGTGGCGGAAATTGGACTTTTAGGCACGCGGAGCGTGCCGAAAAGTTCACATTTCGTCACAGCGTGATGAAAAAACTACTTCTGTTCTGACATTATATATTTCATGGAGAAAAAGAGTTTTGAGGGAGACAGATTCATGCGTACACGGAGATTAATTTGTACTGATATAGCAGGAATTTTCAACAAAATTCTAGGGAAACGCACGACAACTTCAAGACTTTTCCTTCAATATTGTAATTGTTATTGAAGGTATGGCATTATGTAGTATTTATTTGCACCCACAGGAATGGATAATTTGAATTAAATACATGCATTTATTCAAGTATTTTTTTATCAATCTTTCATTCAAACTTAAACTTGATATTTATTTACCTATTTATACAGATCAAATAATTTTATGAAGATGGCACATGTAATAATTCTTTATTTGGTTTAAATGCATCGTTTATCTGATTACTTCACGTTTATTTGATTGCTTACTCCGGTTACTCTATCCCTCTCTCTCAACATATAACAGCATATTGACCTTTTCTATTTAAATGGGAATATAAGGAGTTTTGCCGCGAGGGAAAAAACTACTTCTGCTCTGGCATTATATATTTCATGGAGAAAAGAGTTTTAAGGGAGACAGATTTATGCGTACACGGAATTTAATTTGTACTGATATTGCAGGAATTTTCAATGAAATTCTAGGGAAAAATACAACAAGTTCAAGACTTTTCCTTCAATATCATAATTTTTATTGAAGTTGTAGCATTGTGTATTATTTATTTGCACTCAGAGGAATGGTTAATTTGAATTAACTGCAAATGGAAATACCTTTTGACCAAGCTTCCATCCTAACTAGAACTTCATTTGCATTTACGTTTTTATCCACATCAATTAATTTTGTTACCATTTTTCCACAAATTTGTGAATATGAACAGATGTTTCCTTGCTCTACATATAGAGTATCCTCGCTGGAACATGTTTGTAATAATCCTTCATTTAGATGAAATGAACCGTTTATTTAATTATAATGCAAAATTCATGTGGAAATAATGAATTATTAATTTCATATCATTAAATTATTCCCATTGGAATGAATCCATAATTTTACTAAATCCTCATTTAAAAAATAGGAGAAACATTTTCAGTCCGCAATCTATTTCTCCAAGGTTATGCTAGACTTGGCAATATTTCACGTTTATCTTAGAATGAAATTTCTGTCTTAAAATCATTTTCTTTCTCAATTCTTAACGAAACTATTGAAAAATATAATAATATTTAAAGATATAATATGAAAAAAATAACAAAAAATGATTTCTTATAATAGTTTTCTTTTAATTACGCAAATAAGCCCTACGATGTTAGCGCACTGCAGTGATGGGCAGATTTAGCTTTGGGAAGCTAGGCAGCGCTCAGGGCGGTCACTAGATGGATGGGTGACCGAGGGAACACCTCCGGAAAGAAACATTGTCTGGAAAAACTGAAGCATTGGGAAAAAACAAATATGCGGCAAAAACGGGTTGAAGGAATGAGAAACTGTGAAAACCGTAAGGTATACGGTAAAATGAAAAAAAATGACAAAAATGAATAAATATTAATAATAATTATTCATAGTCTATTTTCTGAAACCAAGATTGTGAAAAATAAATTTTTATTCGTGTGTTTGTCGAAAAAGATTAATTTTTTCCAAATCTAACCACTATAAGAGTGAATATTAACTCCCTTTTTCTATAAATAAATAAATACATAACGATCACAAATAATATCGATAAATTGTTTTAAAAAAAATTGTCGAAACGAATAGAAAAATGTAAACACAAAAAGAGCTTTATTTGATGCGAATGCTTCATGGGGGATTCAATGTTATTGGCACTCGCGCATCTACGCATATTATGCGTAGCCTCTACCCACCATTAGTTTCCTTCATAAACACTAATGCGGGATCACTATATTTTCAATGGCCTTTTAATACATCAACTGAAACATTAATTTCACCTATTATAGGTGATATTGACGCGCCCCCTCTCCTCACGAGGATATTTAATCCCACGTAAACGCAAAACGACAATGAGAAATGGGAAATATTATTGATGTTTATCAATAACAGCAACCAGCATAAATTGAAATTGCAGCAAGAAATGCGTTAATACCATTGTCCATTATTAAGTATTCATAATATGAGTTATTTCCCCATTCAGCTCTGAATAATCAACGGGTAATATGCAGAATGGTATTTTGAATGGTGATAAATAAATAAACCTGTGAATCATAGTCCGAATAAATCTTGGGGATGAATAAACCATCGAAATAGTTGATTTTCCAATCCATCTGTGAATATAAAAATATTTCATCGGGATGGAATTCGCACGCATGAGTTAATTCACGAAAAATAAAAATACTCTGTGGACGGGAAAGTCATTGCGAACAAAATAAACATGAAATTACGAGTCTGTTGCACAACGTCTTTTTTCTCTGAGCCACTGATGGAGGTCTTTCGATTTCATTACATTTATTTTGTTAATACTTCAGAAATTACTAAGCCAAAACCGGTCGTCTTTTAATGATGTACACTTCTTCGAAATTTTGATCAAGTTATAGATCTACTGAGATTGCAAGGAATTTCGTTTCTTAAAATTTACAATTTTCTGACAAAATGAATGGAAATAGTCATTTTTGATTTAATTTTGTTTGTTAATACTTTAGAAATTACTAAGACAAAACCGGTCGTCTTTTAATGATGTACACTTCTTCGAAATTTTGATCAAGTTATAGTTCTACTGAGATTGCAAGGAATTTCGTTTCTTAAAATTTACAATTTTGTGACAAAATGATTGGAAATAGCCATTTTTCGTTCAATTATTCCATGAAAATTCATAGAAATCAGAAAAATTTAGGTTAATAAATTCTTGAATTTTCAATTTACTAAAACTTTAGCGTAATTTGGTTCGGGAATATTAATGTTTTAATGGAAATATCAAGTAAATTGAGAGATTCTCATTTTGCACTGCTGTTAAAAAATTCTGAATTTCATTGAAATCTAAAATTTCATGATTTTTTACGCCCAAATCGACTCCAATATCGCTCTCCTAAAAACAACTACTAAACTCCCAAAGAAACCTCCAGTGTCCTTCAATAGTATACCCTCCCGAAAATATTTCTGAACCTTCCAAGATGTTCTATTCCCAGAAAAAACGCCCTCCCCGCCCAATGGATCGCCCCAATGACGTTAAATTATACTGAGAGAAAAAGCTACTTTTGACAAAGAAGGTTTTCTTGATACAAGATAATATTCTCTCGACAATTTTAAGAATCGTCAAATCTCCTGATAAATAATTTCGTTCTCAGACTGAGAGAAAGAAGTTTTCCACCCGGATGAGTTTTTCTTGTCCCGAGAGAATTTTTAAGCGTTCTCAAGACTAGAAATGATGTTCTTCCCATAAATTCATGTTATGCCTTACATCTAGAATTGTTTTTTCATCAGAACATTGACACCTGCGATCAATTTTCTATACACTCGAATTGATAATGAAAGTGTTCGTCGTTTGGAGATGACGAGTGATCAGATCGATAAAGTGTGAATTCTGTATGAATTTATGGGAAGACTTATGCTAAAACTTAAAAATTTTCTCGTCACAAGAGAGTCTCACCCTGTTGAAAGCCTTCATTCCCTCACTGTGAGCCCAAAATTATTCACCAGGAGCATTAACAATTCCAGAAATTGACAGGAGAATCTTTTCGTGTATCAAGAAAATCACCTCTGTCAAAAGTAATTTTTCTCTCATTCCAGCAATCCCAAACTCCCCAAAAACGATGTAAACGTTTTCACGATTTTATCTGGCCAACTTTTAGCGGTTCGCAATCAGAGGTAGCCGTTGAGTCGTGACGTTTCCGGTCGTGGCTTCCGTTCCACGGGACCGCGCCGTTTCCGTTTCGACCACGGCCCAGCCCACTGGTGATATTCAACTCCAATGTAACTAGTTGTATTTCGCGCGCGCGTGTGTCACAAACAGTGTAGTATAACCATAGGCACTGGCGCAACAATGCCTTTGGTCCCTCCTTGTGACAATCCATCGTAAAACAAACGCGTAGTCGTTTTGTGGCATGACACTTGCTCACATCGGTGTCAAGAAAATTACGGGAATACTTGGTGTGCAGTTATGCTAATTTTACCCATTGCCTCTATCCACCAGTAGTTTACACTGTTACAGTGTTTTGGGTCGATTGAAATGTGAATTTGGGGATTTAGTGGAGCTCAATTCCCTTGAATTCACCTGGTTCCTGGTTTTGGATTTGAGTGTGGTGTTAAGAGTGCGTGAGGCGAGTGTCTCCAATCGAATATACGACCCCGGGTGGCACTAGAATGCACCGACTGTGAAATACAATCGGTGACATCGAGTGACGGTCATTGCGTGCGCGTAAATCGATCGAATGGGTGCGTCCTAGTTTCACTGTGATATACGAGTGTAACTGAGGAATAGCGCTTCCAACACACTGAAGCAGACGGCACACGCTCAAGTGTTGATAGCGATTTTTTTGCCCAACGCCCCCCCCCCTCGCGCCTTTTTTGAAATTTCATGTTTTTCCTCTTTCGAGCGGTCTCTGTGCGCATGACTCATCGATCACGGGGACTGTTGCCAAACATATCGTGATTATTGATCACGAGATTTATACTCGGTTCTTTCTGAGCAGTGAGGAGCTGTCACTGGTGATGATTAGTTTTTTGCGGGGGTGATTTACCAAGGTGAATTGCGAAACATCCGGGCTTGTGTGTCAAACATGACTAGTGGAACGAGCAAGAGTAGACTGAAGACACTCGGCAACAGCCGATACTACGGAACTTATCTCATTTATGACGTGGCAAACTCGTGTCTTGCGGCGTTACGCGCCAAAGTTCCAGCCGTGATGGGTGCACAGCGGATGGGTTCTTTGTCACCCGTGCACGTGCAAAATCCGCGTAAGTAAATACGGGGAAGAGAGTACAGGGAAAAATTGGGGATATTGCTCGAGCAGTGGTTCTTGCGTTGGGGTATGTGACGCGGTGGAGATTGTGTGATGGAGGAAAATGTTGAGAGAGAAATATTACTACAACTGGAGAAATGATTGAATTTTTTTATTCATTTTTGTATTATTTTTGTTGGAGATTCATACATTCGTGTAGTTGTTCCAATGAAAGTGTTTTGATTGTAAGGAATAAATCATTCATTTTTACCTAGAATTTTTTTAGTAAAATCAAGTGAACAATTTATTTAATCCACATTATTAGAAAAAATTGAAATTGTTTGGATAGTTGGGTAGTCATTTTCAGGAGAGAGACATTCGATTAATTCGATTAATTTCGATTTTGGGGGAAAAAAATTCAGGGAATGTCCGATTTTACTGAAAGTTCTAAATTTTTGAGAGGAAGCAAGATCAAAATTCTCACAATTTTCTGAATTTTTATTCAAATATGAATTTTCAGTACTGAATATTTACCTAATTTTTCCTGATTTCTATTCATTTTATGGAAAAATCAGCCGGAAATTTATAGTTTCCATTGCTTTTTCCGTAAAATTTTGAATTTCCAACGATGAAATTCCTTAAAATTTCAGTGGAACGCTAATGTGATAAAAATTTCCAAGAGATGTATTGGAAATTTCATCCAAAAATCTTCAACAGTGCATTTAATGTCAATCCAAAAACATAAAAATCAAATTCAAGTTTGAATAAAATCTTCCTCACGAGTTATTTCATTCCCCCCTCTGATTTCATTAAAGTCAAATCAATCGTTTCTCTTGTTCTTCTGAAAAAGTAATCGTGGAGCCAAATGCAGTTCCAAGTTTTTATTTCCATCTAAAATTTCAAAAACTAGATTCTTTAAATTAAAAAAAATCTCCTTACCCTCAGTGAACAATTTCCTAATATGTAGACCACATTTACTTGAGAGAAGTTCATTATTTTGGATGGATTAAATCTCAGAAAAAAATTACTCGTCTCACGTAAATATGTTTCAGAATTTAGAATTCTCCACATTTTTATGTAATTTTTTCCCTCGTAACACATGTTTTTCTCCGAAAAAAATCAATATAAAACCAAAACTGGAACCCTCGTTTCCCTTCACCCCCAACACCCAGTAATATATTTTTATGAGAAAATTTTGGACAGGATCTAATAAAAAAAATGTGATTAAAAAAAATATGTCTGAAAGACACGGAAAAAAATAGAATGGGAAGGGGGATAGCGTGTCTGTTTTGATTTATAAGAATTTATCACGAACCCTTCGTGGGCCATTGGAATCGAGTCCTCCCAGTGTGATGCCTCTCCCTGTGCGCCCCTTGCCACATATGAAAGGGCGAGGGAATTGGCGGTAGGAGAGGGACTCCAGTAGATCGAGTCGCCCAGCCTTCGCGTGAATAATAGTCACTCTCTCGCCTCGACACACCGATGGTCGATTCGCCGCCATTTCCCACGAGTAGTCGTCCGAGACAATCAGCTGGCCCACACTCCCTGCCTCCCCACAAATGCCTGTGATCAACCCAAAACCCCATCCGCATTCATCAATCATCAATCATATCAGTTTAGGAAAACAATTGTGTCTTATGCATACTCAATTCCAATCCCTGGTTATCGTCACGGCTGACGTACACACCCGGAAAATCGATCTTTTGAATCAAATAAAAATCTTCATTTGAAATTATTTACTTCTTTCAAGAAAAAGGATTTCATTATATAAAAACAAAATTATCTATTTAAAATGAAATTTTTATTAAATTTAAAAGAACAATTTATTTATTTCAAATAAATTATTTTTTTAAATCGGAAAAACTAATTATTTATCTCAAATAGATTATTTTTTTATTTCGAGAAAATCACATTTTCATGTATTTTGTGAAAGAATTTTGAAAGTGTGTTTCAACAATATTCGTGGACTATGTAGAAAAAGGTCGTATGAACCTAATTTAGGACACGTGAAATCCGGACGATATGAGCTTTCTACAATCATTAGGATCCAATTGTTAATTTCACTCTTTACTCCAGTACGACAATCTTTCACCACCGTTTCCCTGCAGTCAGAAAAATGATTCTCTTGAATCAAATAAAATTCTTTAATTGAAGTTTCTTTCTTATTTCAAAAACATTTTCGTTACAAATGAATGAACTTATTTACTTGATCCAAGCAAAAGGATTTAATTATATCAAACGAACAATTTATTCATTTCAAATAAAATTTGCGGTGGTGGGAAGGCTTAGCTTTGGGAAGCTAAGCAGCGCTGAGGGTGGTCACTATGGATGGATGACCGCGCGGAAACACCTCAGGAAAGAAACATTGTTTGGAAAAACTGGAAAGTGCATTTGGGAAAAACAAATATGCAGAAAAAAAATGGACAAAGGAATAAGAAACCGCAAAAACCGAAAGGTATACGGTGAAATGGAAAAAAAATTGCATTAAATTTGAAAAAAACAATTTATGTATTTCCAATTAAACTATTTTCGTGTGGACCTAATTCAGGGAATTTAAAATGTTTTTGAAAATATTTCACTCCAGTATATACGACCTTCTTTCACCAGCGTCTCCCTGATAGTAAAACCATGGAACAGAAATTTCTTTCCCCTCCTATCCCCTCAATGTCTTACGTGATATATATAATCTCCATTTCGAGTTCATTGCCGTTTTAAAGCGATAATAAATTATTAGTATCAAATAAATATTTAATCAGTTCACAGAAAAAATTAATTTGGATCCAATAAAGATTTATTAACAACAAAAAACCATTATTCAATCCAAACAGATTATTTTTCTGGGTGCACTCCGCTTCCAATTAAATATCGAAAATTTATCTTGATTAAAACACCGAAGTAGATGACCATTCGCGACCACCCATAGCCATAAAAGACCGTAACTGACTTGTCGAAACAATGGGTCGTTACCTCGAAACGTTAACTTTTGAATTGAGTCACTGAGAATAACAACAATGGCTCTACCCACACCGACTGGCCACCTATTACAGATTAAAATTGCATTGGACAAATATCATGCGCCCCACTCGAAGAAAAAAAAGCCATACAAAATAACAAGGCAAAAATCATGCACAGAATAATCCAAGCACTGGGTTATTTTTATTTTTCCATTCTACCCAGTTGAACCACTCTCCTAATTGGTAATGTAATGTATTACACGGTGCTCTTTGCCATTGCACACTGGGGGGATGCTAGGCGAGAAAACACCCGGCCAGAATAAAACTGTTGGACGCCCCGAGGAAATGAGATTTCACTTGAAAATCGCAAAACGAGGGTGGATGGGGTGAAAAAAAAACGAAATGCAGAGGAAAAAAATTGGGGGTGAGTGAGGGGGGCGGGGAGGGAGTGGGTGGGAGCGGAGAGAAAAAGAAAGCTCGCCGACCTCGGAGCCTTAATGAAAATACTGGTGCCATCGCGAGCACAAACCCTCGCGCGTCGTATTCCCATTCTCTCTCCTTCTCTCGCTAATTTTCCGCTGCTCATCCTCCTCTGTCCCTCCCCATCCTACAGTTATACCGTGAGGTACCCCCGGAGTATGTCGGCCGCAGAAATTTTATTCACCTGGTATTTTTCGAGCATGGTCTTCCAACTTGCCTCCGCCTCCGTCCCCCTCAACTTCTTCCACTATCCTTCCCTTTGGCAATGCACGATAATATTTCGATCACGTACGAGCCATCGTTCTCTCTCAAATGCCGGAGCTTGCAAGCTACCGGCCTGGCCCCAGTGTGTATGTGCACTGTGCTCTCCTCAGCTTGAGTGATATTTTGCCAGTTAATCCTCTCGCGATGCTGAACGCGCAAGCTTCAAGGCAAAGTCTATCGTCGTGTCGTCTCTTCTTCAGATACTCTTCAGATATGGGATGAAAGTATCTCGCAAACTGTATAAATCAAATGTGTACATGACCTTTTGTGCATGCGTTTAGATATTGTACATAACGCCCGAATGAATGCAATAAAAGAGAATGGATGGATAAAGGGAGAGGAGAAATATTTACTTTAGCGTTGCAATAAGGTTTCGAGGTCAAAATATTCAGTGGCCCCAAGGTGGTATTTCTACGGTTGAGTTTTATGACTTCATTCCCGCCTGCCATCTACTCTATGTGTGTGTGTGTGTTTTCCCACCCAACGAATCATTCACTAATCATGATTTATAAATGCCTGTGAAACAATGGGCTCTACTTCCAAAGCCCCCACTATGTATCACCACGGTGTAAGCAATTTATATCCTACCATTTATGGGATGTAATCTGGGAAAATAAAATAACTATTATTACAGTGTCACATTTCTGTCTTTATATCATTTTACAAAGGGACTTTATGAAGTCCTGGATGGTGATATTCCATGAAATTGGCCAAAACCTGTCACCAGAATCGCATTAGTCCCTGAAGTTGTCGTGGTTTATATGGCGTGCTTGGAAAGTGCACACACAAACTAATTACGAGACGACACGAATGCCTTTAATTACTTTTATTCCAGTTTCAACGAAATTTCGTTTCTAGACTCTGGGATTTTCCAACGACGGCACGTAGCAAAGGTGTACCCCCGCGTACGTGGCGCCGGTTTGAGTCTGTTGGACGGGGGTTAGGGAAGGAGAAGAAAAAGGGAATTTCAAGTCACATTTCATCTCTTATCGCAAGTCATATTGCTAATGACGTAATGACGGAATGGTTAATCTTGGGGGAATTCCAAAACTGTCTGAAGGCATTGCTAATTTATTTCTCCGTGAAAATAAGGTTGGGGCCTACATTGAAAATTACTTAATTCAAGTTGGATGCAATTCAATATGGGAAGGTTCAGTGAATCTATTCAAGTCTAATTCATACTTGATTTAAGTTGGGGAATATTTAAGCATTATGAAAGCGTATTTTTTTTACTGTACTTCTGCAATGGAACAAAATTCTTGATTCAAGTAGATCGCGACTTGATTCAAGTATTTTTTCTACTCGATTCAAGTAGAAAGAGTATGATCTAATCTATTTGAGTCGCTAACTCATTTTGTGTATAAAAAAGATTGTTTTATGAGAACTGAAATTCGTTCGTACTTGTTGCAAGTAGGGAAGGTACTTGTTTTAAGTATATTTTTGCTTGACTCAAGTAGGTTCTTACTTGATTCACGGACGGAAGGTACTTGATTCAAGTATGTTCTGACTTGATTCCAACAGGAAAATTACTTGACTCAAGTATTTTTCTACTTGATTGAAGTAGGAAAGGTACTTGATTCAAGTATCTTCCTTCATTCAAGTTGAGCCCTACTTGAATCAATTCGCTCACTCGACTTGAAATGTTTTATAGATACTCCATTCAACTCAATGAAATCTATTTGAAAGGAGCAGATTCTCCATTTGATGCAGACCTATTCAGATCAAGTAAAGACTCCGAATCGAATCAAGAAAATGTTTTCTGTGTCGCTAGAAGAACAAATCGAAACCGAGTAGAGAGAATAAAGCCAGTGCAAAATCGTTCAGGTATTCTCATTCACTCACTCCCTCACATCCATTTCAAACAAAGCAAAAGATATTCCAAATAACACATTTCATCTCCCATCACAAGTCATATTACTAAAGACATAATGACAGAATGGTTAACCTTAGATCGATTCCAAAACTGACTGAAGACATTACAAGTTTACTTCTTCCTAAAAAGGTTGGGGTTTATGTTGCAAAGTTGGCGACTGACGAACGAGTCAAACACCTATGTATGTTGGTCGTGGGTGGGGTAGGAAGTGAACGGTAGATGAGGGGGCGTGAGTGAGCGAGAGAGATGGAGAGTAAAGGGTTGGATGGATAATTCAAACAAGGCTAACCCCGAAGTGAGCCCGAGACCGGATCCATAAATCGGTAAAACGAGAGCAAAACGGTTAGATTGAAGAAAGTTAGGGGGTGGGAGTGCAAGTCGGGTGGTGTGGGTGGCTCCTAGGGAGAGGGGTGGGGGGAAGGGGGGTAATAGATAGGGAGGCAGCCCCGTAGGCACCCCACGGAATACGAAATGAGAAGCTAGGAAGCTACCGGTCACATATTCCCGCCGAGTGTTTCAACTCGACCTCTAATATTCCTCGTGCAGCCTCCCAACATTACCCCCGGGCGCTCCTGGCCTCCTACTGCTGTACGCCAATGCCTTTCCTGCACCTCAATTTACTTTCTACCCGTCACTATATACTGGTAACGTTTGGCTTGATGTCTCACGATCGACGTATTCTTCGTCGTCGATATACATTCAACGTTTTTACAATATAAACTAGCTACGAAAAATCAAGGGTTTTTTATGTGTCTCCGCACGGAGAAGCACATTTTTTTTTTATTCCTACTTTTGCGAGAAATTTAAATACAAGTCGGCGAGGGGGGAGGGGGGGGCGGTGGGGCTTCATGGATTGATTTCTTACTCCTGGGAGTTACGTGCAACTGTCGTGTCATCTGCAGAACACGGAATTTTCGTACGAATGAGAAAGTTTCGAAGACGAATACTGTTTGCGAGGGATCGAGGGGAAATTGTAATGGCATGATTTTCCAGGTTACACGAGCGGCGGAATTCGCTCGCAAACTGCGAGCAGATATTTTTTTAAATGGTGTGGAGCAATTTGGGGGAAATGGCGATGGATTTTGGTAGTGAAAATTAATGCTTTTGGGACATTTACATTGTGATTTGGTTGGGGAATGGAATTGCGGAAATTCGGGGGGTTATTGAGTTTATTTTCATGCTCGTTTGGAATTCGATTGAATGCGATGTGAAATTTTCAGAATCAATTTGAAATTCAAGTTTTTATTGAAATTTCAAAGTCATAATGTCGATGATTGACGAATTGCTGTAACTATATTGGAACGTTTACATGTACAAGATCCTTGAAATTTACGCCTAGTGTTCGAATTTTCTGGTTCGCACTATAGAAATAGACCAATTTTTTGCACGGAAATCTGAATGCTGAACTCAGTATTCTCTGTAATTTCATGACATGATGCGACAATTTCGTGAACAGAATCGAATATCAATAGAGTCGACAAATGAGGTTCCATTTTTCTCGGAGAATACGTATCTGTGGTGGAATAGTCAAATTGAGTGCGTGCTCTTCCAGGTAAATGAACCGAATTTCACTTTATTATCACGAAATGTCAAGAACACTTCGGAATAACCATAGAAACTTCAACGAATTTTTTTCAGAGATTTCAACAATGTAATTGAATTTCAATAATTTTCTAATTTTGATGATTTAGCGAATTTTTTAGTCGAGAAATTTTGGTTTTACTCATGCAGTATTAAAAATTTCGGTTAAAATTTTCCGCACACTTCTTGAATATTTTTTGATGCGAAAATTATGAAATTTGGATGGAGAAAATCATCAGCACTAATACCCTGAGACCTTCAAAATTATTGCATATTTCCTGAAATTTTCGTTGCAAATAAAAAAAGGTGTCAATTTTTGCTAAAAATTTGTCTGTAAAACTTGATGCACTCATTTGTTTACGCGGAAATTTGAAGAAAATACCCGATTAATTTTCGAGGTCGAGTATTATTCAGAGGATAATTTTTAGACTTCGGGGATGGTCGACCCTTATTTGGTTAAAAAAAACATTGCAAAGCTAGGAGGAAATATTTACTGAAATATTACTTAATAATCATACACACTTTAAATTTCGAAGATTCTTTTTTAAAGATTTCAACAATGCAAGTGAATTTCAAAAAATTCCCAATTTTATTTTCGTATGGATATTACTTGGATCTTTTGGTTTCCCTCACACATTATTAAAATTTTATCCAATACCATCAGTACGCTCGTTGGAAATTTTTGGATGCGCAAATTATGAAATTTGAATGAGGAAAATTATCAGCACTAATACCCAATACACCGTTATTTGAATCCCGATATTTGATAGTTATTTGGTTTAAAAAAAGCAATTCCAAAGCTAACAGGCAATATTCACGCGAAATGATCAAAACCCAGTTGGAAAAATTCCCTGAAATACTAATTTGGTACTTCACAGCATCAAATACTGTTCTGATTGGCCAGAACCCAATAGCCAGAAATGATGAGTGAAATTTGACCATTAAAGATTTTTCCCCGGTGAATCGAATTCAATATTGTTTTCAATTTCGCGAACAAATTCCAGTTTGTATTCTAACAGTGCGCCCTTACAGTTGATTTTACCAAAATTCATGACATTATCAAGCCCCCAATATGATTGGCGCTCCGAATGAACTGAGCATCAGCGCCGAATAAAAACAACCGTAAAAACAAACATCAAAATTCATATGGCATTGCTGCAAGCCACATCCGAGTCATCCAAATATTACTCCCATAAATTCTCGTCAGTTCTGTAATTTGACTGATCACAGTTTATAGCGCCAGTGAGAGTAATATTGTCCCTGCTACCCCTCCACTTTTATCTCCTATTTTCCCCCCTGCCTGCATTTTTATCCACATTTGTGGATGGTGCGGAAAATGAGGCCAACGTGAATTCGTTGCAAATATTTTTATTTACCCAACCACTCGCACATTTATTCTCCAGTTCGGATGAGAGGGAGGGGGCGGAGAGATAGAATCCGTACGTTGGGAGAGCGTCGTCTCTCCTAGTTATCAACGAGCGAGTAGGGGCATTCCTTTCGGCAGTTTCATTCTCACCAAGTCATCCCCCCCGGCCAAATGTAATAAAAGGAGAGAGGGAATATAAGAACATGCAGCATCGAACTATTTGCCCATAGCGGTATACACGGGAAAATGTTGGGGTGAAAAAATGCAATAACGAAAATTCAAATATTTTGGCGGGGTAAAACCCCGAGGATTGCAATGTAATATATTCCCGGTGGAGTGGCTATTTTCTCTGGGTCTCTCTACTGATGTTCATGGGGATTCTACGCAGCGACTAAATGGGGCTGGTAGGGACAATTTTGCGAAGGTTTTAGCCAATAATTAAACAAATGATAATCATACAGAAAGTTGGGAAAATTATGATTGTTTGTCATTGGGATTGTCATCAATTTGGAAATGTGATAACGGCTTTGGAATAATGTATGCAATTTTGATATTAGTTATGTTAAAATGGGATCACACGGGTTTTTACGAAGACTACAAGGCTGACCTAACACAGGTTCACTCAATTTGAAACATGATGGAAGAATTAAATCATTTTTCTTCACGAACTTTTTTTGGAATTAGTGAATGGAGAATTCCGCACATCTTAATTTAACCCTAAAAATCCTTGAATTAAGTGTAATAGTCTAGACTTGAAAATATTTGACTATTTGACGACATTGGAAATTGAGATACACTTCGGAAAAAATTGCAGCCCACTGAGAAAAATTTTCTGGAGGTATTCATGCACTAGCACCATACGCCAATCACAACCTGCAAAATTTTTCTCGATACAGAAATTTTGGCGTTTGAAAAATTTTTAAGTGAAATTTTAAGAAATGAGGAAAATTCAGGTTAATTTATTCTTCATTTTGCAATGAATTAAAAGATCCCGAATAAGTCGTGATATTGCTGTCTTTCTCTTCAAAACTCAGCGATTTAATTGCAATCACTTCAATTAGTAAAACTCAATATTTCATAAGCCTTCAATATTGAAACATTTTCTCTAAAAATGTCGATGATGTCGTCAGAGAATAAAGATAATCCGTTTTGCCCCCTCAGTTTTCGATACATCACATAATTAATTTGATCAACTGAAGAATTTCCCAACTCTCCTTAATTATATCTGACCCCTTAAAATTTCCAACTTCGTCAACAACACAAAAAACACAATTTCCCTCCCAATTTCGGTAGCGATAACCCGTATCCCGAATTCTCTTCCCATAACCTCCCCTGCCAATGAAAAAACCGAATAGAACTGTTGTTCAGAAAGCCATCCTCCTAGAAATCTCCTGGAGCTCCATAAAGATTCGCAGTAGTAATCACCTCTATCCCCAGAAGAACCGTTAAAATTCCGGGCTCATTTCTATTCGAAATTTTTCACTGCAATCACTTTTCCTGCAATCACTTCGATCAGCAAAACTTTTGCCACTTTACAAGCCTCCAATGTTTAACCATTTTCTCTAAAAGTCCAGGCGATGTCACTACAATAAAAATAATCCCTCTCGTCCATCTAGTTTTCGTCACACCAAATAATCAATTCAATCAAACGAAGAATCTCCAACTCCCCTTAATTATATCTAACCCCTTAAAATGTCCAATTTCGTCCCCAACCCAAAAAACCCAAATTCTCCCCGCCCAAAAACCAGAATCCCCAATTTCGACAACGATATCCCGCATCCCGAATGCTCCCCCGTAATCTCCCCTGTCAATGAAAAAACCGAATGGTCCTGCGATTCCCAAAGCCATCCTCCCAGAAATCCCCTAGACCTCCATAATGATTCCCACCAGTAATCACCTCCACCCCTCAAGACCCCCGAAAAAAACCCAGCGCGCAGCTTAATGGAGGCATAAAATGTTGCAATGGGAAATATTTTTCACAAGAATGTGGCATGCCGTCATCGAGATTTCACAGGAGCAAAGTGTCACAGTCTCTCATCCGTTTCTCGTTAACTCAAGGCAAAACGTGCTGGGAGGGTGACTGGCCAGCTGGCGAGACGGAAATGAAAAGTAGGTGGCTCCTGAGATAATCCAACGGTGGCAAAATATGACTGGAGTTAAAGGGGCCAAGGGGTGAACAATACACACACCAACAGTTTTCGTGTGCAAATGTGGCCGTTGAGGGGGATTCCTCTCGCCCTCTCGTTCTTTCTCTCTTTCTCAGTGGCAAGAGGTTGGCGGTTGGCCCGGACTTTACGCATTAGTGTCAAATACTCGCCGCGCAAGCGATGCCGTATACGACTTCACCGGCTGGTGACCCATATTCCCGTACTAATTTTCAGCTAATTAATATTTCAGTGGTGGCTTTGTTACGCGCGAGTTAATTTCGATTTGGCTACGTTTCAGTTTTCTGCGATCTCTATCTCTCTGTGCTTTTAACCACTGCCGCCCTTTTACCGGTTCTCCCCCGGTCCCCGGCCCCCGCCGCCTCGCCAACACTTCCAGTTTGTGAATTCACGTATCTCCTGTATCACTCTGTATTCGCCCATACCACTCTGTAGCGCCGATCGTCTATTAAGCCGTTATATCCGAGCAAAACGCAACGAACATCCGCGTGCAGCAACACACACATTTCGCTCCGATGCGCTTGCATAATTTATTTCCGTTAGGTCACCCACCACTCGTAGCCGTTTACAATCCCTCTGATAAATACACCACCCCTGCGACCCTCCTCGGGGATACTCGTTGAGTTTCAAAATGTTATTAATATTCCTGGTTAATGGGTGCATCATGCATTATTATACCGAAATAGAAGAGTAAGGATTTAAATGATATTTTGGAATTGATACAAATCTCCGGGAGGGATCGGGGTTTCGGGATTTTGTGGGGGGGATTGCGTTTGGAGGACGGAGGGAGGAGTTAATGGCGAATTTAAATTGCTGAATTTTTTGGAAATCGCAGGTATAGTCACTGCACATTTTTGGGAAGTGGCGGTTGTACTGAACTTCCAACTCACGATTTGATTAAAAAATCGATTGATAAAAATCTATGGAATCAATGGAAATTGGAAATTCCCATTTGAGGAAAAGTGGGCAAAATTCTGGTGAATATACTCTTGAAATTTTATTTCAGAGAAAATCTAGTGTAACTTAGTACTGAACATGCGTATTTCTGTTGAAAATACAAGTGAGTTTAGGAAATCTTATCCTGCTACTAAAAAATTTGGACCTAATTTGAATTTTATCATTTGAAAGCTTCGGAATTTTCATATTATTGAGAAGTC
Organism: Diachasma alloeum; assembly: GCF_001412515.2. Classification (NCBI taxonomy): domain Eukaryota; kingdom Metazoa; phylum Arthropoda; class Insecta; order Hymenoptera; family Braconidae; genus Diachasma; species Diachasma alloeum. Next base: position 977,613 of record NW_021680425.1, read on the forward strand.
ATATAAACCGTTGGCAATACTGGGGTTTCCGGAAATTTATGATAAGGACTGTATTCACAGAGGATCGATGGAAAAAAATCAGATTCATCCAAAAGTGTTGGAGGAAAGTGACTGCTTCAATATGATTGGAATAAAGGGAATAAATAATTCAGGATCTCAATGTCAAGTTATGACTTTATCAATTTCAAAGGGTAATTTCCACCAGATTTTTTACACCATGTAATTTTTCATAATACCCTCGTAATGTTGAACTGATGAGGCTATTATTACAATCCATTTTTTTCCTTATGCCCTTATAAATCTCCCCAAATGTCGTTTCTGAATATTAAATGAAACAATCCTCCAACAATACTCAAATTATGACCGTCCCTATGAAAAAAGTAGTACAAAAACGTTAACGTTTTGATATTAATCAACAGATCATTGAAAATTTACAAAAAATCTTTGGCAATAGATGAATTAAAAATATCAGATTTAACAAAAAATGCTGGAAGAAAATCACTGATTGAATACGATTAGAATAAAAGTCAACTTGCGACTTGATCTATCCCAAAGGATTATTTCTATCAGATTTTATACTCAACGCATTTTTTCACAGCACTCCCATAATGTTGAACTGATTACCCTGTTATTACAATCCATTTTTTTCCTTATGCCCTTATAAATCTCCCCAAATGTTGTTTCTGAATATGAAATGAAACAATCCTCCAACAATACTCAAATCATGACCGTCCCTATGAAAAAAGTAGTACAAAAACGTTAACGTTTTGATATTAATCAACAGATCATTGAAAATTTACAAAAAAGCTTTGGCAATAGATGAATTAAAAATATCAGATTTAACCAAAAATGCTGGAAGAAAATCACTGATTGAATGCGATTAGAAAAATACGATTAGAATAAAAATCAACTTGCGACTTTATCTATCCCAAAGGGTTATTTCTAGGGGAGAATGGGGCAAAACGGCCCCCCTTCAATCGTCAATATTTTCCGATTCAATAATCCGATTGGGATGAGTTAGAGCTCGTTTTGAAGAATGAAAAATTATCTTCAAAATGACGTCGAAACTGGGAATTTTCACAATGTCATTCACAAGTTATTGACAATTGAAGGGGGGCCGTTTTGCCCCACCCTCCCCTACTTGATTTTTTCCTCCACCCATTCTTTCACAGCACCCCCATAATGTTGAACTGATTACCCTGTTATTACAATCCATTTTTTCCTTATGCCCTTATAAACCTCCCGGAATATCGTTTCTGAATATTAAACGAAACAATCCTCCAACAATACTCGAATCATGACCGTTCCTATAAAAAAAGTAGTACAAAAACGTTAACATTTTAATATTATCCCACATATATTAAATACTTACATACCATAATGCGGTAGCATAATTTCTGTACATTCTCGTTTACGTTTACTATTTCCCTTTATTGCTCACCGTAAAAAGATGGAGGTCTCGCGGTTCGTTTGACGAGCTATCGTTATCACTATCCCTTCTTACCTATCTTCTCCCCCTACCCAAAAAGCTTGGTTGCTCCCTCGCCTCGGCCTTATGTACACCAGTGTCTTCCTATTTCCCTAGTCCCTGTACCATCTCCAGTTCATCGTAACACATAGGTAACCGAAAAATATTCCTCGAGTATGGATATAAACAGCTGAGAGGACATGATAGTCGCTCGAATGAGCTTTGGACTTTGCATGGAGGTTACCAGTGCGAATGAGAGCGGGATAGAGACAAAGAGGAATAGTGCTGAGCGTCTTCGCGTCACCAGGAAATGGCGACCGTTTCCGCCCCGTGGCCTCCACACACATACACACAGACAAACTACCTTCTGCAATGGCTAACACTCTCTACTTCGCGCAAGAACCCACACACAGGCCCAAATATATTCGCTGGCTGTAACCGTTGAAGATTTAACTGTGCAGCGGTTCTCAAGCTTCAGACTCGAATAAACCTCCCCCTGGGCACATACTCCTATTGATCACTGCGACCAATTTCCGCTGTACTTACGAATGTTCAATCGAGCGTTACATATTGGCATCATATCAGGCGCAATTGGTAAAACATTTGGGGATGTGGGAATTGTAATATGAATTGACTTTTCGGATTTTTCAGACTAGTGCCCGGATTCACTGAGGAATATTCTTCGCTGACATGTCCGATGTAATTCTTGGGTATTTTTGTCATGTGACCGGTCCACTGTTAAAAAATTACTCCTGAAATTTTGAGGACAAAAACTTGAAATTTTAAATTTTAAGGAAATTAAGGAATTTTAAGGACGAAAACTTGAAAACTTGAAAAATCTGTTGATTTCTGGAGAAGTCAATGGAATCGCAATTTTTAGGTCCACATGATAATGAAGTCATTTGACTTGGAAACACATTTCATTGACAGAATTATATTTTTTCTCTGTGTGAAATTTCGAGGAATTTCGTAAGCGAAAATTGACAATTTCAAGAAAAAATCAATGGAAGCTAAAATTCAGTTCAATTGTGCCGTGGAAATTAATAGAAATAAGAAAAATCCAGGCGAAGGAATATTTTAGATTTTTAAGTGATTGAAAATACAGCGAAATTTAGTACTGAATATTCATGTTTGGATTGAAAATTCACCTAAGCTAAGACATTCGTATCTTCTTGTTGTTCAAGCATTTGATGTTTGAAATTTCATAATTTTTTCCTCCCAGGAATGATACATTGGCATCAAATAGACTTTTTTATTCAGAATTGTTCTGTTCATTTCAACAGCAATTCCGTCGGAAATTGATATAGCTCTTGATATCTGCGGAGGAATTATCGTCAAGGTAATTTAGTGACCGTGACTACAGAAATATCGTTTCCCATCATGTAGAAATTATTGCCCACAATGATTTTCATATCTGCTTGGGAGATTATTTTATTCTTACCGGGAGGAAAGTCATCTACCAAAAAATGAAATTCAATTTTTTACTACTTATTCAATTTCCAACAATTATTTTTTCTCTGAAACCATTAATTAAATTATTTAATTATTCTTTGTGCTGTTCTTTAATTTTTTAAATTTAATTATTATTTTAATTTAAATTAAGAAATAATTGAATGCAGCCGAAACCCGTAATTTCTAGACGATTGGGTCATATTTTTGTTTTATTTATTAAATCTCGATCAATAAAAAAAAAATTGATCACATGATTATACACGATTAATATTATTGAAAGGTGAAATGATCAGTACAATTTTCACTTTATTTATGAAATATTCAATGCAAGTTGAAATCGTCCAGAAATTGACCTGTTTATCCTATACAGAAATTTTGTGTGACTCTGTGGTTGTTAAGAATTTCAAGCTTTCTCACTTGAGAGTAATTTTCAAGAGTAATTTTCTAACAGCATAAGGCTTACGACCATTTAATAGAGCATGATATATCGACAGATCAGGGGCAATTGATGAAACATTCCGCCAGCATTGAATCCGAACGCAAACTGACTTTGGGTTTCCCAGATTACCCAGCGGAAAACAAAAGGCACTGGTTATTGTGCGATTCTTGCAATGCCATCCGCGTTATTTTCCTTCGATGCCAGTCGGCAATACTGTGTCCGTGGTAACGGCTAAAAAAGAACGGTAAAGTGGCGGAGGGGAAAGAGAGAGGAAGAAACGCAGCAGGGTCGTTGCCTACGTGTCGTTGAATTTAAATGTCCGCTTAGTACGCGTTGTGGGGCTAAAAAGGGGATGAGGACGATCGCTTGTACAGGCGATAGAACGGGTCGAATTTGCGCTGCGATATTTATCGTGTGCACATGAGGGGCATCTACATTTCTCAGAGTCGGCAGATTAGAATTGTTACGTTTTTTTCGAGTATTCCCAGTGCTTCACATTTTATATTTTTTTCATTCCTCATTTTGTTCATTTCTGTAGGACTAAAGAGTCATTTAAATTCTGTAAGGGTTATTTTAAAAAAAATATCATGAATCATGTCGGGAATTCAGGAGAGAAACGGGTAAACGGTTCAAGTCGGTTTTGACTATTGATTCAATGAATATCTCGGGATCTAAGGCAGATAGCAATATTTTTTATATAACCTTTTTTATGGAGCGGATTGAGATCTACAAAAAAGGTTGTAACAAAAATTTCTCTATCTCTCTTAGATTCGGTGATATTCCTTGAAAACTTAGTTAAGAGCTAAGACGTTACAAATCGTTTTAGCTCTTTGCTGCAGAATTGATTTCTTGCGTGCCATCAACAACGGTTTGAATTGAATCTCACTCAGAAATGGGGGAATTGGTATAGTGACTTGATTCAGGTCAAATGCGAGGCGAACAAGTGAATTGTGCGACTCAATTCGAGTCACATTCATATCTAATTCAAGTCGAGGGGATCAATTTATTTGAATTCTCAATCAAAACATGATTGTTCAGTACCAAATTACGCGAATTTGTCAATTAATTGCAAATTGATTAGCATATTGTACTGAATTTTCCAGATTTTTGAGTGAAATTTTGAATTCTTAATTCTTAAGATACATCTAAGTATCTTTTCCAGTTTGGTACAGACCACACTATAGAATCATTCATTGTCAAAAATTTTCATTAATGTTCAGCATGTTTTTAAACATTTGTTATTCATAAAAAAATAATTGAAATTGTTTAAACTTTCGATTAGATTTTCCGAGATGAATCAATCTATTCGTTTTTAATTGAATCAAGTATTTAACGACGTGACGCCTCTCTTCCTCAAATGATCCAATTAGTTCAATTAAACTCCTTCTCGAAACAATTACAATATATACCAGAAGAATCAAGCCCGAAATTATTTGAATCATCGATTTTTTAAATACAGTTTAAACCCCTTGATGATGAGCGATTTTCATTCGTCTCGAGAACCCAGAAGGAGCTTCATTTCATCGTAATCTTTTTCACAGTAACGACGTAGTAAAACTAGTAAACTCGAACTGATATAACCCAAAGGTAGAAGGATTCACGGGTGAACAGAAAGCGGTCGTTACTCGTAGTGAGTCGATTTCTCTCGGACTGTAACGCCTCAGTGAAGGAGGAAAAGCGGAGGGCAGACATTCTGTCTTACTCAGCAGACGGGCTCTCTCCCAATGTGAGCTCACGAAAAGGGTATTATCACCTTTCAGTTCCTCGGATCAAAAGAGAGGGTGTTAAGGATAAGGTGAGACTAGAGAGAGTTAAGGTTTTCCGAGGCCTTGGCCAGTGCAAAAGAGTCATTTCAAACAATTCCGAGTAATTGACTGGAGCTGGCGATGAGTTTTTTCTTTATCCTCAAAGAGATCCTCAGTCCTTCGAAATCCAGAGATTTATAATTATATCAACGGATTACAGGGCGAGAGAATAGAGTCATTACACTAGAAAAACTAGTGCCTGAAATTGAGACAGTTTTGTGCGCTTCTTTAAGACGTTTTTGTGACTAAATTTGAGTCGTTTTTAGGGTCTTAAAGGAAGACATTCTAGGGGTCTTACTGGAAGATCTTTTGTTTCAATCCTATGATGCTTCATTTGCTCTTCCAAATGCTTCATTCATTTCTTCTCAATGGTCGACCATATTGCATGAAGAGAGCTAATAATTTTTTCACTGGTATTTTTTTCTATTATTTCGTAAAAATTTGAAAAAATCAGGAAAATTCGGAGAAAAATTAAAAATTCATGTCATTTTGTTTCTGAATATTCATGTTCCACTGAAAATTCAATTAATTTGTAAAATTTCCATCTCACTCCCTCTGAAAACTCATGGATTTCCGTGAATTCTACTCAAAACTTGAAATTTCATAACGATTTTTCCCTAAATTCGATTCAATGTCAATCTCATGAGATTTACTATATCTTCCGTGAAATCAAGAATAAAATATACTTGATTCCAGTTTATTTTGAATTGAGTTGAGTTTACAATATACTTGATTAAAGTATATTTTATCCCCAATTGGGGAATGGGTATTTCAATTCGAAGATGATGCTTTTGTATCAGGCCGGGTTGTAGCACGCCCTCTCGAGTGCAATACAAAGGTCAGGCACTAAGTGTCAGAATATAAGGGTCAAAAGTGGAGTCTAAAAATTGGAGTTTAAAAATCAGAATATTAGGGTCAGAATATAAAAGTAAAAAAAGTGGGTGTCAGGCAATGAGGATCCAAATATAAGTCATATATTATGCTTGATCACCGTTTTTAGCCCTTATATGACCCTCATTGCCTGACACCCAGGTTTTTTACTTTTATATTCTGACTCCAATTTTTTGATGCTAATATTGTGACCCTTATTACTTCACCTTTACATTCAGACCCTCAGTTTTTGACTCTAATATTCTGACCCTCATTTTTGACCCTTCTATTCTCACCCTTAATGTCTGACCCTTATATTACACTTGAGAGCGCTTGTTACAACCCGGGCTGATACAAAATAATCATCCTCGAATTGAAACACCCAATTCTTGATTCTGATATAAAATATACTCAATTCAAATATATTTGTTGTTCTCGTGACGACGTAAACAATACCGATTTAACCCATAAGACCCACATTTGTGTCTGACATCTCAAATTAAGACTACTTTCCACAGTGTCCGCCATTTCTCCCCCGAATCAAGATGGAGAAAAAATATCCCAAGAATGTTCAATATCCATTATCCAACATTTATCGCCGCCATATCCCTCCACCACTATAAATCTCTTTTGTGGATTGACGTAGCTACCCGAGATCACGAGACGAGCTACTCGTAAAGATTGTGAAACTGCAACCGGGTACTTGCACACACCAATCCTCACTGCTATTCTGTCCTTTCGCAAATGCCTTCCACATACTTGGCCATTCCCTTTCGCCTCTTCTTCCTCCACGCAGCCTCGCTCCCCCTCACCTTATCCCATCGCAATCCCATTCCTCCCCTCTGTCTTCATCGTACACCGTGCCGAGAGTACCACTGCACACAAAACTGTACACGAGAAGGCGCCTGTACCATTCCTCTTGTTCTCCTTCGTTCTCCTCCAGCGACACAATTTCCACTGTGTGAAACCCAAGATTGTGACGTGACCCCTCGCTTGTTTACGCAGTAAAATTGTACACCTAGGAGTACGACTTACTTGCATACATATACTGCGAGCTCTTGTGACGTTGGAGCATTGTGTCACACGTGTGTTGGGTTGAATTTATATCCATTTCACTTGTTGATTTATTTTTCGTAATGAGTCTGGATGGAGACGAAGAATGGGGGAGAAATAGGTTAGATCTCGTTTGTTCTCTCCCATGATGCTGGCGATACTTTTCTAGGGGACATCATGCTCCATTCTCCAACGGTTTCGTATAAATCATCCTGAGAATAATTCATCTTGAAATGGGGAAGAATGAATCCCGTGGAGATTGTATCATTTTTTTTCTGCGGATTCTCTTCTTAAAATAGAAATACATTATGTAACGGTTTCCATCATTTTAATGGGAGGAAAAAATAGCGGGTAATTACTCTCTTTGGTCTCGCCGAAGATGTATCGGGTTTCTTGAATTATTGGCGGTGATGAAATCTGTCTCATTAGAGTAATTGCATCAAGGAATTCCGGGAAACATGCGGGATCATTCCATCTCGATTTGTAAAAAGATATAATTGATATTAGATACCTAGTGAGGGTTCTATTTGGAGATGTTTTTAATAGGATTAACGAAAGTCGATGAAATTCCGTTGTGAGGAATGTTTGTAGTGATTAATTGAAGGATTTATTGTGATCTTAATTGATTCATTTATTCATTTTTATGGGAATCCTCTTTACTGTTGACCCTTTTTGACTGAAATTTCTGATACACTTCTTGGAAATGTTGATTGAGTGACAGCTCCGCTGGATTTTCGAGAAATTTTTTTTACGGCCTTTTGAATCCTCTTCTCGAGTCTCATTTCGGCACTCTATCCAACCCTATGCATGCGGCTGTGGATTCTACACTGTACTGCATTCGCACTCCTCTAAAACATAGGAGTAGCATGGGAAACCACAGGAAACCCGGGCCGGTACAGACGGTTACTCTATTGGCAGCCTCCCGCCCACCGGAGCCTTCCGTTGGAAAATTCGGTTCCACGAGGAATCGAACTCACAACCTTTCGCACACTAGACTTCGTCTAGCCCACTCGACCACCGGCGTCGGTGCTCGAGCAATTTCATTATTGAAAATTCACAATTTAATGAAAACATTTATGTAACCTGTAAATATCAGATCAATAAATCTATAAAAGTTTAAATAAATACCAGGGTAATTTGGAATTTCATTGAATTTTGAGGAAAAATACGACGAGAGCTCCAACATTATTGTTTATTTTCCGATGACTTCGTTGCACAGGAAAGATCTTGTTCTATAAAGAAGAGAGTTTACTAAATTGGACAAGATATAATTTATTTTTCTTTCGTCGTTACTATGTATTTCCGCATGAATCGTAAATTCTCCAACAATTCGAATAAAAACAGTTAAACAACTCCGCAAGATTTATCATCGAAAATCCTATTGAAATCCACTCAGTAGAACAACAACTCCATCACATGTGCCGACAATTCAACTTGATTTAATGCAAACACAAGGACTTGGGATGAATTTACATTCAACGGAAAGGAAAATTAGCTCTTTTCAACGCATCCAAGTTATTCGTGATTCGTAAATTCATAAATGTTCCTCGCAGAACAGAATATTGAATTAATTATCTCGAAAGTATTCACAAAATGTTACATTTGAGTATTTACTGTCTCCAGTTCAAGAGAAAAACTGTAGCGTATCCTTCTGCTTATGAAAACTGCAGCTAAAAACAGAAAACTTGGGAATGCTCCTGCAATGAGACCCTTATACCCGAATCCTACTGCCCGAAGGCTGTCGTAGCAATACGCAAAGGGAAAAGAACACCTCACGTTGAGCCGTCAGTGTAAACGCATCAAAACATTCAATCTATTCAAAATTTAAATTCATTGCTCGGTCTCGGTAAATGCTCAACTGAATTAACCTCAATTCAACTCAAATTTATATTAAACATTTATTCCGCGTCATTGTATTCCAAAACTATTATTGTTATTAAATCAATTTATCATGTTAGTTCTCACTGGAAATCCGAACTGAAAATGACACGTATCCTCGTTCCTTCCATCAAATAACGCCTCAAATTATATTTAAAGAACCAGAGAATAATAACAAAATTAAATGAATTTCAAATACTAAATCGAAATGAAAATGATATACATCTTGAATTAAACTTTCAATTCCTTCCAAATTAATAATAAATAAATAATCATCTCATATTAGTCGTAAATTTTCCTGAGTGAGCTTGATTGTTAGCTCGGAAGTATCTTCTGATACAATAAATTCCCCAAAGGCGAGAATAAAAAAGTTGAATAATTCCTCTACATTTATCATCGAAAATCCCATTGAAATCCATTCAGTAGAACAACAGCTCCATCACATGTACCGATAACCCAACTTGATTTAATGAAAACTCCGTCAGCGATGTCAATAAAAATACCTGAAAAGTAGCATGCGAAATGGAATTTTGTTGAAAAAAGGGAGGGCATTGTCGTTGATCATCGATGAAAACACAAGGGACTGGGATCGGCGTGGTCAAATTGATGGGCATCGGTGGTCACTATTTATCGAATTATAGATTAACCGAGGGAAATAATCGGGCGTGGTGCATTGGCACAGAAAATCAAAGCTTTGTACGACGGGGGTAATAACGCTCCCCTGCCCCCCCGCCGCCCCAACGATATACAGAACATATCGGAATTGAGGGCACTATAGCCGGAGCTTTCGGGATGTGCGTACGTAGGGCAGAGAGGGTCTGACGTGACTGGGGAGTGGAGGTATAGGTTGATAGCAAGTGTGTAAATGCGGAAACTAAAACGGGACGGGGAGGCATGCAATTTGATCACACAAGTACAAGAGAGACTTCCGAATATCTCTGCATGCCATATGAACACAAATACCTGTGTGCATAGGGGGATTATGTATTACGTATATATTATGTTTGCGACTCGCTCGTTCGTCCGAAATCCCATGTTTATTTGCGGTTAAACACTCGGCTCAGTATCCCATCGCTATCCCATTCCAGTCGAGACTCTCATCGGTATATTCCCCCGATAGTTCCGATTATTATGAGAAGAAAATCATTTGTTGAAGTGAGGGAAGAAATTTGGGGGGCATTCGGGGTTGCTTCGAGGTTCGAATTATTTGAGTTCTTCATGGATTATTCCTCCATCTGAGAGTCAACCAATGGAAAGGCAGTAGTTGATGGTTTTGCGGGGGAGGGGGGTAGAATTAATGCGAGAATTTTCTCCCTCCTCGGTTCGCCCTATCGGAGCGCAGTATTCGAGATCATGGGACATCTTCGCGCCGATTTTATTTTGATAATTCACTAGGCTACTATAGCGACTTATCAAGATGATGATAATGACGCCCTTGCCTGTCAATTGTCCTCTCTGATTTTGACATTTCAATTTGTGAAAAAAGTTTGGGTGAGGTTGTATTGGTTTGATTCGAGATAAAGAAACAGAAGAAAAATACCAGGTACTTGATTCAAGTTTTTTTTTATACTCAATTGGGGGATGGATATTGTCATTCGAAGATGATTCTTTTGTATCAGGCTGGGTTGTAGCAAGCCCTCTTAAGTGTCAGAATATAAGGGTCAAACAGTGGAGGTTAAAAAATGAGGGTCAGAATATCAGGGTCAAAACATTAGGGTCAGCATATAAAAGTAAAAAAAGTGGGTGTCAGGCAACGAGGGTCTAAATATAATTCATATATTATGCTTGATCACCGTTTTTAGCCCTTATATGACCCTCATTGCCTGACCCCCACTTTTTTTACTTTTATATTCTGGCCCTAATTTTTTTATCCTAATATTCTGACCCTCTTTTCTTAACCCTAACATTCTGACTCTCATTCCTTCTTCTTTACATTCAGGCCCTCAGTTTTTGTCTGTAATATTCCGACCCTCATTTTTTAACCTCCACTTCTTAACCCTTATATTCTCCCACTTAGTGTCTTATATTACACTTGAGAGCGCTTGGTACAACTCGAGCTGATACGAAATAATCATCCTCGAATTGAAACACCCATCCCACCTTCAAGTATCAAATATACTTGAATCAAGTAGATTTTTTTTCGTGCAGTCTTCTTTTTGACTTCTGTGAGATGTTCATGATTGAATTAAATAAATGTGATTATTCGTCACAATCTTCAACTTCGCTTCCATTCATACTAATTAAATCGTTTTTTGAATCCAAACAGATGTTTCTTTGACCCTAATAACATTATTATTATTATTATTATTATTATTATTATTATTATTATTATTATTAAGATCAGCTATGCTGGTATTCATCTCATTCCAGTATGAGTAACTGCAAGTGTTGGTAGAGAATAGTGCACAGTAGTTGATAGAAAAAATAAAAATAAAATAATAACGGTTTTATTAGTTCAAAATTTTTATTTATATGGAATGATCCTTCGTTCAGACCGAATCCAGCGATTATTTGATTCGAATGTGTTATTTCTCTGCGTGGAAAATTCTCGATTCGAAAACAATCTTCGTTTTCCATGTGGGTGAAGTACAAGGTCATAACGAATGTTATTGAAGAGGTGAGGCAACTTCATTCAAAATTGATGAAGACACGACTCATTCCGCTCTAGTGGCTTTAGAGGTATTCTATAATAAAAATGAGTTTCTTGAAATAAAAAAAAATCAATCTGTATTTTGAAAGGATTGGGAAGGGTTGAACATTTCTTTAGCATTTATTCGCGATTAAAATGTTTCAAATTTGTCTTGGAAAATGTTTCAAATAATTTTTACAAGTTTTTCGAAAATAATTCACTCACGTGAAATTCCAAGTTTAGTTACTATGAATTATCACGTAATTAATTATAACTTTCTGATACATATTATATAACGATAAACATTTCGTGTGTGCAATAGTGGTTATACACGGCAAAGTTTCATAGAGTATTCAAAGTAGTGTAATGCGATGCATTGATCCGGCAAGACACGCTTATACTCCTGGTTTTATGGGATAATCGCATTACGTTCATTCGCGACGCGATTCATAATTCCATTATTAACCCCCGGAACCCGCGTCGATGGTCGACCATACCATCCCCGGAATATAATGAAGAGGGTGCGGCGCTGGGAGGACGAGAGAGACAATGAGGGAGAATACCCAGTGTACTTTGTGCACCGTTACCGTTCGAGTAATCTTGTCAAGATTTTAAATTTTTTTATAAATGTACTGTAGAATTTGCGGAAGAGAAAATCTGAATGAAAATGATTGGGAGAAAATGGAATGAATTTATTTTACGGAATTCATTTGATATTTGGTCGTTAACTCCGGTTTTCTGATAAATACGGAGAATGGGAACGGTTTTCCTGTATTTTTAATAAATACTCGTTTATCAAAGAATATATTTTTTCCTGGGAACCGACTGTAATGGTTAGGTGGGTGAGGTGTTGCTCCGGCGGACATCCAAGCTAAGCAGCGTTGAGCTGGGTTAGTACTTGGATGGGTGACCGCTTAGGAACACCTCGCTCGCACAAAAATTGCGGGCGGTAGGTACGGTGTGGCGGCCTACTGTCTCCATCTACTCAGTGTGACAGATGGATATATTAGGGCACTGCACAATCGACCGGCTGTGCGACTGGGGTTTTACATGGTTTCCCGTGTAGTCCTAGCTCGAATGGGGCACAGTTAAGAGTAAGACGGCCATGATACCGCAGATAACAATGAGAGGAAAAAGAAAGGAGGGGAGGCAGGCTAGAGGAGGGGTTTCAAATCGAGAATTACTTCGATAAAACCAATGTAATAGAAAAAAATAAAAATAAAAATAAATAAAATATTTTTTCCTGGGGGATCAAATATTTATGAAACATGAGAAGACTGAACATCAAATTGTGTCGTGCGCTACGATGAATCAGACGATATTGGACAAGTTTTTCTGCACAAAAAATATTTCTTGTGACGTGCACCCCTCGACAAAATAATGAGAAAAGGAAATGCGTTGAAACGGAAGCGTAAATGAATAAATTTTAATTGAAAGCCAAAATTTTTAAACAAACATTCAATGGACTTAATCATCGATTTACTGTAGTTTGTTTCCTTTCGAATTATTCGATTAATTTCATCAAATATTAGATGTGAATATGATAACTAAATTTGATTTAAGGGAAAAGAGCTTCTGAAGATTTGAGTCTGAGGTACTATTCAAGTAAATTCATAGATTTCTCGTAATAAAAACGCACTTTTAGAATTGTCTTTAATTTTGCATTCAACGTGAATGTTCACCCTCAAAATAACGTAATTTCCTAATTAATTTTGCAGTCATGGATATTTTTTCCTGAACTTTTCCCATTTTTTCTAATTTTCACTGCATAATTCAATTGAAATTTAAATCAAACTGGAACGCATAATTTGTCAAGGACGAAATTTCTTCAAATTTCATCGGAGATACCACTGTTTTTAAATTTCCGAGATTCAACATGGAAAATTTAGACAAAAACATTCGTCCCCTGCACATGAAAATGTCCAGTTCGGAGAGAACAAGAATAACAAAAGTCATATGATTGATGATAGCATAGAGGATATTGGAACCTTAGGCCTTTGCTGCGAATGTTACAACACAAGAGAGTGAGTTGGATTTTGGGAGCGGGGTCAGCACCTCAGGTGACCCTCAGTGCCGCGTCATGATGAATATTTCAAGTGATTAATAGGGCGGATGAGCGATCCTGTTCAAATATCCAAATCACTACCCCGTGAATCTGAGGCCTCTCTATCGCTAGGAATCGTTAGGAAACTAATCAATTTTCTACAATTTTTCGAGAGGAGGGCGAGAAAAATTAATGATTTGAAAATTCAGACTTGCAGCAAAAATACCCAAAAAATATAGACACATCTACTTGATTCAAGTATATTTTATACTCGAATGGGGGATGGATGTTTAATTTCAAGGATGATTATTTCGTATCAGCCCCGGTTGTACCAAGCGCTATCGAGTGTAATATAAGGGTCAGACACTGAGTGTGAGAATATAAGGGTCAAAAAGTGGAGGTTAAAAAATGAGGGTCGGAATATTAGAGTCAAAAACTGAGGGCCTGAATGTAAAGGTGAAGGAATGAGGGTCAGAATATTAGGATCGAAAAATTAGGGTCAGAATATGAAAGTAAAAAAGTGGGTGTCAGGCAGTGAGGGTCATAGAAGGGCTAAAAACGGTGATCGAGCATAATATATGACTTATATTTTGACCCTCATTGCCTGACACCCACTTTTTTTACTTTTATATTCTGACCCTAATGTTTTGACCTTAATATTCTGACCCTCATTTTGTAACCTCCACTTTTTGACCCTTATATTCTGACACTTAGTGCCTGACCCTTATATTACATTTAAGAGGGCTTGCTACAACCCGGCCTGATGCAAAAGAATCATCTTCGAATTGAAATATCCATCCCCCAATTGAGTATAAAGAAAAACTTGAATCAATTTTTTCGTGTAATTTTCCATGGGGAGAATGAATTTATTACGACCATAAAAAATCAATTCAAGCTGAAACTCCCAAGTCCTGTCAGGCCTTTATTACTTTTTTATAACTGGTTTTTCAAATTTTTATGCGCGTTCTTTCAATAGAAATAAAATCTGCAGTGCTGTAAAACAATCCCCGGGATCTGAACGGAATTACAGATTCACCACATTACATATTCTCCATTTTAGAGCATGTTTAATGAACGTACAGCTGGGTATCCGAATGCAAACTATACTTTCCTTACACTCGAATTCAAAATTGTTCATTCAGAGATGAAAATCGCTTCGTGAAATCATGAGAATAGGAGAGTTGAACGGATGGGAGAAATAACTATTCAATATGTCAGGAACAATGGCGCTGAAATATTCAACTAGTATTTATTTATGCATCTCATGTATACCCGGGTTTTTACATTCTTGTTCTCCAAACCCACATTCAACTAGTAATTTTCCCGCCATTGATATCAATTTCAAACATTGAGATCATGAAATTTGCGATTCAACTGGAAACTCAATGGAATTCCAAATTTTTTAACTGCAAGAAAATAAAAATTTCTCAATTAACTTAAGTTTTCATTAAATAATTGAACAAATTTTACAGTTCTTATTGATTTCTTATACAATTTTTAATTTCAATGAGAGTTTCTTTTATCTTTCATTCCAATATTTCCTTGAATCTGTAATTTTATTATCATTTATGCCATCAAATATTCCAATCAATGTGAGAAAAATGCTCTCGATATGAAAAAATATGACTTCGATACGTTCTTTTTCATTCACAATGAAATTCCACTTTCATGACCTCACCAATACATTAATAAATACAACAAAAATTTATGATTTGAACAAACCCATCTCAATTCAACTTATTCACTCATTTAATTCATGTTGACAGCTTCCACATTAGAAAAATTGGAAAACCCAAGAGCTCAAAAAAATCCCCAACCACAATAGACTGCCCTCACAATCACTCAACTCACTTCGTTCGTTCATTTTAATTCCGAATTTTTCCCCATTCCATATTTCCGGAAAAGTGAATTTGAATTCCGGAGAATTGGTGAATGGGAGAGTTGGACGTTTGGAAGAACTGATTTATCTACTATCTCAAGAACTATGGAGCATATTTGCTTCATTTTTAGTGAATGTCTTTTGCCTTTTCAAATACTTTCGCAACCTTTCATGCAAATATTTTCTTGAATTTATGATATCATCATTTTTACCTCCGCCCCCTCAAACATTCCAATTAATGTCGAAAAAATATTCTCAATTTGACAAAATGTTTCTTCAACACGTTCTTTCCCATTCACATCGAAATTCCCCTTTCACGACTTCACCAATAACATTAACAAATACAACAAAAATTCATGATTTGCCCAAACCATTCCCAATACAGCTCATTCACGTTCCCCTTATTTCCTCCACGTTGACAGCAATATCCAGAAAAATAGGAAAACCCAAGAGCTCAAAAAAATCCCGAACCACGAGCGCCGCACCCCCCGCCCATTCCCCCTCGTCCATTTTTATTCCTAATTTCGCCCCATTCCCCCCGAATTTTCTCCGCTCGTTTTCGTCTCACCCGGGCAAATCCATCAATTTGAAACGCAGGCGGAAAGTGAGCGACGATGGAAACCCCGGATAGCACGAATAGAGTGTGTTGTACTCTGTTGTGGGAGTGAACGGACAGCCAGCGCTGGCTGTTTTATAGAGCATTTTCGTTCATACCCGGCTCCCGAAGCGCTGGAAGTTCCGTATATGGAGCAGTAGTGAGGAGGAGAGCGAAAAAGGGGGCGCAGAGGAAAAAAAAAGTAGCCGAGAGAGAGTGCCAGTACCGGAAGGGAGGACCAAACGGGTGAGGTGGAGGCGGCGGGTGCTGGTACACTATAGAATGCATTGAATCGCGCCGAAATAAAAACAGCCTTTTTGAATGTTTTATATACGTACGAACCCACGCCAGCACGCGCCACAACTCTGCTTTTCAGACCTAACTTTTTCCACAAACGGAACCACTATCGTGCACTCACTGCCCCCTCCCTCCCCCCACCCCACTCCTACCTCCTAACCCCTTTTTCGGCTTTTCCCCGCCAGTTTTCACATCTCTTGAATCCCCGCGTAATGCCTGTAGACCCTTGCTCACAGCACTGTTCACCTTCCTCTGGGTGGCTTGCATAGTATGCATACCTTGGCGATGCGTGCCAACCTGAAGCAAAAGAGACACACGAATTTGCGAGAAAAGCCCCTCTCACTCACAACTCGACTCTGGCATTTCTCACTCCCTCCCGCCACCATTCGTCCTTTGTTTTTCGTTCTTTCATGGCACACCTCACCTCCCGCTTTTTCCTTTTTTTACACTTTCTTCCACTTTTCTTCTCTGGTTTTTATTTGCTCTCTCAAGACCCCGGTTACCTCTCGCAATTAACGACCTAACGAAGACTCTTACCGTCAATTATTTTCGTTGATGTTACTCACTCTTGGGTAACTCTCAATAGCTTTATATTTCATTATTCTTTTTGTTCAATGGCCGCCCGATGGCTGGAGCCATGGGGAGGGAGGCAACATGGGTCTGTGGGGGGTTCCGTCTCGAATGGAATATTCGTGAGTTTTTCAGGGGAGTTTTGTCAATTGGTTGTAACAATATGTCGCGGGGAAATCGAATTTATGAAGTATATCAATCTGGTTTGCTTAAGTCTTCAATTTTGTTGCACAATCGTCTTCAATATCGGTTTCGCAGCACTAATTTGTTGCCTTCGAATATTTAATGTGTTAAATTTCTCCGTTGCCACTGAAACCCCTCACTACGCCTTGACGAGAGCTGCAATGTGCAATGGCGTTCAGTTCCGTTGACGTTGTCTTTATTTGCCAAAGAGTATTTTTCGTTAAAATAAAGTTTATTATGTTCAACAAATTGAAAGAAGTGTTATATGAAAGTTGTGGAAAATAGTTTTTTATCGTACAAATAAAGTGGTTTATGTTCAAAATGAGATTATTGTATTTCAAAAAATTATCTTTTCTCTTTGGAATAGTTGGATTTTTCTTCAATCAAAAATTATTAATAAAGTGTAGCAGAGAGTTCTTTTCCTTTCAAATAAAATTGATTATGGAGTTTGAATATAATTACGGGATTTGAAAAATTATTATTTTTCATTCAGTGATAATTTGGCTTTTCGTCAGTAGGGTGAATAGGCTCCTTAAACGTTGTTGTACTTTTGACGTTAGCCTCGACATAAAATAGTACACTGTTGAAAATTTTCGTTTGAATTTTCCGTGCCGAATTCCGGAAATTTTTATCGTATTCAAGTTCGACTGACATTTCAGGGAATCTTGTCATTGAAAAATCAAATCTTCCATTGATTTTCTGCTCAAATGATCTAGAAATCAATACAATACTTGATTTTTCAGTTCAATTATTCTGCGAAAATTCAGATACATCAGGAAAATTCAGGAAAAAATTAAAAATTCATATCATTTTTTTGTAAACATTCATGTTCCACTGAAAATTCAATCAAGTTGTGAAATTTCCATCTCACTCCCATTGAAAACTCATGAACTACTGTGAATTCTACATAAAACTTGAAATCTCATCTTTTGTCCCTAAATCCCATTGAATGTCACTCTCATGAGATTTACTGTAATATCTTCCATAAAATTTCAAAAAATTTCTAACAGTGCATGTAATATTCGGGCGATAAGTGGCAGGTTATCACTCGTGTGATTGTTGCACTCGCCTTCAGCTCCTGCGCCAAAATTCACACTCATCATAACCTGCCACTTATCGCTCCAATATCACAATAAACTATAACATCATTGCATTCGATGAAAAACGAAACGATCAATGACCGTGTCATACAACATCACCGATCGACACTCCAATGTCATCAATTTCATCCCCCGGTATTTCAAACCCCAGAGCACTAATAATCCCCGCAAATTAAATAATCGAGCTCTCGGTGTATCGTAGATCCAGAGAAGTAGATATAAACACGCAGACCACAAAGTTGCCATGAAATTTTCATTGAAGCTATTATTGAAGCCTATTATAACCCAACCACACGACTACAACCACTGCCGGGCAAATTCTGTAACCAGCACAATAACTCACGATTAAGTAAAAGTTCAAGCCTTATTCTTTGTTTCTCAATTTTATTTTTTTCCCCCTCAACTCAACTCAACTCAACTCATTCTTCCGAGACTCTGAGGCACACAGGAGGAGTCTGTGCACGCTGCTAATGATCCCGTACGTAACTGTAGGTAGAGAGCCCGCGGGAGGCGCGATACTGCGGGATTTCAAGCGATAACGAGTCCCGTCGGGCAACGGGGGAAAAATCACCGCGCAGTAAAAAAAAAAATAAAACGAAAGAGCGAAGCCAGCGGGGGAGGCGGGGCTGGAGGAGCCAAGTCGAAAGAGCTACAATGGAGGTAGGTGAACGAGATAAAGTTGAACCAACGTGATCCACCATCGGGCTCCTCCAGGGAGTAGGGTCGAACAGTAGCCATGTAAGATGTTAAAGAAAGCCGACTAGATAAAGATAGATAGTGCAAGCAAAACGTCCAACGTATAGGTAGATCCTCATGATAATCTGAAAGAAGAGTTACCAAAGGGGGAATAAAAAACTTGGAAAAGTCGAGGTGCGGGAGGAGGAGAAAGAGAGACAAAAGGAGATGGAGAGAAAATAAAACGAGAGAAGAGAAAAGCGGCAGGTTTACTAACTACCGAACGCTTAACTCGGGGCACCCGAGGTCGAGCCAAAATTCATTCTACCGATCCCTCCCCAACCGCACCGCTGCCGGTCACGCCTCGACGTCGCCGTGTGCGCGCAATGCGCGGGGGAAGGGGGGATGGTGGTTAGTTTTCGGATCCAAGCGGATAATAGTAATTCGTTTGAGTTTCGGTGCTCGCGCGCGAGAGAAGCCCCCGCTTCCTAAATCATCAGATAATTACTTTGGTAATTAATTACAACTCTGTTGGCCCGTGAAGGTATAGCTTTCATATAATAGTTGAAAGAGCGGGAGTATTCGGCTCTCTGTGTTTGGTACACAGCTACTGATCAGCGTTTTTGGGGGGACGTGAATGCATAGCACTTCGGAGAAAAATTGGGTCTGATGTTTCAATAGGTTAATTTTCTGGAATATTTCATTGTTTCCAGGACTTTATCATGAATTTTTGGGGATAGGGAAGCCTAACTAAGGTAACACTAGTCATCAAATTTAAGTTTTTGATTTTTTGTTTTCTATCGACCCAGTAGAATCCAAAAAGTCGTGTTTCTTCAATTGTTCGCTAATGAATGGATGGAGTTGAATCTTTGTTTTTTTTAATGTAGGTGATGTTGAGCTCTATCGATCGTCATTAATCAAAATTCAATTCATCGCTTAGTTTTTTTCACTTTTGAATTGTTTCGAAAATCGGTTGCCCCGCGATGACTAAAAAACGTTCTAAATTGATTGAATGATGACTTAAAAAATTTGTTTGGATGTCCTTTTGACCGAGTTTGAAGATGAAGGCGATAGCAATAATCGTTATTTTGTTTTATTTGAAAATTTCGCAAAAATTTGGTATTTTTGAAAATCAGAATTCTGGATATATCTTTGAATGTCAGGCTTCAAATGAAATGCTTAAAATCACAGCTAACTTCGATTTGTTTAACATAAAAATTTGTGCCATTCATGTACAATAGACCGAAAAATTATCATTAAATCATTTGAAATAAATTCTCGATTGTTTTAAAAAAAAATTTCGGACTATTTTACATGAATGTCGCAATTTTTTATTTAAAAAAATGGAATTAGCTGTCTAGGAGTTGAATCTCAAAAAACAAACTCCTACTTGTTATTGCACACATGTTTTTCAAAAATTTGGAAAAACAGAAAACCTCTGTAGCTCAAAAGTAGAAGGCCCTGGACTATTTTCAACAACTTAAGCGTCTGCGGCGCAAATAAACAATAAACAATTAAATGAATAAACCAATGGATAGTTATTTCCACAGCCTCCTCGAACTAACATTGCATCGAACTCTTCATTCCCATGGCACTCGGCCTGGAAGAGTCTGTCATCAACTCCGCAGACCCATCTATTATTATTTCCATTAGAAATCACTCGACAACTCCCTCCGCCCGCGACCAATCTTGACGCTTCCTTCCATCCCCCTCCCGAGCCATTCAATCTTCTCCACGACAGTCGCGGCTGTTCGCATCCATCGATTTTTATATGTGATAAAGCACAATGAGATAATGTTGCCTGACAAGCACGATGATGATGGTTATGCTGAATAAAGCCTACGAGAAACTCCGTGCCTAGCAATTATTCGCGGTAAGGATATGCCCCCATCTCACCCCAACCGTTCTCCATGTACACTTGATGGAAGAGGGGGAAGGAGGTGAGTGAGCGAAAGACGAGAGGAGCACTGATGCTAAGTTTGACAAGCTCTACACGGCTCGCTCCTGATCAATGCAAGCGATCCGTCTTGTCGCGAAAACCCCAACACGACGAGACTCCCGCCCTCTCGATATCTCACGCTACTACACCGTACCTCCGCCAAGAATAGGTGGAATCACTATAGATATATATCGCAGAGTAGTTTGCCCCGTTCTGGTTAAATAGCTTTGCCAAAAAAATTGGAGAGGAGAACAAAAATTTAATCATTCATTCTGGATACCGCGGTCCTTCGCTGATGACATTATTAAATTATATAATTAATTATCCTGCCGCGGGTGAGGAAGAGCTGATTAGGGGAGGAACGATGCACGACAGAATTATTCCCAGGGATCACCGTCTTTTTATCATTCGAAACATTCGGAGTGTTTTCTAGCAGCGATCGTTTTTCACTCATTGTCAAGGGATAATACCACAGAAGACCTTTATCATCGCTCCCCCACTGCTCGAGAATTATTAATCAATGTTATTAATCGAATTATCAATCTGGCGAAGAGCTTTGACAAAAAGAATGGAGAAGAACAAAATTGATTTTAATGATTCACGAGGAATTCCATCGTCCAAAATTCCGTCGTTCTTAGTCCCAGTCATTCCTGGTGACATTATTCAATCATATAATTAATTACTCTGTCTGGATTGATGAAGGAAAAATGATGAGTCCTAGTATTATTTCCAAGGATCACCATCCTCTTATCATTTGAAAAATTGGGATTGTTTTCCGTCAACGATCATTATTCACTCCCTGTCAGCAACTAACACCACAGTAGATCTTAATCATCACTCCCCCACTTCGCTCGAATTATTAATCAGTTGAATAGCTTCGCCAAAGAAACTGAAGACGAAAAAAAAATTCATTCCAATCATTTACTCCGAATTCCATTGTCCTTCCTCCTATTCATCCCTGATATCATTATCCAATAATATAATTAATTATTCTGTCTCAAATGATGAAGGAATAATTAGCAGAAAAACGACGAGGGCCAGTATTATTTCCGAGGATTACCATCTTCTTATCATTCGAAATATTCGGATGGTGTTCCATCAACAATTATTTTTCGCTCCCTGTCACCAACTAATGCCACAGCAGATCTTAATCATCACTCCCCCACATCACCCGAATTATTACACGGAGAGAAATATTAAATAAGAATTTCGTATCTTTTCCCTTAATTCCGGAGCGAAATGTGGTTGTAGGAAATTTTACGGAACTGTCACGTAATTTTTACCTAAAAGTATGGAATTTTTTCAGAGCGTTCCGTAATTTTTACTGAACATTTCTCTCCGTGTAATCAGTTGAATAGTTTCACCAAAGACGAAAAAAAAAATAATTCTAATCATTTATTCCAAATTCTATCGTCCTTCGTCCCATTCATCTCTGATGATATTATTCAACCATAAAATTAATTACTCTGTCTCGATTGATGAAGAACTGATTAGCGGAAAAACGACAAGCGCCATTATTATTTCCAAGTATCACCATCTTCTTATCACTCGAAACCTTCGGATTGTTTTCCATCGCCGATCATTTTTCACTCCCCGTCACCAACTAATACCCCAGCAGATCTTAATCATCGCTCCCCCACATCACCCGAATTATTAATCAGTTGAATAGTTTCACCAAAGAAAATGAAGAAGAAAAAACAAGTCATTGTAATCATTTACTCCGAATTCCATTGTCCCTCCTCCCATTCACCCTGATATCATTATCCAATCATATAATTAATTATTCCGTCTCAAATGAAGAATCGATTAGCGGACAAACGACAAGCGTCATTATTATTTCCAAGTATCACCATCTTCTTATCACTCGAAACATTCGGATTGTTTTCCATCGTCGATCATTTTTCACTCCCCGTCACCAGCTAATACCCCAGCAGATCTTAATCATCGCTCCCCCACTTCCCCGAATTATTAATCACACGACAGATTAATTCTGCCCCCTTTTGTAGTCGTAGCCAGGTGACAAAGCGTGCACAAGCACCCAGAAACGTTAGATTCCCAAGTTTTTGCGACCCACACCGTAACGCGTCATTCACCTCCAATGGAAAGCATTAAGATAATGAGCGATTAATCACTTACCGAGGCGTGTTAATGGACAAATACACGGGTCCCCGTCACCGCAAAACCCACCGAGCCCAATCTGAAAAGATAATAAACACAGGGAGATAAAAATAACGCGAGAGCACTGGGTTACGGGAATTCATTAACTGATGGGAATCGAGTAGAATAAACCGTATGAAAACGATTGCGAATCAAATGCAAACATTTTGATTGTGGTGAATTATACAATAGACGGGATTCTACTTCAAGCCCTGACCTATAGCCCCCCAAGCTCGTCGTAAACACACATACCCTCGGTGTTATAGAGATTCACACAGGCGTATCAAGAGTTGAGATCCAACCCTGAGAATTCACCGTGGGGTAATGCACGTATAGATAGACTGATACATAAATTGTACATGTGTGGTACAACAGCCCGACATAGACACTGTATTTTCTAAAGCTCCTTTCGCCCTCCCCCTTTAATCGTCGGGTAGCAAAGGCATCTCTACACACCGATCAGGAAAGTTGCGCACACTAAAACCCTCCAAGTAACCCCCTTTAGCGCTCTGAGGAGGGACTCCACTCTCGAGCCAAACTCTCGGGGTCAAGCGGCGGTCGATAGTCGACACTTTGGATCCTCAGTCCGGGCAAACATTTGCCGAGTTACGGATATAATCGTTTTATCGGGTTAATAAATGCATAAATATGGGATCATCTCACATCTTCGAATAATCCCGCTCGGGAATTTGGTAATTGGGATTGACGGAGGCGCGGGACGGTGGAAGGGGCAGTACGCGGGTCCTTTGGGAAGGCTGACTCTTCGGCATTCTACTGTTTCTATGAGTTTTTGAATATTTTTGGGGTCTACGGATAAGAAAAGGTTCAATCTCTCGGGATCTCTCGCTGACTTTTACTCTTGATCCTCAAGTAATGGAGGTCGCCGGGAATAATTCCTGAACAAGTCACGTGCACCCAGAAAAAAGTTTTTTTTTCAATCATATAAAAATCTTTATTTGATATTTTTTACTTACTTCAAGATTATTTTTGGTACAAATGAATCAACTTTACTTGTTTCAAGAGAAAGGATTTCATTATACGAAACAAACTATTTATTTATTGTAAATAAATTGTTTTCTTATTTTTAAAAAATCACATTTTCTTGTGTTCTGTGAAAAAATTTCAAAAGTTTCAAGCATTTTCAAAAATGTTCAGTATGACGTAATAGTGCATATGTTGGCAGGAATTTTTGTAAATAATTTTTATCCAACTTTTCCCTGTGTAGAGATTTTCTAATTGAAATCTGGCGAAAAGGGCATACGATTCAAAATGAAGGCGTCGCTGAATCTTTGTGGCATAATAATCCCTTGAAATGAGGGGGAATACTGAGAAATTTCAGGGAAATTCCATGAACTTTAACATAAAAATTGCTGAAATTCAGAATTTTCCATAATTTCAGGATCATATCCCTGAAAATTAGTGAGAAAAAAACTTGCTTTAAGGATTCTTGAACTTAAAAAAGGCCAGATTCTTTTCACTTCCACTGAACGAATGAACTGAAATCTATAGATTTCCTCTTAATTTGATGAGTACACCAATAAAGTATGTCTCTCTCCAATGACCAAGTTTCCTGAAATTTTGATAGAAAATTCAGTCCTGAACTCTTATCCATAACATTTGCAATTTCATTATTGATTTATTCATCTAAATTTATTCTCCACTGATGTTTCATAAAATTATGGGGTTTCAATCACGAAATTCCTTGAAATTCCAATGAAACTATCAATCCATCAATTTTTTATCTAACAAAAATTTCCAAGAATTTTACTAGAAATTCAACCAAAAAACATAACTGTGGATTGAATATTCTACTTCTCGAAAGACATAATCGTGCCATCACACTTCCTTATTAATTTTCTCGGACTTTTACTGTTCCATAATTGATCGCCTTCGTTCTTGATTAATTCCCAATTCTCACTGAATAATTTCATCGAATACACCAGTATAATTCGATATATTAAACGATGCCGTTCAAATATAAATTTACTTGTTAAATATTCAATGGAAATGATTAAAATATAACCGTTGAACATACAACTGCGAATGAAATTAGTAATATAGGTGAATAGCATAATTATATTGTGGCTGTTTCGCGTTAATCCAAAAGTAAAAAAATCCAAACATGAATATCCAACATCAAAGTACGCTGGATTTTCTATTAATGATCAATTATTGAATACATTCCCCTGAAATTTCGTGATTTCTATTAATTTTCCCGGAGTGACTGAACATAAAATTGTTGGGTTTCAATCACGAAATTCCTTGAAATTCCAGTAAAACTATAATTTAACTTCAATTTCCAAGAAATTTACGAGAAATTCAGCCAAGAACATGACTGAGTATTCCATATTCTACTTCTCGAAAGACATAATCGTGCCATCACACTTCCTTATTAATTTTCTCGGACTTTTACTCCTCCATAACTGATCGCCTTCGTTATCGATTAATTCCCAGTTCCCACTGAATAATTTCATCGAATACACCAGTATAATTCGATATATTAAACGATTCCGTTCAAATATCATAAATTTACTGGTTAAATATTCAATGGAAATGATTAAAATATAACCGTTGAACATACAACTGCGAATGAAATTAGTAATATAGGTGAATAGCATAATTATATTGTGGCTGTTTCGCGTTAATCCAAAAGTAAAAAAATCCAAACATGAATATCCAACATCAAAGTAGGCTGGATTATCTATTAATGATCAATTAATGAATACATTCCCCTGAAATTTCGTGATTTCTATTAATTTTCCCGGAGTGACTGAACATAAAATTGTTGGGTTTCAATCACGAAATTCCTTGAAATTCCAGTAAAACTATAATTTAACTTCAATTTCCAAGAAATTTACGAGAAATTCAGCCAAGAACATGACTGAGTATTCCATATTCTACTTCTCGAAAGACATAATCGTGCCATCACACTTCCTTATTAATTTTCTCGGACTTTTACTCCTCCATAACTGATCGCCTTCGTTATCGATTAATTCCCAGTTCCCACTGAATAATTTCATCGAATACACCAGTATAATTCGATATATTAAACGATTCCGTTCAAATATCATAAATTTACTGGTTAAATATTCAATGGAAATGATTAAAATATAACCGTTGAACATACAACTGCGAATGAAATTAGTAATATAGGTGAATAGCATGATTATATTGTGGGGCTGTTTCGTGTTAATCCAATGTGGGTAATGTTAAACTGGGGAATTGCCTAAAGATTCAAACACTGAGGGCGGCGCGAGGGGGGCCAGGGGGATGATGGAAGTACGTGCGTATCAGCGTATCCATAATGCGACGAGCTTAACGTTGCGCGTGTTATGCAGGGACCGGGTTTGCCTGTATACGTTAACGTTGGTGGGTTAGGACTACGGGGTGGGCAGATTGAGGCTTAGGGCGACGGCAAACAGCATCAATTTGGCATGGCGCCACCACGTACGCTGATGGATACACGACTGGTACATCGAGAGCGAGAGAGACAGACTTCACATGCATACGTTATTGGGGCAACACATGCACATACGTCCCCGTACATAATCATCATCTGTATAAACGTTGGATGATTTGATCAAGCCTACTTGCGGATCGAATCGGTTTAAATAATTCAGGGGCGAGGGTAATCAATTCTTTTTAATGAGCTGTAAGTTTAATGTTGAGGGTTTCATCTGCTGGGATACGGGGATGGACCTTTCGTGCGCAATTCACATTGAACGCTGTTTAATAATGCGAGGCGAAGAAAATTGAGAAAGTGGAGAAGTAATTACGTAATAATACTCCGATAACATTTTTAGTCACCGTAGTCACCATTCTCAATTTCTGCTATTTTTTCTATTGATTTTATCGGAAGACAAAGATGGAAATCGAGTTTTTAAAAAATTGAGACAATTTTTTTGGAAATTTTTTATCACGTGATTATTCCACTGAAATTTTAAAAACGTTCGTCATAAAAAATTCAAAATTCAATAAAAAAAAATCAATGGAAACTGTAAATCTCAGTTCAATTCAGTTGAATATATGAATACATATCGAAACATTCAAAGTCCATAAAAAAAGTGATAAAAACAATACATTTTTGAAGATAGACGATTCTGCTGCGCGATTCGAAATGGACTCACTATTTGCAACAAAATCATACTTGAGTACAAAAATATTTCAAAGCATGAGACCATTCTCGAGCCACGTGAGTCGAGAAGCCTGAGAGAATTAAGAATTAAAAATTAAGAAATTGAAGAAAAATTACTTGTCGCAAGAAAATATGTTTCAGATAATAGAATTTTTTTCTCAGTGTAGTCAACTGTTTATGCAATTGCAAATTTTTTTATCAACAATGGGATTTTTTAACTCTGTATCAAGGGAAAGAATAGCACAGAATAGGGAATTGTCTGTGTTAGGATCACAAAAGTCGCGGTAGAAAATATAAATATTTTTTTCCGCACATCCAACACAGAAATTTCACTCGCTGCATCCCAAAAATTCCGGAGAGCATATTATTTACCCCACAAGGCGCTTAATTCCCCTGTGAGTTAATATCCGTTCCTCCATATTCATAAATAAAACCCAAGAATACAAATTGAATCATTATTTTATAAAAATTTCACTTCATTCCCTTGACGAAACGTAAAATTCTCTGCAATTTTTTTTTTTTTAAATCATTAAAATTTCCCCGGATTTTCCGGGCAATTTTCTGTCATAACTACTGTCCGTGTCCAAAAGCTCGGTTTATCGATCACTGGCTCGAGTCTAAGTTGAGATTTGTGTCTGTGGGATTAAGATCATTCGGAAGATTTCGCTAAATCATGAGAATCTTTTTATATTTCGTCGATATCAATTTCTGTTAAATGGTTTTCTGGTTTAGTCGATGTGCACAGCAGTGTTATTTCGAGGCTCCCCCTGAATTTATAACGATCCCTGGCTATTACCTCGATGGTCCCCTCACAGCGTTCTCATTTTCTGGGTGAAATCACGAGACAGGTTATTCGAACTTATCAAACATTCGCCATCCACCGCCGTCGCAATTAGACGAATCGTCGATTGTATTCCCGTGTTTGTTATTCGAGGAGTGACACTTGATCATGTCGCCGAGATTGAAAGTCCCCCTTCGAAGTCAACAAGAATTCAGGGAGAAATGTTATTTTGGAAAAGTGTATTTTCAGGTCATGTGGTTCAGGAATACCCAGGGAAATATGTATACACTGTTAAAAATTTTCGTCTGAATTTGCCGTGCAAAATTGCATAAATTTTTGTGGTGTTCAAGTTCCACTGAAATTTCAGTAAATCTTGTCATTGAAAAATCAAATATTCCATTAATTTTCTTGTTCAAATGATCTGGAAATCAATAAAATTCTTCATTTTTCAGTTCAATATTCTGCGAAAATTCAGAAAAATGAGAATTCAGGGAAAAATTGAAAATTCATGTCATTTTGTTTCTGAATACTCATGTTGCATTAAAAATTCAATCAAGTTGTGAAATTTGCATTTCACCCCCACTGAAAACTCATTGATTTCCGTGAATTCTCAGTCAAGCAACTGCTCCTACGAAAATTATCTTGTTTTGTTGAAAACTTTCTTTTTCGTCCCCAAGCAAATTGATTCAACACCTCAAAGGATCCCTTCAGCAAAACACAAAATTCTTCGGCAGAACAATTTTTTTCTCCCGACGCCACATCTTCACATTCCGTGTGAAGACCCTAGACAGCTTATTCGAACTCATCAAACATACGCCGTTGGCACCCGCCGCAATTAGACGAATGGTCGATTGCACTCCCTTGTTTGTTATTCGAGAAGCGCTACTCGATCATGTCGCCGAGATTGAAAGTCCGCCACCAAACTCGACAAGAATTCAGAGGGGAAATGTTACTTTGGAAATGTGTATTTCCAGCTCGTGTTGTTCAAGGCTACCCAGTGAAATATGTATATTAACTTTGGAAGATGGGAGGTCTCACTGTCTTGCAATCGCAACAATGATACATGAAAGCTCCTGCAGCAGTTCATACTCGCCAATGGCATACCTGGATATATCAGAGGGACTGGGAAAACCATTTCACACGATAGTCAGAGTTCACAGATATGCGTTTGTCCTCCTACACCAGCAGTGGGCTTTCCCCCTCCTCTCAGTTGCAGTCGAAACTCGGCGTCGACCAATATGTCGGTCATCCCCTAAATCACAGCGATTTACGAGCCCATGGCCGTATCGACGCGCCACTACCTCCCCGTATGCTTTTCCGTCGAACCTGTGCCCCCCCTCCCCCCTCTCGAACCTGTCATCGCTCGCACGAATGCACACAGAACGCACAAAAGCTGCCAAACAAAATGTCCAATGCCAGAAAATACAATTTCCCAATGGCTCCGACAATGTGATCCCACTAATATTTAAATAGCCATTGTAAAACTGATAATTCATCGTGTATTGATTTCCGGTGAATTTATTAGCGACTAAAAACAAAAAGATATCAGCTGACGCTCGAGATTGAGCTAACAAAGGATAAAGAAGGTTTGTTTTATCCTCGTAAATCAACTTTACACGGGTATGTCTTTCGAAATTGAAGCAATCCTCGAGGTATACGACGAGCCAAACCCCGGGGCAATGTCGCGCCGTCCCAATAAAGGAGTAAAGAGGATGAGGGACTCATTCCCCCCAGTTGCCTGGGCTCTTGTGCCTCGCGCGTTTCATCCCTTCACTCACCTTTTTCCTTACGGCGCGTTCAACTTTGTCCGTGGTAGATCGTTGGCATTGTCGAAAATTCAATGGAACTCTTCATTTCGACTTGTTCCATTTTCCTCGTTCCGCTTGCCAGCCTCCCATCCCCCCTCGCTCATCTCGCTCGTGTGTATATCTATATAGACGTTATTCTTCTCTCGTCGGTCTTCCTAACGTCTGGCAATCTCGATCTTTGCACGATTCTTTCATTAATCTACCATTGAATCGTGTGGTCTATTCTGGTGTAGCGGGAGGTATATCAGTCTAATATACAGTTGCGGAGGACGACTAGATTAGGCGCGCTGAGCTTTCATGTTATTTATTTGAGAGGAGTTTTATTTGCTATATTCAAATAATGAGAAACACTATTATTTAATATTGAAATGGAAGAAATAAATTTATTACGTTTATTAAAACTGAATATTGAAGATGAATGATGATTGAGAAATTAATGAATTAGTTTGATCCTGTGGTTTTTAACAGAAGCAGATAATTTTCACGAATTTTCGAGAATTCGAAGGCTAATAAGTGAGCACGTTGGTAAATGAAAAAATCGATTTTATGTTATTCGCGAAAAAATGAAAATGGAAAAAATTCAGTAGCGAAGTGGTAAAACAGTTTAAGTCGACTTATCTCCCAGTTGAGTTTTTGGGGAATATTTCGAAATCTACGGAAGATAGCGAAATTTTCGTAATTACATTGGTTGTAGCTCTGAACCGGCTCTATAAAAAAGCTCGTAACAAAAATTTAGCTACCTCCGTTAGATTCCGAGATATTCATTGAAAACTGGTCAATAGTCAAAATTGACTTGTACCACTTTACCACTTCGCTACTGAATTGAAATTTATGGGATTTATTTGGAAGTAAATGATGAATAACAATCGAAGAAGGCAGAGTTGATTTATTTTGTTTATAACAAACATGAGAAAATTGACAATTATGAAGCAAAAAATAATTAGTCGAACGTCAGACGAATGTCTGAAGTTCACACACTTTTTGTAGCCATTTTTCAGACACTAAAAAACGTCTGAATAAAATGAATATTTGTTTGAATTCCAGACGAACAGTTGCCTAAACATCTTAATTTGTATTTGAAATTCAAACAAATTTTAATTTTATTTGGACGTTTTTTAGTGTCTGAAAAATATCTACAAAAGGTGTGTGAAATTCAGACATTCGTTTTTGCTGTGTGAAGATGCACGTAAATCGCATTATAAATTGATGTCTCATTCTCTAATATCAACGTGAAATCCACCGCAAATCTCCGTCAAGAATTCTCAACAGTGCAGACAATACAACAGTGCAACAGTGGTCAGATAATTTCGACTGAAACAACTCCATCCCCATCCCATGTAGCTCCTATCATAGATAGAATCTCCGAATATCAGAATATAACTCGGACGAATCGCGCCCCAAGGGAGAAGGGTGGAGAAAGACGTGCGGGAGAGTGAATGCATTCACATGCAGAGAGTGACCACCGGTGTACCTCTATTACCGTTGTTATTCCCTTTCACCTCTGTTGTACACCACTGGGGACCCCTCCCATGTATTTCTCCGTGCTCCTCTGTTGTCGTAATGTTAATAAACATGACGATGGTAACGGTGATGACGATAATAGCCGCCGTGGTTTCAGCCGTTTCACAAGCAAAATAATTGCCGCCATTTATGACGTTTCAACCACGATAATAAACGGTGCACTATGTAACTCGTGGTCACCCTGGTGAGCATTTCGCGGTAGCCATTGCCCTGAGGCTTGAATTTTGTACGTTAAAGACAGGGGAAATGGGAGAGACAGTAACAATGAATCCGTCGAGCTAGAGAGTCTCTCTCCTGCAACGTAGAGGTGACTCCTCCACAACAGCCCCACATTGCGAAGAAACTGGAGAGAGAATCGATGAATTCAGAAAATATTTCAAATTTCATGAACAGTTGACAACTCATGGTTCGAAGAATGATATTGAACTCGATTTAGGAGAAAAAAAAAATCAGATTTCACTGAAAAATCAATGAAATGAATTTTTTTTTTAAACAGAAAGACGAGAATCCCTCGAAGTAGTTGAATTTTCGAATAATTGACAATTGAAGAAGATATCAGTAGCGAAGGGGGAAAACGGTACAGGTCAATTTTGACTATTGACCAGTTTTCAATGAATATCTCGGAATCTAAGGCAGATAGCGAACTATTTTTCAACCTCTTTTGTAGAACCGATTGAGAGCTACAACAGATGTAATTACGGAAATTTCTCTATCTCCCTTGTATTCGGAAATATTCCTCAAAAGCTCAACTGGGAGATAAGTCGACTTAAACCGTCTTACCACTTCGCTACTGATATTTATCGGCATTTTCTGAATTGCTTTTGATTTTTAACAACTATTGAACGGAAATTTAGTTTTCCTTGATTTTGGCATGAAATTTTGAATTCTCAATGACCAAACTCCATGAAAGTTCAGTTTCAACCGTTTCACAAACAGAACAACTGTCTTCATTTCTGACGTTTCAACCACTATAATAAACAGTGCACTAGGTTACTGGTGGTCACGCTGATGAGCATTTCACGGCGGTAGCCATTGCACCGAGGCTTAAATTTCTATGTTAAAGACAGGGGACGGACGAGACAGTAACAATGAATCCATGGAGCTAACGTTTGTCTCCTGCGACGTAGCTGTGCCTCATCCGCAACAGCCCGACATTGCGAAGTAACTGGAGAGAGAATCGATGCATCTGAAAACTATTCCAAATTTCATGAACCATTGACAACTAATGTTCAGAAAAGTGACAGTAAATTCAATTTCGAAGAAAAAAAATTCACACTTCACTGAAAAATCAGAAGAATTGAAAATTTTTTAAAAACAGAAAGACGAGAATTTCTCAGCGGGATTGAATTTTCAAAACATTGAAAATTAAAGAATATTTCTTTTATTTGAAAAAAAAATACTGAATTAAAAATTACAGTTTTCCTTGATTTTTGCATGAAATTTGGGTTCTCGATCACGAAATTCCGCGAAATATCAGTGGTTTCAGCCGTTTCACAAACAGAATAACTGTCGCCATTTCTGACGTTTCAACCACTATAGTAAACGGTGCACTATGCTACTGGTGGTCACCCTGATCGGCATTTCGCGGCGGTAGCCACTGCCCCGAGGCTTAAATTTTGTATGTTAAAGACAGAGGGAACTGCAGAGACAGTAACAATGAATCCGTGGAGCTAGCGTTTGTCTCCCGCAACGCAGTCGTGCCTCCTCCGCAACAGCCCCACATTTCGGAGTAACTGAAGAGAGAATCGATGCATCCACAAACCTCTTTTTCCGAATTCCCAGAGAAATTTTAACATTGAGAGTCTGATAGTATAGGCGAGATGGGGATTAGCCGTTCCCTCGAGGCCATTCCCCAACAATGGCATACCCGCAATCGTGAAATAAATTCGTACCAGGGACTATCGCCCCGCGGTACTCAAACCCCGTGTCCTCTTTCTCTTTGTCCATTCGATTGGGCGAGGGAAAGAGAGAGAGAGAGCGCGAGAGAGAAGGGTTGAAAAAAACTCTCGTGTATCTTCCGGCGCTCGTTTCTGTCTCCACCCTTCGACCCTTTCACAGTTCGAAAAACGTTTAAATTTTCTTCTCCCAGCCAATGCCACTCGGTAGAAATCTATGCCAACTTTTTCAATCCGATTTCAGTCCTGATTTATGATCCGAAACAGGGGCCTCTGGACGAAATACGACTGAGGAGGAAAAAATTGAGAGGAGGATCTCTTGGCAATAATGGTGAGGGGTGAATGAAGTAAGTGATATACTCTGCAGGAATTGCCACTAGACGACTTATGTTATCGTAGTCATGGTGGTGGAAACCATGGCTCAAACTAATTCACGCGAATGGAAGATGATAAACATGAGGAATTCGGCAATTATGATGGAAATACTAATTTGTGGGTTTGAAGACTTTGAGAATACCGCGAGTTTTTTCAGCGACTAATTTCACACGATTTATTGACTAATCACTATTGGGAATTACAATGTTACAGGAGAATGACATTGAATTCGATTAAGACGAAAAAAAACTCTAGATTTTACCGAAGATTTTACGAAATTCCAAAATATTCGATTAATGAAAAATTCAAGAAGATATTTATGAGAAAATTGACAATTATGATGCAATGAATAATTCGAGAACTTTACACGATTCATTGACCAATCAGTATCGGGGATTACAACGTTGGAAAATATTTGACATTTTATGGACAGTTCACAAGTAATTTTCAGGAGAATAACATCGAATTAAATAATAAATTTAAAAAAACATCGAATTCGATTTACAGAAAAAAATCCAGATTTCGCTGAAAATGGAATGAAACACCAAAATGTTCAATTAATTAAAAGTTCACCAAGACATTTATCAGGAGAACAAAATCGACATCAGTGGATCTCCTGGCAATAATGGTGAGGACTGAGTGAAGTAAATGATATACCATGCAGGGATTGCCACTAGTCCACCGGTGATGCAGTAGTCCAGGTGGTGGAAAGCACAGGGCTCGAACTAATTCGCGGAAATGGACGGCCATGTGCGTCCACCGGAACCACCCCCTCCCCCTCAGCCGGGGATGGGTAAACCATCAAACCGATTGTAATCGGAGCAACGTCCGTACATCTCACAAGTTCCGGCAGTCCAGCCCCAGGCATATCTCCACGTACCAACTAACTGACAAAGGTGGAGCTGATAAAGGAGATGGCATACAAGTCGCCCAAGGGCTGCGGAATCGACGAGTCATCATAATAGGAGAGAGATTGCAATGAGAGACTGCACCGCAATTCGATTTTCTCTACATATCATCAGAATAACGTATCACCGTCAAAGAGACTGGGTCCACATCTCTTTTAGAACGAATGGTGGAAGTGGAAAACAAGAGAAATGAAAAATATTCTGTAATGAACAATCGTATTTCCCCCGATAAAAAGTAAATCGACTCTCGACGACGATGCTCTCGTCCCCGGGGGTATTCTTATGAAAATCGAAGCGGAAGGATCTGAGTGGCGCGGGGGGAGGGGCGGAGGGGCCGGGGGATGGAGATGCGCTCTAAATTATACGTTGGAATAAATCATTGAACGTGCACACTAGTAGAGAGATCGGATCTGACTGCGTTCTTGGACAAACGTGAAGCCTAGGCCAGGTGAAGTGGGTGGTATTGTAATGCAAATGGACGACGAGGGAGATATATCCCAGTGGCCAGGCATCATACTACATTTTGACTCGTTCGAGTCTCATTCCACGGAAACGTACAGGAATACTGTTGGAGGGGAATTGTGGGGTGTGTCCGGGGGAGATGGACATCTTGAGCGGAAGATCGTGAATCATGGGTTTAATATTGTGGTTTTAATCGGGATGGATTTTATCAGGGGCTGGGGGATTCTGGGGACGTAAAGCAGGGGAAGTTTTTTAAGTAATATTGAGGGATGAGGAGGAATTGAAATTTCTATAGTCATTGAATATTTAACCGCATTCGGTGATTCGAGACAGTATTGGGAAATAGAAAACAAAATTGCGGCCCGGCTTACACGGTTCAAAATTTTTCGTTTAATTCTTAATGTATTAATTCTTAATGAGAGAAAAAAGTTTTCCAAGCGGATGAGATTCTCTTATCTCGAGAGAATTTTAAGCGCTCTCAAGCCTAGAAATGATGTCTTTCTATACACGTGAATTGATAATGAAAGTGTTCGTTGTGCCTTCGAAACAAAAATTCCTCAGTTGGAGATGGTGACTCATCAAATCAGGAAAATGTGAATTCTCGCAATCCATTAAAGTCCAAATCTGACGCAAACTATATGAATTTATGGGAAGACTTATTGCAATACTTGAAAATTTTCTCTGGACAAGGGAATCTCATCGTGTTGAAAGGCTTTTTCCCCTCAGTCTGAGCACAAAATTATTTACCAGGAGATTTCACGACTACACAAATTAAGAAGAGACTATTTTCTTATATCAAGGAAATCATCTTCGTCAAAAGTAATTTTTCTCAATGTGTAATTGTCCGAAATCCGAATTGAAAAAAATTATCGCTGAAATGAAAAATCTCATTTCTTCCTTCCTCTATTCAATTCCCCGACAATCTCCTGAAAACAACCACTAAACCATCCCTGAAAGTTCAATTCTTCCCCAACAATGCAGCCCACATCAAGAACACAATATAAATTCATCGCAAATCCTCCCCCAAACGTCGTAAATTTTTAATTCCAGTTACGTCAATCCTCTCACTTTTTAAATAAATCTCCCTCCACGTATTAAGTATTAATGAATATTTAACAACTGTGGAGATTTACCTCAATTATTTTCACCATTAGTAGTCGCGTATGTGGCACACAATGTGGTTTGAGTCCCCGGGTACAGCTGTTACGCTCATGTGAGCCTTTATACCGATGGAAAGACAAACAAAGTCTTGAATAAATATGCGGTGTGCGTGGAGAAAACCGAGAGCGAGAGTCTAACGCTTATACGCTGCTCCTCCCTTTGCCATGCTGCTACGTTAGTAGTGGGCCATTCCAACAGGGCGATGCTAAATTAACGGTTGCAATTTTAATGGGGCTGTTGAAAGGGATGCTGGCCCTCACCGCCTGACTTTCCTCCCACCCTTTATATGCCAGCGCAAGTTTCGCCCTCGTTGTCCCCCACTATACCACTTGGAAGCCTACACGTATACATTAACCAACGATCTACTCTGACTTTCACGTATATTCAACCAGAATATTTCGCCCAAAGCTCTCAAGATTATATGCAAACTACTAAATCCCCCCGAAACAATTGAAATTAATTTTATTGTTAAGCTGTTGCGACTATTGATCATTGTTTGCTATTGTTATGCATGAGAATTTCATCCGAATTTAAAGGGCATTTGTAGTCAAATGAGAACTCTTATTTTGTTCGTTGAATTTAAAAGGAGCTTTGAAGAGAAATTTCTATTGAAATTTACTTTAAAATAGTAAAAGTGTGACAGTTTAAGACAGGATTTCACGAAAAACTAAAAAAGTTCACAGAAGATGAGAGTTTATATCGAGTTTTAACGATGCTCTTAAATTACAAATCAGTAGTGAAGTGGTAAAGGGAGATAAATCAACTCATCTCCCAGTTGAGTTTTTGAGGAATATTTCCGAATCTAAGGGAGATAGCGAAATTTTCGTAATTACATTTGTTGTAGCACTTAATCCGCTCCACAAAAAAGCTTATAACAAAAATTTTGCTCTCCCTTAGATTCCGAGATATTGATTGAAAACTGGTCAATAGTCAAAATTGACTTGTCTCCTTTTACCACTTCGCTACTGAAATAATTGACTCCATATATTAATTCCAATAACAACATCGTGAGTTAATTAAT
Source organism: Diachasma alloeum (assembly GCF_001412515.2). NCBI lineage: Eukaryota > Metazoa > Arthropoda > Insecta > Hymenoptera > Braconidae > Diachasma > Diachasma alloeum. The sequence goes on from NW_021680425.1 coordinate 1,014,713, forward strand.
TAAATAAATCGTTAATCCCGAATAAACAATTTACCTTATCAAAACGAAAGATAAAATATAATATTACAACACAAAAAACTGAAAAACCACATGTTTATATTTTAGAAAGACGATTTATTTAATTAAAAAGGGATTAGGATTTTAATTTTCTGTGAGAGAGAGAGGAATGTTTTCCGGAATATTCCGGGACTTCTGAGAAATAAATTCCATTCCTGGGGAATGGAATTTATTTGTGTACGACAGCGATGTAGTGGAGACGTGGTCTCCCCAAAACGAAATTAATTTAATTGAAATAAATAATTTCCCAGAGTCCACGAATTTTCATAAACTCACATAAGCTCATTCTCTTGTTCCAGAACACTATCACATATTCGTTGGGGACTTGAGTCCCGAGATCGAGACGCAAACGCTGAGAGAAGCATTCGCACCATTCGGTGAAATCTCGTAAGTCTCCCCCCAACTCCACTTATTTTTCAATTGTCTTAATTTCCATAAGCATCCAACAGGGAAAAGGTGGATGAATTAAATGGCACCGCTCGTCGCGTCGTGCAATATTTCACCGGTGGAAGCCCATGCCGTCGCTTCATTCACTTTTATTCATTCCTCCGAGTGAAAAGACGTGCGAGAGGAATGGCTTAACGAGAAGCACGGCCGTCGAACGGTGCGGGCCAGAGACTCCTATAACACGTAAACGTATATACGTATATACTCTGAAAAAAAGGAGATGAAAATACGAGAGGGTCCCGACCAACACCTAGCACATAGCAGTGAGAAATAAAGAGTCCGTACGGGAAAAATCGATTTTCAACTCTGGACGGCTACTGTTATGAGAAAAAAAAGACCTCATGAAAAATTGCCACTGGGTTTTCTTTCAATTTTTTTTTTCTCTCGTACTACTTTCATTTTGAGACCGTATGTCGCCTCTTCCTCGCTTTTTTAGAGAAAATTCTCTGGTCAGTGGCGATGTATTTGTAATGCTTGTGTGACATCCTTCAGAGAGTTCACTTTGATCATTGAAAAACAATCGAGGACAGACAAAAATAAGAGTTGACGGAGCTTTCTCTCTTAATAATCAATATCGAGCCATTTGATACACAAGTGTCATCTTTGTGAATAGTTCAGCGTTGACCGTTGCCAGTGGATTTCGAGGGGAAGGGAACTCCTTGCAAATTTAATCTCCTCCAGTTTACCTAGTTAAAATGAGAACTTGAATAAATAAACTTTGCGAGAGAGAGAGAGAAAACTTGCGAAAAAATGCATGCACTTTTGAAAGTTTCGAGTAACGGACGGATTATTATTTCCGAACACCTCAATTAGTGTAGGAATTATTAAAACTTTCTTCCCCGGATTTAAAGTATTCACATAGTTAAAGTACATATAACAGGATTCGAGGGGGCGTACTTCTGCACTAACCTATTCTCTCGTGTTGATATTTTTTTTTATAAAGACCTAGACTACCGTCATTCCTCTTTTCTCAGAAGTGTCACGACGATTACCTGCGCTTACTGAGTGGATGAGAGCTCACTCAGGGGAGCGGGAAGGAATCACGCAGAAAAGTTGACAGTCACCGAAAAGTTTTAACGCTTCGCAGAAAACCAAGTGCTCGATTAGTTTGCAAACGACTATAACTTTTTCTCTCCCACTCCGCCCTCAAGATCTTTATCCGTATAAAAGTATGGGCAACTTTTGAGCGGAAAAAAAAGATGGAAAAAATGACGGGAGGAAACGGAATGAAAGTACCGCTCGTCCGATTGTAATGTTCAGACATAATAATTCAGTCGCGGCGCCGTATCCTGTGGATCCTTGGCGTTTTTTCACGTTCGCCATCGTTTGATGATCGATTCGCCTTCGTTCACCGGCTCAAATTTACCGGCTTATGTTGGAGAGCAATAGC
>NW_021680425.1:1016616-1045526 GCF_001412515.2 Diachasma alloeum
GGGGGGGGGGGGGGGGGGGGGGTAGAGTTATTCTGAAAAGAATTTACACCCACGCTATTAAAAATTTTCGTCTGAATTTTCCGTGGCAAATCCTGGGAATTTTTATCGCGTTTAATTTCCACTGAAATTTCAGGGGATATTGCCATTCGAAAATCAAATATTCCATTGATTTTCTGTTCGAATGATCTGAAAATCAATAAAATACTTGATTTTTCAGTGAAATTATTCGGTAAAAATTCAGAAAAATTCAGGAAAAGTTTGAATATTCACGTCATTCTGTTTCTGAACATTTATGTTCCATTGAAAATTCCATTAAGTTGTGAAATTTCCATCTCACTCCCACTGAAAACTCGTGAATTTCTTTGAATTCTACCTATACCTTAAAATTTCATAACCATTTTTCGCAAACTTGATTTTTCTAGGCTTTTTTAATTACATTAAATGAGTAGTTTTTCACATATGGGCAAATGTTTCATGCAAAGAAGAGATTTACTTGTGAGAAAAGAAATCATTGTTTAGAGGGGGAAGCAAAATAATTCATTAATATGTAACAATTCCTTATTTAGATCAAATAATTCGTTTATCCTGGTCTAATAGATCAATTATTTAGAATGCATTATTAAAAATATTGAAAATACAATTTTTTTAGCAGCAGGAAAATAATAATTCCCCAACTTATTCGAATTTACACTCAAAACATGAATATTCAGCACCAAATTATGTTGAATTTTCAATGAATTCAACTGAAATTGACATTTTCCCTCGATCTATTCAAAACTATTATTGAAATAAACCTAGGAAACTTGAAAAAAAAGCTTTATCTGATTCAAGTCCGTCACTCCCTTGCTTAATTTTCTCCGCATTGTTCTCCCCATCCAATGACCAAACATTTCCCCCAATTCTCACGTCAATTATCGTGACGTGAGCTACTCTTTTTCCCCCATAAAAAATCACACAGGAACAAAAAACATCCTTCGAATTGGAAGTCGGATTCCAACTGATTGGCAGGTGAAAACCTTAAACTAGTCCCTGTCATGTACCTTGCCAGTGTTCACCTACGTAACCTCCAGTGCACTTGGGCTTGAGACGTTGTCAGGGCTTAAATCTTAGACCTTCTCCCCCTCCCCCCTCCCCCTTGAGGCAAAACCCAAGGCATCTGTAGAACGATATCCCAGAACTCGGGTACCCACTTCCTCGCCCCTGCTTCCAAGTATGCCCCCTCCGCGCGACTCGCCTCTCGACAAACTGACCCCGTAAACTTAACCCACCCATCCCAGCCAACCTCACTAAAACCCCGCTTGAGCCTCATCCCCTTTTCCAAGCGTCCGTTCCCTCCCTGCCCCAGCAAATAGCCCAAGAGAATTCGGTCCACCGGAGCTGTGACATAGTTATGACCGCCTTTAACCTGTATATATCGAGCAAGCCCGCTATACGATGTCCCGTCTGGCTCGTTTGTCGTCACCTTCGAGTTTCCTCCACGGTGAATTTCGAGGAACACACACACACACATACACACCAAACACCAGCATAAACAAGTTTACCCGCTCATTCTTTCGCATGATCACGCAATTTCGACGGATGTGGAGCGAGCTACGGATGATTCTATTCTCAATCCGTATGGCTATATCCCCGGGAGAACGGTGTGCGGCAGGAGTGGATGATGTGCACTCTTCATTTTGAATATTTGTTTGGTTTGTTTAGTGAAGTGCGGGGATACACTGTTAGAAGTTACTGAGGGTATCACACTTTTGGATTTTATCGAGGAAATTTTTTTTTTTTCTTATGCTTATTTTATATCGCTTCGAGTCTGATGAGACTATATGGCGATTGATCAAGACTTTAAAAATGGTTAGATCTCACCATTCTACCCGGCCAGGAATCGAACCTGGAACCTATCCGTTGTGAGGCAACGGCCTTAACCACTACGCCAGGCCACCGGGCTATCGAGGAAATTTACACTGCTGGAAAATTACTCTTGAAATTTCAAGTGAAACAGTTTGATATTTTTAACAATGGTGAAGATACGCGAAATTTCTGGATGTTTCTTCGTTAACGAATCAGTTAATTTCTTGGCTATTCAAGTGACTTTCAATTCTCAAGTCCATACGACACTGAAAAATATTGACAATTTTGAAAATTCAGACAACTTTTCGGAATTCTGGGTCTATTGAATATTGAATTGTGTGTAATGTTCCGTTTTCATGATGAGTTTAGAAATTCAAACGTTCATTGATAAATCAATGATTATTTAACGTGAAAACCCCAATTTTCTTGAATTTTCAAGATGAATGAGAAATTTTATGAACGGTTTCATTTGAAATTGAATCCAAACTCACAAAATCGACAATTCAGATGACGCTGCGACTGAAATTTTAAGAAACTTCTAACAGTTTGTAATTTCAGCATCAGAAAATCAGGTCAAGTCTTACGTCCCCAAATATTGTGACACATTGTTAGAAATTTTAGGACATTTAAGTAACAATTGCGTGTGGAATTTATTTATTAATTTTAATTCAGGCAATCAAATCGTTCATGAAATTCATTATTCATCGTCTACGTTCAGAAGAATAGGTTCTTTCAAGTTTAGAGATCATAAATATTGAAAGGATAGCTTCAATGTTTAATAGATTGAGAAGTTTGTATGATATTTTGATATTTCACTTGCAATTTCAAGAGTAATTTCCTTATAGTGCACAATAATTCCAGTTTGTAATGAGTTATTCCAAGCTGATGATCATTTTATCACACTGGTACACTTTAATTCAATTCAAACATTTCTTGAAATGAAGATGCTATATCATAATTTAATGCTTCCACTTACAATTAATAAGTTCAATACGTTTCCATTCCGAATTGATTTTATTTTGTATTTTTGACACAAATTATTAAATCTCATATTTGACTACAAATTCAATGAATTTTTTAATATTTGAGGACCAGAAAGACAGGAAGTTCCTAATAATTTTTGCGGAATATATGAGCTGAAACTACAGTTTCCTTCGCTTGTCCCATAGAATTTTCAATTTCTTTCACTGACATTTCTTGGAATTTCAGTGGCACTAGAACACTACAAAAATTTTCAAAAGTGTCCCGGAAATTTCAGCCAAAAGTGTTCAAGTCTACGAAATTCCGAAATTTGTAATACGGATATGAAAAAAAATATCCCATCTCATTCCAATGAAATAACGCCACTCGCCAAAATTACAATCCCCAATGTCATAAATAACTTCCTCCACACGCGCAATAATCCCGACCCGGAAATGATCCAGATCCAGACGTTCGCCCTCTAAATAGCGAATTCCCGGTGCATCATGAGCCCGGATATTCCATTTTATGAAGAATCTCAGTGCTCCATCTCGTACTTTCACATCCTCTCCACTTCTTTCGCCTCTATTTTTCTTTCACCCGTTCGCCCTCTCGTCGTCCCAGCAAGTACCTCTCGTAGGCCGATTAGTTGAAACTCTCCGTCTGCGTCCAAGAAAAGAACGCTAAGAGCTGGCCCTCCCCATTCCGCCTGTACCTTGTCCATCCTTCAACCTGGTCCTCCCCTTCAGCTCCGAGAACCCGTTAGTCTCGGTATCCTAGAAGCATGAGAGTACAGAGCGCCGACGCCAGTGCTCTTTACTGTCCAACTGAAATATTCAAGCCACTCGACGGCACAATGATATGTGCCTTCCTTACCTTCCGGTCTTCAGCTTCCTGCTTCTCAGGAGCTCGAAGGGGTCGCGAGTGCACCCCCACTGGGCTCCGGAAGTACCGTGAGACGATGGAGGACGAGAAAGAGAGAGAGAGAGAGAGAGAGAGAGAGAGCGGGAGCGGGAGACGGAGAGAGATATGTAGTGCTCTCACTGTAAGAAACCCAGGGAAAAATGTGAGGCGCAACGCCATCCGGATTCTAACCATTATCCACAAACTTTCAGACCAACTTTGGTACATTTCTGTCAACTCTAGCACCCTATCCGTAATACACTGTCATAATTACTCAGGGGAAAGTTTCACGGAGAGTATCAACGAATCGCCTCAAAAAATTACAGATGAGCCAACGTAATGAAAAGAAAACCACACTGAGAGGAAGGAAAGGTTTCTGGGAGCAAGTCCATTTTGTCACAATCTTTTCCCCGGTTGCATGCCGAAAAGGCTTAAGGGGAGACCTCGGTGAAATTTAAAAGTCCACGTTAGAGCTGGGGAAAATCGAACTGATAGAAAGGACAGATTTCTAAGATCAGGTCCATTCTTGTCACAATCTTTTCCTCGATTGGATGTTCCAAAGGCTTAGGGAAGAGACTGCGGCGAAATTTGAAAATCCTCGTTAGAGCTAGGGACTTATTGAGAATTTTGAATTGTGAATTTTGATATGGTGGGAGTCCCACTGATTTTGCCACGTGATTTAAAGAAAAACGACGTTTTTCTTTTCACTTTTGAAAGCGAAATCTTAAGTATCTCTTAAATCTGAACCCTATAAGGTCTTTTCATCCGATTGACAGTTTTTTTTCAAAATGTTCGTTAGTAGCCGAAGAACAAAGGTATGTATCCATTTTACGATTTATTGAACGGATCATGAGAAAATTGGAAGAAATTTAAAGTTGTTACATCATTGTGAGAGCAACGAACGAAAAAAAAATTCTTCAATTTTTCCATGAGGCGTATCTTTGCTCTTTCGAGACTACACTGTTGACAAATTTGCACTGAAATTTCCGGTAAAAGGCTTGAAAATTTCTAACAAGTACTATTTTCACTGAAATTGCAAGGAATTCTGTCATTGAAAATTCATAATTGTATGAAAATCATAAAAATTCAGAGAAATCTCTCTTTAAATTTCAGATTTTTCTGAGCGTTCAGAGAATTTTTTAAAAAATTTCAAGAATTCTAATAATTTCGAAGGAATTCCCTCTTGAATCACTTGAAAACTAATGAAAATTATGGAATTTGTCTTCTTGCCGCTAAAAAATCGGACTTTACTTGAATTTCATGAGAAACTCGAAATTCCATTGACTTTTTCCCCTTAAATCGCATTCAAGGTGTGTTTCCGGAAAATTCTGCCAAATTATTTCAATAGTGTAACGAAACTTTTGAAAAAAGGCATTCTCAATCGAACGAAAACTAAGGCAATTGGATGCTTTCTATCTGAAAATAAAAGTCACTGTTTTTTCCTGATTCACAGGGCAAAATCGATTGCAGTCATCATTGAGGCAATTTCAACCATTCTCGTGACAGGACGAAATAGTATTTCGAATTACTCATTCGAGTTTGTTACAATTCATGATGAAGACTAGAAAACTTGCTAACTAAATCGATGTTCACAATCTTGATCGTTAATTGTGATCAACTCGACTGAGTTATTCTCAACCTGTCCGTTCTTGTCACAAGAATAGTCCGATTTCCGTCAATCTTTAGAGAGAGATTTGTGGCAAGAATTTTTTCGCTCCCAGAAAATAGTTTCCCTCAGTGCATAAAACAGATTAGCAAAGGGAGCGCAACGGAATGAAATATAAAGGCCAGCTGTTGTTTACGATGTAACGTGTTGCGTTAGATCGTAAAACGCGTCCGAGAATCCTCCGAAGCTTTCTATAAATGGTTGGATAGTGCCTTTTCACAACTTTCGGTACAAGAGCATTTCTCCTCGTCCAGTAACCTAAGCTTCTATTCCATTCATCCACGTATACGTACACCCGAGTGGTCCAAGTATGTTATCTGTACACATACAGGGCCTTCTCAAGTTGAAGGAAGGAATCCTTTGAATGAAACCACGATTCACGTTTACTGGCTATTGCCTGAGAAAACGGAAGCCTGGTATGCATTCAGATGGTGCACACACAGACATTTTTAGCGAATGGATTTTGGTGCTATTGAATATCTTTTCGTTGCGGTGGAGATTGGAAAAATGGATATAAAGGAGAAATAGGTAATCAACTGTTTTTGAGTTATTGAGGTGGAAATTTGACGGATGGGGGTTGATGCAAGAATGGAGATGGGCAAAGTCTCCTGATTAATTTGTTTTACGCTCACTGAAAGAAAATACACTGAAAATTTCCTAATATATAGACCATATTTACTTGCGAGAAGCAAATTATTTTATGTCACGGGTACGTCAAAAGTGCGAGTTATTGCTTTGTTTTGCGTGCAATAAATTGCGTATTATGACCTCATGCATTAAGCAATAAACAAAAACGTCTAGTGCGATAAATAGGCCCCGCTTCTGGCATGAATAGAGAACGTCGCGAGCACTACGCCTCGACGAGAGCTTCAATGTGCAATGGCGTTCAGTCCCATTGACGTTGTTGTTGGTTACCAAAGGGTAATTTTTGTTAAAATAAAGTTTCTTATGTTCAACAAATTGATAGAAGTATTATATGATATGTGAACAAGGAAATAACACGAGATTAGAGATTGAAATAGAGAGTAAGAGGCTTGTGCAGATGTGAAACAAAGAATACTTTTATAACATCAAGGAAATAAAGTGAATTGTGTTAAAAATGAGATGATTCTACTTAATAATCTTATTAAATAAATAATATTTTCTATTTGGAATAGTTGGGTTTTCTTCAATCGAAAATTATCAATAAATTGTCGAAGAGTTTTTTTTTCATTCAAATAAAATCGATTATGGAGTTTGAAAAATTATTATTTTTCATTCGGTGATACTTTGGTTTTTCTTCAGTGGGGGGGCTTCCCCCCCCCCCCCCCGCGCCTTCCTAAACGTTGTCGCACTTTTGCCTTTAGCCTCGACATAAAATAGTCTGTGATATTCGGAGGATAAGTAGCAGATTATGAGGAGTGTGAAGTTTGCAACGCACACACGAGTATTTGTTTATATCACAAAATAAATATTGAAAATTATATAATATAAGAATTAATATATCACAATGTAGTGTAACTTCAATGTTATATTCTTGATATTCGAAAAAATAAATATGATGAAATGGGCAATCAACAATAGGTGAGAATTTGACTGACGGGTGCTTATGCACCAATGGAGACGGTCAAAGTTTCGTGGTGATTCTTTTCCGCAGGATATTGAATGGCTACGGAGAATTCGTTTATTGGCTCTTTTCTCATTTAAACCGGCTCTCGGTGCGACCAGCGGTAGTCACTTGTGAGTCGCTTCTCCGCGAACGATTTCACGTGTCAATTACTCGTTGGTTGATTCTCTGGAGCGTGAGTATCGGGCGGCTGGCACGAGAGCACGGTACACCAGAGTGGAAGAATATATCGAGGGTGGGATATAGAGGTTGGATGGTGGCGGGGCTGTTTTTACGCTCAACTTGCAGGAGGTGATTCTAGGCCGCTCAGGTGGCGGATAGATTAGTCTCGACTCATTGTTATTATCATTTGCGACTCGAAGAATGATTTCACTCACAATCAAGTCATTCATAAGTTCATTGGTACATATTGAGTACAAAAATATTTTATATGTTTTGGTTCACAGGGGGAGAATTCTTTCAGAAAAATTCTAGGCTAGCGCAATGAATGGAGCGCAATTTGCACCCTTGGCAAAATTATCGTGCAGTACCAGGAAAATTATTATGCAACAGCGGAAAATTATTAAGGGCACCATAATTTTTCTCATGTACGCGCATTTTGCCAAGTGTGCAAATTGCGCCAGGTGCATGGTACTTGACACATGATTTTTTCCAGAGAATTTTCCTCGTGTGTGCTCACACGAATAAGATTAAGACGAATCAACATCTCTTTTTGCTTGAATTTTCATCCAGTTATAGTTTCACTGAACTTTTAAGGGATTTCATAGTTGGAAATTTAGAATTCGATGGAAAAATCACTGAAAAATGTGAATTTAAGTTCGATTATTCCGTCACAATTAATAGAAATCAGCAATATTTATGTGAATATGTCGTTAAATTTTTAGTTAATTGAGAATGCCGTGTTATTTACTACTAAATAATTATGTTTTACGGCTCAAAAACTTGGAATTCCGTTGAATTTTGAGGTAAATTTGAAAGTGCAAGGAATTTTGTAATTGAAAAATCTACAATATGATGAAAAAATCAAGAAAAACTGTAAATTTGCGTTTAATCATTCAATGAAAATTTTTCTAGGAAATTTTTCACTGCGCATATTCACACGAATAAGATTAAGACATATCACCATCTCCTTTTCGCTTAAATTTTCATCAAGTTACAGTTTCACTAAACTTTCAAGGGATTTCATAGTTGGAAATTTATAATTCGATGGAAAAATCAATGGAAAATGGGAATTGAATTTCGATTATTTTCGTAGTTTTCAAGTAACAGTTTCACTATGACCTTTCAAAGGATTCCATAATTAAAAAATTACAATTCAGTGCACAAATGAATAGAAAATGTAAATTCAAGTTCGATTATTTCATGGCAATTAATAGAAATCAGAAACATTTACGTTTTACTGTTCAAAAATTCGGAATTCCGTGGAATTTTCAGATAAATTTGAAAGTGCAAGCAATTCGGTCACTGAAAAATCAACAATTTGATGAAAAACTAACGTGAAACTGTAAATTGGCGTTCAATTATTCAATGAAACTTAACAGAAGTTATAAGCATTCAAATGAATAGCAGCGTAATTTGACAATATTCATGTTTCGCTCATTAAAAATTCGGAATTCCATCGGTTTCTCCGAAAAATTTAAAATTTCACTATTCCCCCGCTCTAAACGTCCTTAAAAATTCAATTTTTTCTCTACCATCATCCTGCTTGCCTCTAAGACCTGAATACCCGCATCCCCCCATGAACAATCTCGAATCTGAGCCTCATCAAGTCTCAAAACCATACCAAACAATTAACTTTCTCCCAAAATTGATTCCAAATACCAGAATTCGACCATTCCTCCCGAACAACTTCCGATTTTTCAGTGAACCCCCACCGAACATTTCCCTCTCAACTCAGCACTTCGCATTGACCACAGTATATTCCCTCTCATTTATTCTCTCAGTGTTATCCACCGATACCTCTTCATCATTAAAAATGTTAATCACAGTTTATTGAAGATGATACGCAGGTAGCGTGGGTTATGACATAAACTGGGGTGGAAAGTAGACCGTTGTGGGGTGGCAGAGAGCGGGAATAAACGACAAGAGGCAAAGGGTGAGTGGGATGCGGGGCGGCGGGTGCCCGGAGAAAGGGAGAAAGGGGATGAAAAGGCTGTCGTAGCGAAGCGTGAAGGCAAGCAACGGCAGAGAGTAGAAAACGCGGTAACGTGTCTTGAGCTAGACCATCAGTGTCGCCCGGCGGGTACAGCGAGGGGGTAGACGGGATGTTTAGCGATGTTGAGGCAAGCCTGGGCTTCGGCTATAATACGTATAAGCACATATTTCGGTCACTTCGCGGCGGTTTAATAAAGAAAGCTCTCCTCCTCCCTTTTTCCTCCCTCGGGGGGTCTTGGCTCCAGCCGATTAAGGGCGGTAGAGCGTGAACTTGTACCGACTATATATAGACATATTTCTTCACTGTGTTCTTATGTATGTGGCTTGTGTACTATAGCATAACGATGGAATGGTATTGAGGTACATTCACGTGTCAGCGTTGGCTTATATAACACTCAAAGCGTTGGGTTATATGCAGAGATACACGCATGCATTCTAACACACAGGGAATATCGTCGTAGGGCGAAAGGGTTGCTGAGACACTGCTGATATGTCAGAAAACGCGGTGCCTAGTGTACGGAATGTCTGCGTCAAACACAGGAAATGGAATTTTCTGTCTGTCCCTTTCTTCTACTTTTTTTTTCAACTTCTCGGCGTGACGTCTCAGACAGATGCCGTAAATTACGTAACTGTAATACACGCGTCAACTTGAGCGTAAAAGTCTACTCAGGTAATGTAGAAATAAAGTGAAAGAAGATTGTAGGATAATGAGGACGTGTAATCCGTTTAGACCACTCCAAGTGCTTTTATCTCTCCCAGGAATCAAGGAAAAACTGAGGGTTAATGGGGGGGTTGGACAAATTTTTTATCGCGAAATTGACTTAATCGAGGGACCACTGGCACATGGAGAAAATCCAAGGTACATTGGCAGGGCTCAGTTTCGAATGGAATTGAGTGGAACACAAGCGTTCACGTTTAATCCACCCCGAGGCGCAAGCTCGTGTCTTCTACGTGCACAAATTTTTATGAGTTTTTCACTCACGGGATTTGAGTGTGAACAAACGATCATTGTGCTCTTAAGGGGAAACGGAAGCCTTGTGGCTATGGGAATTTTTAGAATTGGGTCTTCTCCTATAATTATTTGTTTATATTTATGAAATTACTTTATGAAGTTGTTTCATAAATCAGAAATTATAATTGCAGGAATAACATAATTCGAAAAATTCATACACACACACGCGGAGAAAAATATTCAGCAAAAATTACGGAAAAATTCACGTTATCCGCAAGGGGGAATCGTTTTCCGGCAATTTTTATAGGAATGGAAGAGAAGAAATCTGAAACGTTCAGTGAATTTTCAGGTTCATCACCGAACAAAGTACGAAATTGTCACGTAATTTTTCCCGAAGAAGTAAAATCTTACAGAAACTTGCCGACTTATTATGCCTCCGAAATTAAAAATTCTTGAACGTTCAACAATTTTCCATTCCTCAGATTTCCGTACACTAGGCACGTTCGAAAATTTCCCATTCCGTAAAATTTCTCAATCGTTGGGAAAAAATTACGGAACGACTTGTTGTCCCCACAGCGGTGAGTCATCAGACGGGTGATTAATTTTCACGGAACAAATCGTAGAATTTCCGTGGCGATTCGTACAATTTTAGTTCCGACTCACACTTTTTATTGAATTTTACTTCGTTCGTTGATTACGTTCCGAAATGTAATTTTTACGTTTTTTTTTCTGGTAATTTTTATTGAATTTTTCTCTTCGTGCAGGGGTTCCGTTTCACCTTATGGATATCTATAGATCAACCATTTTCAATCATCAAACTTGTCAATTGAATTGCATGAGAAACATTTGAAAAAAACATGAATATTCACACGGAAAAAATTATTTCACCAACTAGTTTGCTGCAACTCACCAAATAATTTTCTCCGTGCACCGAAAATACAGCCACCGTACAAAGAGTTCACAAACTTTGTACAACCGCCCATGAAAAAATCCAAGGTCCATTATCAGGGTTCATTTTCGAATGGAATTGAGTGGAAGACAAGCGTTCGCATTTAATGCACCCCAAGCCCCAAGCTCACGTCTCCTACGTGCACCTACGATATTTTTTTACGACACGATCTACCGAGAGTATTCGACCAGACGAATCGAATGCGGAGTCCCCATCGAAATGCCCTGGCCACCCCGTTTTTTACTTCCTCCTCTCCTGACCATCGCCGAGCGAAGCTAATGTTTTACGACTATTGGAACCCATAATCACGGAAGACTGACGTAAAGACACTTTTTCTCCACCTTTCCCTACGAAATACCCAATCCTCGAAAATCTTCACTCTTATCCAACATTATTGAGGTTTATTTTCGATGCACCAGACGTAAAGAACAAGTGGATATCCCCGGCTGATGGTTGACTACATCATTCTCACCCTTTACACGTCAAAATCCCTCACTTGATATCCCCCAAAAACTCTCTTTTTTTCCCAGCCCTACGTGTCCGAGCAGGATCGTCGATATTTCACGCGAATTATTGGCTTTCGAAAACGCTGACTTGCCGATCTAATCTTCGTATATTTATTGCCTGGCGTATCCTCTCCGCTCTCATACCCTTTTTTACGCCAGCTCTATCCGCTCTGCTCTTCCACATTTTAGCTTTGTTTTTTATTTTCATTTTTTTTTTCATTAGCGATAGCCAACCGATGGCTCCATCGGCCATCATCCGGCGATTCGTTGGCCAAAAATTGCGCATACAGTGTGTTTACCCAAAATTTCCAAGTATGAGTGGAGTCGGTGAGCGTCAGAATTCCGGTGGAACAATTAGAGTTGCGGGTTGGGGTCAACCGCAACAAAGCGTGTCCCAATGAAGTATCGAACCGTGTATCTCACGGTTCAATCCACCCTTCGATGTGTGTGTGTGTCCCCTGTCTTCCCACGCTCTTCGAGTCTGCTCATCCACTGACTTCCTACCGAAACGAGCCATTTCACATACAGGCGTTTACGAACGATGCTTGGAATATAAATGGACGATGTTGTGGCTGTATATAACTGGCGTCTGGTCAAGCCAAACGATCCCCTGGACCCCCAGTGCGATTCGCACACGAGAGCTACTGTGGAACAAGCGAAAACACATTTGTGGATTCCAGGCGACTCGGCTCTGTACTCGGTTTGGCTGTACGACGTTGACCATGGGACACACGAAAATACTCGAATTCGGTGGGGGGATTGGGGTGAAGGGGCGGGCGGGAAGGAGGGTGGGAGGGAGGGAAAATAAATGAGTCTGTGGTAACCCTGGCCAAGCAGTGGTACTCAACGATCCGATATAGGAGCAATTGCCGCTTTCAATTCTTCAGACTATCGGAAACACGGGGTGGATTTAGTCCCGGAATTCCGTGTCTTTTTTCACTTACATCCGACCACATTGCAAGCCTAGGTGGTGGAGAGGGTGGAGAGGGAGTTCGTCATAGTGTAGCGCACACTGACTGGTGCACCACATACACAGTGCCCGAATCGGGAAGGGAATGAAAAAGTTTGCCCGTGGCGAAGGATTTATTTGAGGCCGGTCTGGCCTCGTGATTTCCGGGGAATTCTCCTCCACCGGTCTCTCACTCTCCTGCTCTTTCTTTCACTCCTGGGGGGGAGAGGGTTTTTTCTTCTGTTTTTTCGCTTTCTGGCTTACCCCCGGTGGGACGAAAACCAAGGAATGATATGGAGGCGGCTAGAAAACGTGCAACTGCTGGCCGAGTAGACCGATGGCCCTTGGGCCAACGCTTGGGTCAGTCATTTTTCCTACGGTAGGCTGGATTAAAAATCTATTATTTAAGGAGAAACCAAGTTGGTAAATTGTAGGGGCGGATTTACATCGCTGGGGCCTCTCTACTGGCACGGCGAAATCTCTGATTCAGTATGTATGAGGCGAGAGTCACCATGGAGTAATGTTGAGGGGGAGACATCATAGCGGAGTGGAATACATTATTTTGGGATTCTTTCGATGCGTCGCCTTCGAATTGATTCAAGTAGATAATTGTTCGGGTGGTAAGAGAATTCGTGATATCTGTGGAGTTTACAATTTCGTGAATAAAAAAGTTGGAAAAATTCATTCATGTTTCCGGGTAATTCATTTCAATCAAACATTCGATTTTGTTACACTGTTAGAAATTTTTTGAAAATTAAGTAACAGTTGCACTTGAATTTTAAGTATTGTAAAATTTAATTTAATTTAAGAGTAAATTGTTCATGGAATCTCTCATTTAGGTTGGAAATTCAGAATAATTGGGTTTTCCATGTTAGATTAGGGGAGACCGGGGCAAAATGAGACCCCTCTGCTTTTTTTATTATTCAATGAAACAAATGAGTCCAGTGTTTTTTTCGATGTACACGTATGAAAAAATTCAATAGAAAACTCAGCGAATTCGCTATAAAATTCTATTGGAATTCTATAGAAATTCTAGGCGGTTTCTGTTGGAATTCTACTGAAAAATTCTATTTGTTTTTTGTACTGATACTGTTAGATATTCGATAAGAACAAGTCAGTAGATTGCGAATTTCTGTTCGAGCTTTCCTCTTCAGATTTTTTCTATCAAAATTATTGGGCACAAATTTTATAGGTTTTTTTTTCGCTGGATTTTGTTTGGTTTTGCATTACAGAATCCGAATGAAAAAAAATTAGAAAACTGATGCCCAAGCATTCTTATAGAAAAAATCTCAAGAGAAAATTTCAAACAGAAATTCGAAATCTATTGACTTTTTCTTATCCAATATCCAATAAAATCTGCGTAAAAACAAACAGAATGTTTCAATAGAATCCCAATAGGATTTTCTAGTGAGTTCGCTAGGTTTTCCATTGAATTTTTTCACGCGTGTAACGTTGTTTAACAGTTCACATAAGTAGGAAAATAAGTTTTCAAATCAAAAAAGGGAACTTCTATCTAAGACAATCTCTAATCGTCATTATGAGCAATATTCTAGTTTTTACGGAAATGAACCAATTTCCTGTTTCATGCAGATATTTCATCCTAGAGTTATGAATTTTTGTGAGTTCACCATAAACACTTGGACATCCCTAAGGATTAAGTCACCCTCGATGCTCGACGTGATTCGTCTCTACTAAAAACCAAGTCGGCTTCACTCATAATCTTGTTTTCTTTGTAATCCTAAATAATTCCCACCTCTGAGCCCCCACTCCCGCCGAAAATACAACCACCCTCCGAAGAGTTCACGAAGTTTGCACAACTGGACTAATCTATTTGAGCAGTCCAGATGATCCACATAACTTATACACATATGTATTCAGTTGAATGTCTCGTGCCACTCTGCTTTTCCCAGTGGTTTACTCATGCACACACAGCTCACACTGGTGATATGGAACTTTGGTATCCTCGAGTTATCGACTCTTGGGAATATTCCGGGGGAATGAAATTTGACGAGGTTGCGAATGCAGAGCGACTGGATATAGGCCCGCAGTCTCTGTCGAGAGGCTGAGGGTAATAGCGAAGAGGGACAGAGAGTGGGCTCCGAGCGGATTGCATGCTGGCTTGAGAAATGGTGTAAATCAAACGTCGGCAACTCGGCGCTGCTCTCTTGTTGTCTATCAGGTCTTCCCTCCACCTCCACCTCCTCCTCGTCATCCTCCCCTCCCCCTCGCCCAGCGCTGGCTGACTCACACCACCGAAAACACCTTATGTACTCTACCAACTATTTCGACGTCCTCGAAACAACTTGATGAAATTCCTCGACTTCCATTCTCCACCGTATACCCACCCCAAAACTGCTAACCATTAGATATTTCGAGTATTTATTCTTCCCCGTGGATCATTCGTGTCAGTTTATTTCTAATACAAATCGTCTCCACTGATGATTATCAACATTTTCAACTGCACTGAGAAAAATATCGATATACAGAGAAAAAATTAGCTGTGACGAAAGACGAAATGTTTCACGGGAGCATATTTGACGGAGTGGAACAGGTTTAGTGGAGGGAAATCAAGCAACTTAATAGAAGGACATTCATTTCATTTCATTCATTCATTTCAATGTCTTTCACAAAAATTAAATTTTTGTTGTGGTCATCAGAAATATTCCTAGAAGAATTCCAACTGTTGGCAGGAAAAAATGTAATATATTGTTCGACAATCATTTGATCTGAGAACTCCATAGGTTTATACCATAGAAAGAATACATTGACGAAGAAAGAATATTTTTCCTCAAAAAACATTGTCCCCTCGAGATCATTTAGTTTTGCCAATAAGACAGTTTTCGGCGAGAAAATTGTAGTTTCCTCTTGAAATTATCATTTGTTTCATGGAAATTATAAGTGCTGATTAGACAAAGATATTCACTACTCAATAATATTCACTTGATAAAACTGGAGCCTCATATAACTCTCTGTAGAATTTACCCGAAAGACATATAAATGTCTCTCGAGAACAATTACTACTACGAAAATTATCATGTTTTGCTGGAGGCTTTCTTTTTTGTCCACAAGTAAATTGATTCAACACTATGAAAGATCTCTCCAAGGGAAACTGTCATTTTTCGGCAGAACAACAATTTTTTCAAAGAACTCAAGAATTTAAGTGTTCACTTGAAACCCAAACTTAAAATGACAATCATCGTTCCTTTCGTCAAGTAACGCCTCAAATTATATTTAAATCAACTAAAGAATAAAAACAAAATCAAATCAAACTCAAATAATACATCCATTTGAAAATTATATGAATCTTGAATTAAACTAAGCTATTAATCGCAAAAACAAGAATGAATCATTCAATTCAGTAGCGAAGTGGTAAAACGGCTCAAGTCAACTTATCTCCCAGTTAAGTTTTTGAGGAATATTTCCGAATCTAAGGGAGATAGCGAAATTTTCATAATTATATTTGTTGTAGCTCTCAATCGGCTTTACAAAAAAGGTTATAATAAAAATTTTGCAACCTGCCTTAGATTCCGAGATTTTCATTGAAAACTGATCAATAGTCAAAATTGAGTTATACCGTTTTACCACTTCGCTACTGAATTCTTTCGAAATTAATAATAAATGAACCATCATCTCATATTAGTCGTAAATTTTCCGGAGTGAGCTGCATTGTCAGCTCGGGAGTACCGCGTGTTCGATACAAATTGATCGAATATGTATGTGATGTTCTTCATTCAAGAAATTATTTTCGCGATATTATGTCGATCTTTCTCTCAATGTGAAGATGGACACTGGAGAGAATTCACAGGATTAGTGATTAAAATACATAGCCCTCCCATCGCCGGAGGTTTCTCCTCTGTAATCAAGGGTGTTACCTTGCCCAGTACTATATTTCACCCGGTAATTATCTTAGCGTGCAATGCGATAGCAGTCCAAGAGGCGTCCGGCAGTATTAATGCCCGTTGATAATGTACCAATAGTATCCTAATGTCCCTTGTCTCCTCCCTTACCCAAATAGACAAGTCACAAATACAGTATTAACTGTATACATACGAGTGCGTCTCAGTTACGAGGATATTTGCCAGTGGGTGGATTATATTCACCCCCTCAACCATGTTAGATAACACCTAGGGTTTGGGACAATTTGGAGGAAAAAATATTGATCTGGTCATGATTTAGTTTTTGAGGGAAATATTTGTGTAGCTAAACTGGAGGAAATCGTTAGCAAGAGACAGTTCTGGTGAAATTTTCACGGATTTTAGAATTAAAAATTCACATTTTGGTGGAAAAATCAATGGAAGGTGTAAATTTCGGTACAACAATCCCGCAAAAAATAATGGACCTTGAAAAAATTCAGGTACACGGAGAAAATTATTTGGTGAATTTTAACAATTAGTTGTTGAAATGCACCGACTTGTCGTTGTAAAAGAGAATTACGAACCACACTGAGAGAAAAAAATTCTTTTGGCAGAGAAGGTTTACTTGATACAAGAAAATATTCCCTTGGCAATTTAAAAAATCGTGAAATCTCGTGATAAATGATTTTTCTGAAAATTGAATTATAAGTGATGTTCAATTTTCAATAAATTGAGAATTCATAAAATGAAAATTAAGCTTTCAAGCTTTTCAAATTAAAAAAAAAATCATTGTTTTTTTTTCAAGCTTTCATTGAAAAATCGATGATTGTTTAATATGAAACACCCAAGTTTCTTGAATTTTCAAGATGAATGAGAAATTTAGTGAACGCTTTCATTTGAAATTGAATTCAACCTCACAACATCGAAAATTCAGATGACGTTTGCTGCCAAATATCATTCTCCGACGCAAAAATTCCTCTATATATGAATAATTACGCAATATTGAGTAATCATTCACATTCATAGGATAATTTTCGATACCATGAATGATAAATTTTACAGATTCAACACAAATTACCTTCAGATTTAATAAATTTTCCCAAGTCAGCGGAGAAAAATTCCCTATTCTCTCCCGCTACCAACAATAAATAAAATTACTTCCCGCTGCGGAGCCCAAAAATCGCAAAACCCAGCCCATCGAGCCCAGTAACATAAGTCCATTCCAGATGTATAAAATCCACTCAACGAATGGAACGAGTCCCCACCCTCCGTAAATTGAATTTCCCTGCATTGAAAGAATCAAAATGACTCAATAAAAATTCCCAAATGATCTACCCCATATTCCAGAAAAACTATAAAAGCTCATCTCAACGGGTAGATCGCGAATTGAAAATCTCATCATACAAAATGAGTGCCATTCCCAGGGATTATTTTTTTCCATTAATGTAGACTCAATAACCATTTTCCTGCCGATGATAATGTTATCGGATTAATTCACACCGCCCTAGCATTGGCATTATTATTTTGGCACCGAAGCAATTATATGTATACGTACAGAGCGCGAGGTGGAGGGAGGTTCCGAGCACTGAAGAGGTGCGCGAAATAACGATGGTATACAAAAGAGAGCCTCGGCTAGCTCATAACAAAAATTCAATATTGCAAACGAGACTGTTTCAAAGGAAATTAAATGAAATTGCATTAGCAGTATATCGATAGCTCATTTTTATTCCATTCAAATATTCATTCTCCATTTTCCCCAATTTTCCTTTTTTTCACAAATTCAAACTCTCGTTTCACCGCGCACACCAGTCACATTGTTCACTCTTGTTACTAATGAATATCATTTGATACCGAAGCACCGAGGGAAAAAAAAATGACAAAATTGAGTGAATTACTTCAAAACAAATTCAATAACTCACAAATTTCATGATTTGTTGGATTTTATTCAACACTTTTCATTGTTTTAATGAAGTCGCTCTGAGAATAAACCAGATCCAATTCCACTGAAATTTATATCCCAGTTAAAATTTCATGAGACTGTGCGTACGTGCGTAATGCGTATTGCCTGTGGGGCATTGCACACATAAAAAAAAATATTGAGAGAGAAGCTAGAGTTGCGGTTCGCGGTGGAAGTAAAAGCCCGAAGCACGAGCGAAATGGATGTGTATATATGGCCTGCTGGGGCTTTTCGAAATGTGAACAAGAGTGAATAGAAAAAAACAGAGAGAAAATTAGTCCCCACCCATTCTCTTCCCCTCCCCCCCCCTCCTCTCCCCTTCCCTCTCTAGCCCTTCCCAACCCCTTTGAAAACCAAATGGGAGGTAAATGCGTTTTCAACCCACCACCGAAACTCACCCCCCAAAAACGATCGGATTGCCGGCATTTGCAGTTCTCGTGGCGTCTCTCCCGCCAACACACGGCTTGCAATGAAGTTTTAAACTATAATATATTGTTGGTCAGGTCACACGTTTCGCGTCTCCTCGTTTGCGTGTGTTATTCCCAGAGTGTGGGTAAGTTATGTATGAGAAAGGTTTTGGAACAGAAGACACAGCGACTGTTCGTAGTACAGTGGAGTCCACTCTCCTGAGGGGAGGGGGTCAGCCACAAATACAGAAATAGGGAGGAGGGAATAAGGGGCAGAGGGGGTTGAAGACAGAAGAGAGAAACGAGGAGTGGAGGGGTTCAGTGGGCAGCGTTGGTTTTCACTAACTACGGAAAAGGGAGCACCAGTCCGGCACCCGAACAATGTCTGTCCGAAACAGCCGCGATTTCTCTTATCGCGCATTCAAAGGCTAAATAATGGTGCAACTTCTCCTGGCGTCGTCGCCGGTTGGACAACTCCAGTGGCCAGTATCCACCAATTGCCCCCCCGACAATTCACAGCCTCTCTCGTCTCCCTGCGCGCCTTTTTCGGATTATTTTCGGGTGAATGGGCGTACGACAAAAATTGATGATTGAAGTGTAGTGGTGAACATTTTGGTCTGAATTTTCTGTGGCGCATTGCGGAAATTTTTGAAATTTCAGGAAAACTTGTTTATTGAAAAATCAAATATTCCATTGATTTTCTGTTTAAATAATTTGAAAATCAATAAAATACTTGATTTTTCAATTCAATTGTTCAGTGAAAATTCAAAGCAATCAGGAAAATTCTGGGAAAATTCGGAAATTCATGTCATTTTGGTTCTCAATACTCATGTTCCACTGAAAATTTAATTAAGTTGTGAAATTTCCATCTCACTCCCACTGAAAACTCATGAATTTCCGTAAATCCTACTTAAAACTTGAAATTTCATAACCATTTTTTCCCTAAATTTAATTCTATGTCACTCTTATGAGATTTACTGTAATATCTTCCATGAAATGTCAATTTCAAACAGAGTAGTGTGATTCTGGATTGCACAGTTATAACCTTTAGTGAACTCCCTCCATAATTATAACCATTAAAAAATTAATCGAAATTCAGCAGCGAAGCGGTAAAACGGTTCAAGTCGACTTAGCCCTCAGCTGAGTTTTCGAGGAATATCTTCGAATCTAAGGGAGGGAACGAAATTTTCATAATAAACTTTTTCATAGGACGAATTGAGGGCTACAAAAAAGGTCTTATCAAAAACTTTGCGATCTCCTTTTGATTTTGAGATATTCATTGAAAACTGGCCAATAGTCTAAATCGACATGAACCGTTTTACCGCTTCGCTATTGAATTCTTCCCTGCAGAAAATAAGAACTTTAGAAAAAATAAATAACCATTGGAGAAGTTCATCCAAGGTCATGGTCAAGCACCATGATTGTCATAATTGGAACCTAATCAGACTCGCCCGGGAGTCACTCAATTGAAAAAGAAAACAATTTTGCAAAATTCCATCCTTCTCTCAAGTAAATGAACATTTTGCAAAAATATTTTTTTTCTCAGTGTACATCGAATTCGTCGACCCAATTCCTGAATTGCCGTTTTTCCACGTACAAATTTTCCCAATGTCACACAGTCATATTCAAAACGGCCCCAGTATAAAAAAATCATGAAACGCACAAATGTGATGAATAAAACAGCGGAAGGATAAAAAACCCGGAGTGAGATAGGTGAAAGAATGAATAAAATAATGGCTCGATGTAGCAATTCGGGAGGAGGCGTAAAAAATCTATAACACCAAAAGCCGGAGGTACATACAACTATGTACGATGCGGATGAATGTTGATACGCCATTTCGAATTGCGATGGACAAGCGGTGCTAGCTGAACGGTTTATGGTAACAAGCTCTCGTTCCGGTGTACGTAATTTTCATAGAGGCACCTCTCACTCTTGTGTAATCCCTGACGTCGGTGCGAGGGAACACACTGGAAATTGTCGTGCACCAGTCGTAAGTTTTCACCCTCGTCCCTCCCCCTCGCCCCCCAGCCGCCGCCACCCGTCCTTTTCCCACCCTCCAGTGGTGTAACAGTGGCTTTTCCATCACACAAAGACCCTCTGCCGTCTCCCATATCCTCCCTCCTCTCTCACTCACTCCCTCGGCCAAAGTTGGAGAAAGCGGCTTTAGTACAGAAGATAGACAGGTACACGACACACTACGCAGACACACATGTAACACCCCAACCCTCTTTCCGGTTTACACAGACAAGATATGCGAGAAAAGAGGAATGAAACAAATTTCAATCCCCCGCCTCCCCAAGAACGATCGACTTTAAAATTGTTTTACTCGCACACGCGAGAGTTTATAATGTCGTTTGAGAATATCGAATAGAATGACAAATAGCCATCGAAGTTGACAAGAAATACAGGGAAAAGTGGAGAAAACAATTTCAATTTGTTTCCCTTTTGTCGTTGTATTAATAAAACTATCGATGAGAGGGTGGTTATAAATAAATAAAGGGGGATGGAAGGAAGGGGCTTGCCTAGTGGAAGAATCAGTCAATACCTGTTGATACTGGCCTCAAATAAAAGTCAATTTATACATCGTGTGTCTTAAAAGTTACACAAGCACTGGCGTTGGGTATGTGCAGACGGTTACAAAGAGAGCCGACTTTTCTCTACCCCATTTCGCCCCCTCGTATACCCGGCGATAGTCGCCGACCTCTTTCAGAAAGTTACTATGCCTTTGTATACATGTATAGGTGTTATGCCGAGGGAGCGAGATGACGGGGGTATATAGTTCACAAGCTCTGACTCTTCGTGCGTTCGCAAGACAAAGATGAGGGAAAAGAAAATAGAAAGGGAGAGTGGGGGGGGGGGGTGGAGTCTATGGCTAGAGCCTGCGGGAAGCATCGAGGGGGCAAAGGGGTACCACCCGGGACTCCTCTTGGTACATCGGAAAGTTTGCCAAACTTTCGCACGGATATCACGACGAGTTGGTACCTCGGTTCATTCTATCCCCTTGTACATTTTCCCTCCAGTTCCTCTTCATCTTCGTCTTGAACCTATCTAACCCACACCCCCTGTTCAACTCTCGTTCTACTGTTGAGAATATATTTTTATTACGCTTCTTGCTGTTTTGATGATTGTTTTTTTTTTGTTTGGAATTCCGCAATTTTTACTTACGGAAATGGAATTTGAATTTCTTCGCACTGAGAGAAATATTCAATAAAAATTACTTTTTTTTCCTAATTCCGGAGCGAAATGTAATTGTAGGATATTTTACGGAACTGTCACGGAATTTTTCCGGAGCGATCCGTA
This sequence comes from Diachasma alloeum, assembly GCF_001412515.2. Taxonomy (NCBI): domain Eukaryota; kingdom Metazoa; phylum Arthropoda; class Insecta; order Hymenoptera; family Braconidae; genus Diachasma; species Diachasma alloeum. The sequence goes on from NW_021680425.1 coordinate 1,038,626, forward strand.
AATTTTATCTGAATCTCAGGTGGAAAATTACGATACCGTCACTTAAATTTTCTGAGTCGATTCCGTAATCGGTGAGTGACTTGTGAGTTCCGTCATTTTTACTAAACATTTCTCTCCATGTGTGAAGAGTATCGGGATAAAATTGACGAGGAAGAACAGTTTTGATTTTCAGGAACATGCGCTGAGAGAATAAATTAACTCTGCGGAAATCATTTGATCTGAGAGAACTCCGTGGGTTTATACTGAAGAAAGAATACATTGACGCGGAGAGAGTATTTTTTGCAAAAAAAAATCATCCCCTCGAAATTATTTAGACAATTGTATTGTCCTCGTGAAATTAGCATTTGTTTTGTTTTGTTAGACACAAATATTCACTACTCAATAACATTCACGTGATAAAACCGGAGCCTCATATAATTGTCTGTAGAACGAATGTATTTACCGGAAAGACATGTAAATGTCTCACGGGAACAATTACTACTACGAAATTTATCGTGTTTTGGTGGACATTTTCTTTTTGTCCACACGTAAATTAATTCAACACGACAAAAGATCTCTTCAGGTAAACATATAATTTTTCACAGAATTCATTTCTTCTCTCAGTATACCGCTGATTTTCAGGAATACATTCACAATTATTAGCGATTCGCAATTGTGAAATTCAGTGATTTTGTCACCAATTTTCAGTTTTATAATTTTTAGAGTAATGTCACTGATTTTCAATAACTCATCTCTAATTTTAGGGAATTAGAAATTTCAGTGATAAAAATTACTGATGGTCGGGATCATTCTAGTCAGTATCCAGTATTACCAATAATTGTCGATAGATTCCAGAAGATTTGTGATATGTTCCTGAAAATCAAATCCTGTTTCCACTGCATTTAAAATCCAAATTATTTTAGAAGTATACCATTTTCCTAGTTCATTTTGAGATTTTTCTCGAAATTAGACGTAAAGATTCTAGTCATCGGTCCGTTTTTGCCTTCAACCGGACATAATTTGATACTAAAAATAATCAAAAGTTCACTGAAACCCTCATTTTTTAATAAAAGATTCTCTTAATTATAAAATTAAGAACCTTTGATTTTATTAAATTAATCAAATCACTTTTTGAGTAGAAATGTTTTCATGAATATTTCAATTATTCTCTGATCCTAATATATCTGTGTAAATGAAAGAATAATATTCATTCCAGAATGTTATTTCATCGAAAACTCCTCCATCCAAGAATTCCACAGTTCCTAATTCAAAAACATTTCCCGCATGAATTACGCCAGATTTCTATTCCCAATGTGAGACATTGCATATAGAACTAACTAGACAATTTCTCCCTCTGAATTCCATTGTAAAAACACAGACTTCATCAAATCAAGTTCTCTTCCCTGAAAATGAGAAACTTTTACGCTGAAGAACAATTCTTATAAAAAATTTCTTCTCAATCCCCTGGAATCTAGTAATCGTGCAGTTTTACTTTGAGACTTTGAAATTATTTCCTATATTTTTCTGTACTGAAATGTGCATGGAATAGACTTTTTTCCTTGTATTTCAATACTCATTGTCAGTGCGCAAATGTATCGACTATTTTTAATGAGGATGCCGTGGCTCACAACGAACAGTCAAACATTGGCTCGGGGAGAGTATAAACCACGCGATACTCACTTTCGACTGTCATCCGTTGGTATGCATCAGTATAATTTTCATACCGTACTTCGGATTTTAATGCACACGGCACTAAAAACCTTTGACCTGTTCTCGTTGACATACATCGACGGGTTTTGTGAAACTGAAATGTGGGTTTTTTATTTTTACGCTTTCTGTGGGCCATATAATGCTGTTAGGGGATTGGAGGGTGGCTTGAGTATAATGTGTTGGGTGTAATGACAATATTGCGGGATATTTGGTGAGAGTTCAAAGAGGGGTTTGACAGTGAAACAATTAGTGGGGAATTTCGAACGTTTGGAATGTATGGACGAGAGACTGAATAGAGACGGAGAAAATGTTCAGCTGAATTCTTTAACGGGGTCTGTGAAGTCTCGGATTTGCGTTTAAAAATATTTTATGAAATTCAGTGCAATAGATTGCTTCTAGATGGAGAGAAATTCTTTAAAAAAATTCTAGAGCACGGGAAGAGGTGCGGAAACTACCAGCTACGGAAAAATTCCAGTTGACATGGAATTTTGACGAGAATCCCCGGAAATTTTACCAGGGATTTTGATCAATTTTACCAGAAGTGACTGGAAATTTTACGTAATAGAATTAGAATTTTTCATAGAAGGTAGGTCATGACTTTTCGAGTACTACGCAGAGAAAAAAAAGTTTTCAATTTCAGGAGCATGTCACTGATTTCCAGTTACATGTCCCTAAATTTCAGAAATTTATTTCCAATTATTGAGGGTTTGGAATTGTGAAATTCAGTGAATGGAAGATACTGAAACACAATTATTTTATCATTCATTTTTAGTGACATTATCACTAATTGGCAATCAAGTTATTCCTAATCTTCAGAAACATCATGACTAATTTTTAGAATAATGCCACTGACTTCTAGGTACTTATCTCTAATTTTTAGAAATCTCTCATCAAATTTCAGTTATAAAAATCACTGATAATCAGAGTCATAGATCCCTGAAAATCGCGCGAAATTTCCTTGAAAATCGAAACTGTCTTATAAAAAAAAGAAACTCAAGGTTCAAAAATTGATAGGAAAAAAATATTTTACACTAAGAAAAAAACCTTTCGTCCAGAGATTTTGTACAACAAAAAACGAACTTCACGAATAAAGTCAGGTGGTTTGTGCATTAAAATATTTTGGATTTGAGACTAAAAAACTATTGAATGAATTCATTCAATTGAACTTGAATTCCTGGAAATTCCTCGCCTGTGGGACAGGTGCAAAACCAATTGACGATTTTTTTTTTCCATGTGAGCCATTTTTTTATGACAGCTTTCGAGACATGAATATCTTGATACAAGTGAAGACGTACTTCCCAAAAAACTTTTTTCCTCTCAGTGTGCAGATATCTCCAGCTGTGGAAAAACGTTAGAGGGGAAAACCCGAAGACAGGAATTGGGCCACAGAATCTGGCGTGAGAAACGATATAAGTCATTTGAACTGCAAGAGTGATGATGTAAAAACTACGGAGGGGATGTGTGGATCAAAAGATGTATTGGAAGATTATACTGTATACCGAGGGGAGATAAAAGTTTCAACAAGTTAAAGTTCTTCCATTCAACAAAATACTTTTCTGATGATTATCACAGAAGCCGTTATTTTATTTGCAAATATATATTTTCCAAACGTGAATATTAAAATAGTTAAATGAATTACTGAACTTACCACGAGAAATACATAAAATTGAGATAAATTATGAAATATTTCAGTCCAAATTCCAATCCATTCCATTCAATAATTCAGTAGGGAAGTGGTAAAAGGAGATGAGTCAATTTTGACTCCTGACCAGTTTCTAATCAATATCTCGGAATCTGAAGGAGATAGCGAAATTCTTGTCATAACCTTTTTTGTGGAGCCGATTAAGTGCTACAACGAATATAATTCCAAAAATTTCGCTATCTCCCTTAGATTCCGAGATATTGATTGCAAACTGGTCAATAGTCAAAATTGACTTATCTCGTTTTACCACTTCGGTACTGAATTGATTCCTTGTCTCTTACCAAATATTCTCACGTGGAACATATAGTTTTATGGCAGAGCTAATTATTTCTCTCAGTGCATTAATTGTCAGAATGTTCCTCCATAGATGTAACGCTAACTAATACCTGAGAATGGAATTGAGAGAGATTATTTGTCTTAAGCACATGCCACTTCGATCCCCGTCCTATTTCCACTCATTTTTCCTCCGTTTTTCCACTTTCCGAATGGCTTATCGTAACGCCGGAAGACAGGAACAGTTGCAAGCATTCTCGCGCACTTTGGCACCTTCAGACTAGAGAGCATAAAAATTACTGCAGGAACAGTGGGGTACACAGGAGTAGAGAATCCCCGAGATGAAAGTGGAGATAAGATATTTTTGGTAAAATGTGAGTTTTCGATTTAATGGAGGAGAGGAAGAAGGAGACATTGATCAGAATGTCACAGAATGGAATCAAAATTTATGATTAAAATGATATATCCTGAGGGGTATAAAAATATGTGACCTCGCAATTTATCTTCAGCCTGTATTTACTATAAAACGAGATCAAAATGAAAATGAAAAAGGAAAGTGGGTTATTTCTGAACGATGTGACTTCACTTTTCAGCGAAGATTTGAAAATTGTGACGTCAAGTCTGAATTTTTCGATTAAAATAGGAGGAATACCTGCAACGAGAAGTGGAACAAGACCATTTGTGATCAGACACGGTAAACTGCGAGAAAGTGGAGTAACTCGGGCTGCGATAGGCATTCGCTTTTTTTCTCGAACGACATATTCAAGTCGATTCAGTTCTTAGCTGAATTTTCGACGAATATCTCCAAATCTAAGGGAGATAGCAAAATTTTTGTAATTGTCTTTTTTGTAGGTTTCAATTCGCTTTGCAAATAATGTTTTTACAAAATTTTTTTCATTAATTTACATCTCGCTCTAGGATTACCTTTCGTACATTAAAATTTGCCAGAATTTTTCAGGTAATTTTTATCCAACACAGTTAAAAAAATTTGGCTGAATTTTCCGGGAAAAGGCCTTAAATTTGATTTAAGGGGAAAAAGTAAAAGGAATTTCGAGTTTCTGTGAAAATTCAAGTAAAGTCTCAATTCATTAGTTGCAGGAAGACGGAAAATCCCCAATTTACATGAATTTTCAAGTGAAATTCTTTAAAATTCTAGGAATCCTAGGAATATTTGAAGGAATTCCCTGAAATTTCTGAGAAATCTGAAATTCTAGGAGAGATTTCTCCAAATCTTCCCGATTTGTAATTAATTTTCCTGGAATAATTAAATTGAAATTTACACTTCCCCGGATTCTTCCGTGAAATTGTAAATTTTCAATGATAAAATTCATTGAAATGTCAGTAGATATGTTACGTGTCAGCAATATCCAAGACTTTAACAGTGAACTTTTCTCTCCGTGCATCACCGCTCCCCCAAAATTTACCCAGACCTGTACTCAACCCTGTCCTAAGAGCCTAAGTCGAGCACAAGAGAAATTCTTCGGGGCGCAGGTGCCAGTTTGACAGAGTGAGCTAGCTCGCCCACTGTGGTTGGCGTTTACACCATAAACCTCCTCCCAGGGTAATCCCAATAGCTTTATAGATTTCTAATAAAATAACGCGTTAAATCAGACGGTCCACGGGCTCTTTGCGTTCCAACTACTCAATTTTCACAAAATCGAGTGGAACATTATGCCACTGTGATGAATGGCCCTCTCCATCTCCCTCCCTTTTCGTCGGGCGTCACTTCGATTTCCCCGCAGCAACGTACGAAAGTAAAAAAAGCCCGAGAATAAAAAAAAACTTATCTCTTATCTCATTCAATGTATTCGGCGTCTGGGGAATTGAGATGAAAATTTTCGTCTTACGTGATCCTCAATGAAATTTACCAAACTAAAACTATTTCAATCGCGCTTGGGAAGGTAGTACCGACGGAATCGAAGGTATAATTCACAGACTAGTAGTTGAAGTAGCAGAGGGGGGATATGTTCGCGTGCAGTCGGTCGCGCACATGGGAGTGAGCGTCTACGTGAACTGAAAGTCAAAAGGTAAAGAAAGTAACGCCCGACTCACTCCCCTAAAATCCGATGAATCATTTATTGGATGCAGGCTAGAGTGCTCTCTAATTTGCAATAGAGTCTCCTTTTTTTTACTCACCCCAACACTAGCGTTTATTTTCCCCCCATGTTCCCCTCGCCGAGTCGCAATGAGAAAGTCCAACGTTCTCGTTTGTTAATTTGTGTCGTTCAAGTTTCGAAATACCACAAGTGAGAGGGGCTCGTAAAGAGACGGTGAAAAACATGTCTGACGTTTAGATGTGGATACGAGAGTGGTAGTTGAGTATCACTGGGCAATAGAAACTTGAGAGCAATCTCTCTCTCTCGCTCTCCCCGGGAATATACTGTGGAATAGCACTGGTATGTGCCATATCAGGATTTAGAGGAGGTGGAGAGGGTCGGCAGACGGGCTTTATGCGACACAAGCCAAACACGAAACTCGAGTGTCTTCTACTCTTCGATCCTTCGACCGCAGCTGCGTCTCGTCTCTTCGTTTTTTTTCTTTACCATCTCAATGTCACGTGTGTCATATTCATGCCAGTGAACAACACAAGGCTACGTTACCCGGGGAAACTTACCAAGGTACATTGATATATACTGGAGCTCTCTCAGGCAACACTGTATGTGATTCAAACACATTATAATCCATCTTAATTACGTTTGTATACACCAGTACCGCGATTCCTTCAACTTTTCGGTAAACTCGGGATGGGCACGTGAACGTTATTTTGTGGCGCAGGATGGTTCTGAAATAATATTTGGGGAAAGATTGGGCAGTGCGGGGTAAAAAAAATTTGGGGAAAATTAGGTGGCAGAAGGTAAACGTGAGGTGAAATTACGGGAATTTTTAGGTGAAATAGTTGTTCTTGTTAAGCTCTGGAAATTTTATGTATCGAGACGAATTCGCGGCGGGAACAGGGATTTTCACTTAAATAAATGAATTTCTACTTTAAAAAATTGAAATTTCATGGACAGTGGACTAGTGTTTTGTAGGAAGTTTAATGAAATTTAGAATAGTCACGGCCATGTTTTGTTTGGGTCAAATGAAAGAGCGGCTCGAAAAATGGCGGGCAGAAGTCTTTAAAGATGACAATTGTCTCTAAAGATGATGTCTGTTTTCAATTGAAAAGCGCAATTGTGACAACATTGTCCAGTGGGGTCTAGGAGTCTCCCCTGGTTCAAAACCATCTTTAGAGGCCCT
>NW_021680425.1:1045615-1045822 GCF_001412515.2 Diachasma alloeum
GATATCAGACAAGATATGAATGTTTTTTTGAGCTCAAACGAAAGAGCGGGTCGAGAAATGGCGTGCAGAAATCTTTAAAGATGGTGTTGAACCAGGGGAGACTCCTAGAACCCACTGGAAAATGTTGTCACAATTGCGCTTTTCAATTGAAAACAGACATCATCTTTAGAGAGATTTGTCATCTTTAAAGACTTCTGCACGCCATTT
>NW_021680425.1:1050263-1062257 GCF_001412515.2 Diachasma alloeum
AAAAAAAATTAATTCAATTCATCTTGTATAAGGCCTAGGAAGTGGAAAAACGCAATCCTGATGTATAAAAATACAACTGCGTGAAACACACAGGCGTATCAAAATGCAACTGCGTGAAACGCACAGGTGTATAAAAATACAACTGCGTGAAACACACAGTAGTATGAAACTTCAAATACACAGCCGTATGAAAATTCGGCTGCGTGAAACACACAAACTTCACGCATGCGTGGAGTGTATGGAGTGTACGGGAGTGATTCACGCAAGGGTGCGTATAGTCACGGCCAATTTTAAAATATTTCATAATTCGAGAAGACATTCACCTGATATTTTATTTTAAAATGATAGTGAAGTAGAAATTTTTTTGTAGCGGGAATTTCCCAATTTTCATTAACTTTTACGTGAAAATCAATATTGCCCAATCAATACTACCAAATTCCCTTGAATTTTCAGGGAATTTCATTAAAATTCTCGGAAATCCCTGTTTCAAGGGAACATTTCCCAATTTTCCTGATTTTTCATCAATTTTCTCGAAATATTTAAACAAAATTTACAGTTTCCACTGTTTTTTCCTTGAAATTATCAATTTTTAATGACGAAATTCCTTCAGTGGCAAATTGTCAACAGCGTGAAATAATTCAACATAAATAAATACCTTCCACTGAATTCTGCAACTAATTATGAATTATCAATTATAAAATTCCATGAAATTTCAGTGAAACTATAACAAATACCACTTAATTATCAATTAATTGATATTTCAAGTATACATTCACCTGAATTTTCTTCATTTCTCTTAATTTACATGAAATAACTGACTTAAAATGGAAATTTTTAATTGATTTTTCCCTCAACTTGTCAATTATCAAAGCCGTCATTCCTCAATAATCCAGTAAAGCCATAATGCGACAAAGATATCCAATTGCCTCGTAAATTTCCGCCGAAATTCTCACCAGTGGTACGAAGTATGACCTATGCACCCGAATGACGTCCTGACAACGTGATTTTTACGTGATTCCCATGAAACTTTGTGCGCACCTTTTTTCTCTCCGCGTGTAACTCGCAGGTCCATCCTTATTAATCTACCATTTCACTCCAGTGTATTTGTACTCTCGCTCGAATAACACGGAGTCAGAGAGCCAAGGTAGTTGTACAGATAATATCGAGTGGGAGAGAAGGCGCGTTGAAACACGATAGGACGAGAAAAGCAACTCGTAACTCTAACCAAAATGACCGACAGTGGCGATAGCTGGGTTTTGAGTATCTACCGTGGTCGGTCATTCGACAGCGCATGGATATGGATATGGGTTGAGCTTTAAAAACACGGCGCACGGTCTCTCGTTTGAGGGCACTGTGTACACATATACACCCACATGGAGGAGTTATAGGGCATGGCTGAGAGCAGCCGACCGAGTGTGCACAGTGGCCGACACACTTTTTTAAAATTAGTAAAACGACGCGGTCATTGAAAAAAAAATGATAGAACAGGAATGGAAAAAAAAGTGGAAGGAGGAAAAAAGGAGAGAGCGCGAGCGTTGGGGTGGAAAAAAACTCGATGAGGCTGCGGCGTGCAGCGTATGGAGCGCACAGACGGGGCAAAACAGGGGAGAGGGTAGGGGGGTTCGTGTATTGGTATTGCGTTGGACGCGAGAGAATTAATTGGCCATATTTAGATGGACAATCGAATTTTCCGGAGGGGTGTGAGGGCTTTTTGAATATCACGCATCGACTCGGGCGACTCGCCCCTCGTGCGTGCCATTGCGTGTGCGAATCGTTATTGCTTGTGCACAGTAGCCGGGATTATCTCGTTGAAAATATGTATTGCGGGAGGGGTTTATGTTGAATGCGCTTTCACGCCTCGGAAGCCGTTTAACGGCGGAAAAATGGTGCGGGGATTTTGGGTTATAAGCTTGCTGACAAGTGTATGGGTCAAGTAATGATATGTAGTGTAGGTGTGGGGGAAAATTAAACAGTGAGAAAAAAAGGTGCATTTTTTGGGATATATCCGGCATTGTGATCCTTAATTTTTAGATATCTATTCCTATTTTTCAGAAATCTTCATTTATTTATTTGAGGGGTTCAATCACTCACATTTACGGATAACATTGAGAATGTTTTGGATTATGTCACTCGAAGTTAGTGACAGAGTGATTTGATTTTTGAATTTTAATATAGAAACTAGTGCCTTCAAGACGAGTCGATTTACGACATTAAAAACAAAAATGTCACTGAAATTTTGGAGAGCGTTTAATTTATTTGGAAGACGAACAAATAAATTCACTGACGGCATTATTTCTTCAGTTATTTACTTGGGGGATTCAATCGCTCACATTCAGGGATCAAATTCGGAATATTTTGGATTATGTCACTCGAAGTTATTGACAAAATCACATGATTTTAGAATTTTACTATAGAAACTAGTGGTTAATTTTTTGGAAGGCAGTAATTTATTCTTTAATCGGCAATTTAAGATTAAAATTGAAATCTCATGGATGAACAGGTAATAATTTTCATAAGTGATAGTTTCAGCTAGAATTCAAATAAATTTAACTAGTTTCGGGTTAAAATACGCCAAATATTTCACAACTTCCACGAATTTTCATTTAAACATAATTATTCAGTATCAAATTGAGATGAATTTTCAATGTATTCAAAATTGAAGAATTTATTCGCCCGGGTTTTCCTAATTTTTACTCATTTTCACTGCATAATTGAACTGAAATTTACATTTCGCATGGATTTACCCACCGAAATGTAATTTTTTAACATCAAGTTTTCGAAATTTGGAAATTCGAAACTTAAAAATATTCGACACGTGTATTCAAAATTTTCAACTCTTCATCACGATTATTTCTTGCCTGTAATGCATCTTCCCTGCGAAATCCAAATCTCCCCCATGTCCCTTCTCAACCGCCAGCATTCGCAAACATTCCATGAACTCCGACTATCATTTCACTCATCCGCCCAAAAGAACCCCCGAGACTGCAACCATCAATTTTACTCCGGAAATAAAAAAGAATTCCGCACGAACCCCAAAGTCTCAACTCCACAAGAATCAATTTTTTCACTCAAAAATAATCACTCCCAACCCGAATTACCTGCAACCCAAATAAAATTCTCCAACAGCGTAAATTTCCGGGAATAAAACAAACTTTTTTAAGGTGAAACTCCTGAAATGGTAAAAACCGAGCATAAACCGAAAAACTTCTCGAAATCTTTTTCCCCCACGATCAATTAATTCCAACCTGACCAGCCCTTCCTTTTTCTCAAGACTTTACGATATAAGGGATTTCACCCCCAAACCTCACTATTGACTCCCATTTTATGATTTCCCACAGATGAAGCAAGAATGATCGGCAAGTCAGAATGTGCGATTGCAAAATATTAAGAAACTCAGTAGAATGGTTAGAACTGCAATCAGCATTTACAACCTGACCCAAAAGTTTTGTTCACCACATTTGCCATATATAGAATGAGATACCTATGTATAACTTTGCGCCAGCTATTCCTATAAGAGGTAAAACTCACTCGTTCTATCTCGGGTCACCCCCAATGCGACTGACTTCAACTACATACGAGAAGAGAGCTCCCCCACAGCGAACACCAACGGTGCTTTATTATCATATGTTTTTACTCGCTGCGCCATTCCCATCGAGGACACCCACCATCTTAGTTTTATTCCCCTCCCCTGCGCCCCCCACCCCTCCTCGGCAACCCCTCGCCGAACTGCCGTCATTCCCCCGCCCCCACTTCATATTTTTTTACTCTTCATCCTCTCCTCTTCATCATATTCCTTTTCTTATATTCGCTGAAGTGGAGTATATATTCACCGCACAACTACCCATACCACCGAGGAGCGCATCGCGAAGCAGTGTGTGCGCGTGCTCACTGCTGCTGGTAAACTAGTCCCCAGGATCGTAAGGAAATCGTAAGGAAATTACTCACGCCGTTGGCTTTTCTCCATCAAACGGGCACAGCTTCAATCGATATTCAGAACAATTTCACCGAGGCACTGCGAAACGCTTCGGTTGAAACTTTTTACGTGATAGCAAAAAAATCGAAGCGAAGGAATTAGTGATACAAGAAATTATGGGATGGAAGGAGAAATAAAAGTGATTGGAAAATGAAAAATGGGGAGGCTCAAGTTTTCTCGGGTTGTGTCTGCAGACTTCATCATTGAATCAAGAAGTAGTCCGAGGGTAATCTACTTATGTGTTGTAATGAACCTGTGTTACGAATTTCATGTTTTAGTTTGACTTCCCTCAGGGCTTAAGAAACGCAACTCAAATTTTATTTGCATCAAGGAAGAGTCGAAATGACTTCTTAACGGAACGTTCGCAATATTTTTATGAGAATACTTCAGCCGTATGTAAATATCCATCTGTCATATTCGAAGATTTGCGAATAACTAAAAATAATGGAATAAAAAAAGAAAGAAGTGATTGAAAAATGAAAAAATGAAGGTGGCTAAAGTTTTCTCGGGTTGTGTCTGCAGACTTCATCATTGAATCAAGATATAGTACGAGGGTAATCTACTTGCAATGTTGTAATGAACCTGTGTTATGAATTTCATGTTTTTATTTGACTTCCCTCAGACCCTTTGAAATTCAACTCAAGTTTTATTCGAATTGAAGAAGAGTGGAAATGACTTCTTAAGGAACCGCTCGCAATATTTTTATTGAAACAGTGCAACCGTGTATGAAAATCCGTTTGTCATATTCGAATATTTGCGAATAACTAAAAATAATGGAGTAGAAGAAGAAATAAGTGATTGAAAGATGAAAAAATGAAGGTGGCTCAAGTTTTCCCGGGTTGTGTCTGCAGACTTCATCATTGAATCAAAAAGTAGTCCGAGGGTAATCTACTTACAGCGTTATAAACCTGTGTTACGAATCTCATGTTTTAATTTGACTTCCCTCAGACCTTTTGAAATTCAACTCAAGTTTTATTCGAATTGAAGAAGAGTGGAAATGACTTCTTAACGGACCGTTCGCAATATTTTTATAGAAATAGTTCAACCGTATATGAAAATCCGTTTGTCATATTCGAATATTTGCGAATAACTAAAAATAATGGAATACAAAACGAAATAAGTGATTGAAAAATGAAAAAATGTCAGAGATTCAAGTTTTCCTGGCTTTTGTCTGCAGACTTCATTATTGAATCAAGAAGTAGTACGAGGTTAATCTACTTACAGTGTTGTAATCACCCTGTATAACGAATTTCATGTTTTAATTTGACTTCCCCCAGACCTTTTGAAACGCAACTCAAATATTCTCTTTATTCGCGCTGTGGAAAAGTCGAAATGATTTTTTAACGAACCATTCGCAATATTTTTCTTCAAACACTTCAACCACACATAAAAATCCGGGTGTCACACTCGAATATTTGGGAATAACTGAAAATAAAACTGAAGGATATAGTGAGAGGAGGACCTATCGGATGAAGAAAGAAATGAAAGTGATTGAAAAATAGAACAATCTTCAAAGTTCAAGTTTCCCGGTTTGCGTCTGCAGATTTCATCATTAAATCAAGAAGTAGTATGAGGCTAATCCACTTACAGAGTTGTAACGAACCCGTGTAACGAATTTCATGTTTAAATTTGACTTCCCTCAGGCCTTTGGAAACTCAACTCAAGTTTTCTCGCATCAAGGAACAGTCGAAATGATTTTTTAACCGACCATTCGCAATATTTCTCTACAAACACTTCATCTGCATATAAAAATCCATCTGCCACACTCGAATATTTGCGAATAACTGAAAATCAAACTGAAGCATGTAGTTAGAGGAGGAATTATAGGATGGAAAATGAAATGAAAGTGGTTGAAAACTAGAAAAATACTGAAAGTTCAAGTTTTCCCAGCCAGTGTCTGCAGACGTCATCATTAAATCAAGAAGTAGTATGAGGTTAATCTACTTACAGCGTTGTAATGAACCTGTGTAACGAATTTCATGTTTTAATTTGACTTCCCTCAGGCCTTTTGAAACTCATATTTCTCTAACATCAAGGAAAAGTGGAAATGATTTTTTAATGGACCGTTCGCTATATTTCTCAACAAACACTTCAACTGTACATAAAAATCCGTCTGTCACATTGGAATATTTGCGACTAACTAAAAATAAAACTCAAGGATGTAGTGACGCAAGGAATTATGAGAGAAAACAAGAAATAAAACTGGTTAAAAAATAGAGAAATATTCAGAATTGAAGCTTTCCCCGGGTTTTGCCTGCAAACTTCATCATTAAATCAAGAAACAGTACTAGGTTATAATCTACTCACAGTCGAATTTCACTTCCCCCCGGCCCTTTGAAGCTCAACTCATTTTTCATGTACATAGAGAAGAGGTCGACAGGATTTTTTAACGAACCCTTCACAATATTTTTCCATAAATAAACCAACCAAATTCTCAAATCCTTCCATCACGTGCGAATATTTCTTCACAATACAAATGAAGATGACAGAATTAGTGATACAAAAACTGAAAAGCTGAAAGAAGAATAAAAAATATTTGAAAAACAAAAAAATCTCGAGAATTGAAGGTATTCCGACTTTCTCCAGTCACCCTCATCATTAAATCCCGATATAAAACCAGAATATAATCTGCCTTTACTGTTGTAATAAATCCGTCCAGCGATTTTCATGTTTAAATTTGACCCCCTTCAATCCCTCTGAAGCTCAACTCAATTTTCATGTTGACAAAAAAATGTCGAAAAGATTTTTTAACGCACCCTTATCTCCGAATACGCTAACCAAACAAAAAAATCTGCCCCCCTATATTTATCCTCATGAATATTAGAGTATTCCGAAGCATAGAAATTCTCTTTCATCTTCCGTTTTAACATAATGAATGAAGCCAACGTGAATGCCGTTGATGCCATTAAGGCCATGTAGATCATACGTAGTCCATGTTTATTACGATCAACTCGTCTGCGTCCAGACTGACGTTGAAAGGGGTTCACAGGCGGCCGAGAGGGAGGTAAAACTTACTCGTGTGACTCTAAACCACCGCGCTAACTACTAATGGAAAAGCCAGCGACGCGACACTATCATATTCGCTGAGCGTGACCATTGTCTTTTGTCCCACGTCCCCCCAAAACTATGCAGACTTGACCTCCCCCTTCGCCTAGCCAACCTCATCCTCACCTCTCTCTTCGCCTTTGCAAGTTGTCCAGCAATAAATATGTTATTAAAATTACCATAACACGGCCAGCAGTAAAACGCTACATTTTGCAGTTAATTTTACCCGTTATCTTGGTAATAATCTCGTTTACGCCTGGTGCAGTTAACCCTTTTGGATAGGAAGCTAGGAGGGTAAGGAGATATGGGAGCAGTTGGGGTATTCTCTATGGCTTGGTAGTTACCAGCGGCCACGGGCAGGGGCCGGAGGGGGGAAGGGAGCTGTACTCCTATGGCACCCGGATCTCCACCCACCTACCAGTGTCATAGACCATGGTGCATTAATATAAGCGGCTTACACGGTGAAAATACACCAAGAGGTATTATACACTGTCGTAGCATGAGGCCACCGGTACAGGCGACATCATCCCTCGCACCACTTTTGTGTCCTTCCCACCTTGATTCCTTCGGAGCATGACGAAGGCTCCCGCCCGCCCCCTCCTGTCGCACCGAATTGATGCCATGAGACAGAGACAATACATACCTGAGCCACTGCAATTATTCAATCGCCGTTGAATTCATTTCCCAGCAGCGCGGAAATTAAACGCTCAATATTACTCACAACTCGCTCAATATTACTCAATATCACTCACAACGCGTTGCAGCCCACCGGTCTGCTTCTATCAATATCTCCATGAGTTATCTCCCTCAGTTTTGTCCCTCCGCTCCCCCATGACGGTGGAAATAATCCACAACGGCTTTTAAATCACCAGTAACGAGTTGTCATTCCCCAACAAATAGGTATATTGCTAACGGTTGTGTCAAAGCATCCAATAAAGAAATTCCGAGTTATAACCGCCATAGACTGCTAACCGTCTTGCCTCGTTATCGCATTCGATTGGTGTAGAGTATATACCTATATACCGAAGCCAGGATTGATGAATCGCCAATTCCCTCTCTTGCGCCTTCTTTCGTTGAGTTTCTTTTTTACCTCTTAGTTTCTCAATTCATCTCATCTCTCTTTCTCTATCTACCACATTTTCCTCTACCCCTCCGCCCACCGATTGAAGGGACTTTTCTGGAGACCCTGATGTTGGCCAAATCCAAAGCGATTTCATCCTATCCTTATAGGTACCACCGCAAAGATTCGCCTCATCGGCTCCTTCCGCTTATCCCGTTTGGATCGTTGAATTTTTCAGGTAAGCGGCAACTGCACTGAGATTTTATACCGCTGACACGCCGCCTTTTTTATCATCCTTATTTCTCCTTCAAGCTATCATCTGACATTGCTGGTATAATTAATGAATCCATTCCACATCTGCCTTTTTCAAAACCCACTTCCCTCATCCTCAGCGGTGGTCGGATAACGAATGGCCCGTTTACTGATGGTAGGGGAGGAAGAAAAAAGTGGAGAATGAAAATTGGAGTTGAGGAGAGTCATTTTTTTTCTTTGCGCAAAAGCGATTGGACTGTGTGCAGAAGAATGTGAGCCGAGGCATGACGATACACGATTTTGCCAATTCGTGACCCACCGTAATGTTGTTTTTTCTTCCTCCCTCGCTTTGGCACACTGGCTTCATCGGTCGTCAAAAAAATCGATCTGTAATGTGTTTGTGTCCAACGAGAGAGACTCCACGCGCAGCATTCCCCCTGAGCATAAGTTATCCGAAACATCTTTTCGGTTGGACGTCTCAGGGCAGCAAGTTGTAAAGATATACCCCCATCCAGACTGCACCAGTGATGTGGGTTGAATGTCAGTCTCGTCTGGCGGCTTTTATCTTGAAAGAATTATTCTTACTCAAGACACGAGGCATTGCAAACCCTAGGTAAGAAGATAGGTTCACGGTACTTTTTTGTTCTTCAAATATATATATACCTGGAAGCGATATTCATGAATTCTTCGTGGAAGCGGAATATCCACTTGTACGAATAAAGGAGAGAATAGTCGGTGTCCCGGAAATAAGTCGATTCCCTCTTTTCTCCTGTTCCTTCGAGCAGTATTTGGTGTTCTTCTGGCGGATTGGCCCCGCAAGCACTACGTCGGGGAGGGGTTTTTGCTCCTGGGTTGAATTTACCTCCGGCAAAAGAGAGAGAGAGAGAGAGAGATGGTGGCGAGACCAACGAGAGAACGGGTTCAGCTTACACATACAGAGAGATCTACCGAAGAAAAATAAAATAAACGCGTGTGAGTGGGACACGGAGGGATGCACGGAAGCAGAGAATTGTGTGTTGTGTGATGTCGTATTACCACTGGATGGAGCGGGGTAGATCCTTTCTGCTCTGTGTGTTGGAATAAGAGAACAAGGTTTGGTATAACGTCGACGGTGTTTGCCTTGTATTAAATTTCGAGATTTATCGCGTCAATAACCGCCCATTAATTTATGACTTGGCGCGCACAACGCGTTGACTGTTGTCCGTTGTTTCCGCGGTGTCGAGAGGGGTAGGCGATGGCGAAAGTGAGGGAGATGTTTCATGCGGGTGTGTATGTACACCAGTTGAAAATGGCAAGGGGGCATGTGCATAGCTTGGGTAACACGAAGTATACGGGGATATTGTGCGGATGCAGAAGGCAGAGCACCCAGAGCTACCTGTATACTCCGGCTATGGTTGACTTGGAAGGTGGCTTCGGTTGTTTAAATACGTGTGTATGGACGAACAAACGGGACAACGGGAGTAGACGACGGCATATGCCAGTGGCGTGTTCACCCACCTAACTTGTATTGACCATTACTCAACATTATCCACCGCCTCTCGAGTCGCAGCCGTTGATGCATACAGGTAAAGCACCTATACGTCAACGCGTTATGCTTGACTCAGTGTATGTAGTACCTATTATATATAGTTCAGGTGGTTATGAGGATGAGAGTGAGAGGGTGACGGACGTTGGAGTGAGGGCATTGAGAAAATGGGAGCTTTCACGTCTTTGAAACGGCCCTGTTCAGGGATTTGATTGATCGCACTAATTATACCCGGCACCCAACTTGCCTTCACGGGAAAATACGTAAATACACGTGTGCATGTACTTATCAATTAAATATAATACATTCTCGATAACAAAGTTTTCAACTGCTGGGATTGATCTCATCTTAATGGTCACGAGAATATAATTAGCTGGATCTCGTGAATCATAATTTAACGAGAGGAGGGGTGGGTAACGAGTTGGTTGAGGGAGGTGGAAAAAAGGGTACAGCTAGACAAAGTGTACCTTCCCGCTGCTTTTTTTTCCCCGCCCTCGAATGTATCCCTGGCACAGAGAGGAGAGCAAACTCAGGGGACGGGGGAGTTTTCTCCTCCCCCTCTGCACTGTGGCAAAAAGATTCTTGTCAAGGAAGGAGAAAAGAAGTGGAGGAAGAAGCCCGGAGCCTTGTGTGGCAAGGAGAAGTCGAGAAGTGGAAATACTCGGGGGCGCACAGAGCTCGAGAATTGTAACTCTAACCTAGATGGTCGCCAGCTTCTTGCCCCCCTTGCCACTGGCTATCGATTACTTAGCTCGAGCCAGCAAGTCAGCCAAGTCAGCCCTCTACACTCTCTGAACGGGGGGGTTTATTCTATCCTCGTGCACCAAGTTGTCGTGTCAGTGGTGGGTTTTCACCATCGATCTGTCGTGCAAACCCCCGAATTTATACATAGAAATTAGAAACTTAATTGAAACATTCTTTGCTCTTGTTCTTCTACGTACTATCCTTGACATATCTCTCTGAATTCTCTGTCTCCCGTTTTGCTATATCAATACTCATGTGTATGTACACGAGTCGCTTGTCAGCTGTTTGCCGAAAGGGGCAGTGCCCTCTTAAAGCCGAAAGTACGACATATACACAACGCTTGAAAAATTTAATCCTGTTTATGTTGCAGTGACTGCAGAGTTGTGAGAGATCCACAGACCCTAAAGTCCAAGGGATATGGTTTCGTCTCGTTCGTGAAAAAAGCGGTGAGTTCAATATCCACGTATGATAAGGAAAAAGTAAATAACAAAAATCCGTATTGAATGATTTTTTTTTTCACCCCCCATCGATGTATATATACGACCTATCCCACGATGCGGCAACTGTACGCTGTACCTATATATAAAATATGAAGAAGCCAATATTGACGGAGGTATAAACGTGTGAAAGATGACAGGATGGATAAGGCGGGGGATGAAATGGGCGGTTGGGAAGAAAGGAAACCGAGGGAGTTGGTGAGACCTGAGGCAGAGAGAAACAGGTGTATGTGTGGGCCAGGAGGGTTTCATCCAATATCAATTTTCAACGTCCGCGAGTAGCGCCGTGTGAAGCAATAACCGTAAGATAATGTGACGCTCGCTCTTCTCGCGTCCCCTTGCCCCCGCGAAGAAAAAAATATGAAACTCCCTGCGCCTGTAGGGGTAATGTTGGACGCCCAACGCTCACACGGAGATGAGACTCGGGAATCCCTCGGGGGAATGGAGGAGTCTCGATGATCGAGCCAACGATCCATTCCATTCGGCTACCGTCGCCTCCCCAGCCCTCCCCCCAGTTATTTCTCCCTCATTTTTCTCTCTTTTGCCTCGAATAGGCACAGGGTATTCCACGCTGAGACGAACCGAATTTTTTTTCCGTTGCTTTTCACACCGGGTTATGTCGGCTTATCTCACGTGCTCCACTGTTTTTCGTTCTGCAATTTTACTTGTTATCCAATGCTGTAAATGTATATAGGGAGTTGAGGCTATGGCAGTTGTGTGTCGTCCGAACCGCACTCACTGGCCTGATGGTATGGGAGCCGAAAATCCACGACGTAAATCACTGCGAAGACAGATAGTAACGGGGCCAGGTGAGGAAGGAGGCTTTTCCCACGCTCGGACGTTATATGGGCAACGGTGGATACTCCGTTGAGGAGGCACTAGAAGAGGATGGCGGGGG
>NW_021680425.1:1062304-1076837 GCF_001412515.2 Diachasma alloeum
GGGGGGGGGGGCTCTAAGGGAATGGGTGAAGGTATTCTCCTTGTACTCCAGGACTGGCCAAAGGCAGCTGTTTTAATGCCGTATCGATCTGGTGCCCTCGGGCTGGTAGTGGTGGGCTACCCTCCAGGGCGTCCGGTCGTAGGGGGCGAGGGGGGAGCGGGAGGGGAAGGGGGCGAAACGCCTAGGCGCGCATCCCCCGTGTGCTGAGATTAGGTCGGCGAGAGAGCATAAATTTTCCGGATGCATCCACCAGGGTTGTTTATAGTGGCGCGTATATTCGACGCTATCGCGTTTCGATGCGTCAACGTCTTGAGGAAGGCCCCTGGCGCGCGCGTTTGTTTTGTATGTATAAACTCCACGTGCGCCACGAGATAGAGGTAGGTCATAGTCGGTTGATACGGTGATGGAAATTTTGGATGTTTTTGGACAGTGGTGAAAATTTTTCACGGAAATTTTAGGGAATTCCGGGAAATTTTTAATGAGTAAGATTTTCGGTGGAAGGTCAAGGAACTTTGGCATTGAAATTTCATAATTTCGTGGAACAGTCTGTGGGAACTGTGAATTTTGATTGAATTTTTCCGGGAAATTAATGAAAAATGAAGAAATTCAGTGAAATCTCTTCTTAAATGCCCGATTCCTCGGAATTTTCAGGGAATTTCTAAAATAATTCGGGGAGTTTCGAGAATTTCAAAGAAATTTCTTGAAAATTCAAGGGAATTAGACGGTGAATCCTCATTTTTAGTTGAACATTTATGTAAATTGTGAAATTTCCGTCTTTCTGCCGATGAAAAAATAGGATTGTGCTTGAATTTTCAGAGAAACTTGAAATTTCATTGACTTTTTCCCCTTAAAGTAGTATACCCAAACTCCACGTAACTCGTTGAGTGTAGTAATTCATCATTGATAATTTCTTACATGGATGCTAGCTTTGACTAGGGCATCCTGTACATTCGGAGTACCCAGAAACATAAATTATTCATCGCAAATTTTCATATTAGACACAAAATTTTTATTAATTTTTTCTGATTTTTTAAGATTTTTTCTACATTTTAATCTCCTCTCGAACCTCGAAATATTCATTTTCTGATAAGACTGTTATTTTGGAACTTCTAAATTAATTGTTATCAATAATACTAGACTGCCAATTGATCACGAACTCAACCTTAATGGTTTAATTCATATAAACTTTCGTTTAGAATTTATTCCAGATTTTCATCCTGAAGATTTGAGTTTTGTATATATTACTTTAAATTGAATTCAAGTTTTTTTCGGAAAATTTATCTAAATTTTGTCAACATTGTACACTTTTTGGCAATTTTTATCACCTTGTAGTTTCACTGAAATCTCAAGGTATCTTGTAATTGAAAATTTGGAATTTCATGAATAAAAAAAATGACAATTGCAAATTTCAGTTAGACTATTCCCTGATAATAAGTAGAAATGAGGAAAATTCCGGTAAATATCCACGAAGAGAAATTCTAAAAAAAAATTCCAGTGTCAGCACTGAAAATTTTCATTTTATTGAGTAGCCCGCGAATTTTTCCCATTCTTACATGAAATTTTCACAGATATCCCCATAAAGTTTATTAGGAATCCCTAGAAATTTTGCTTTAACAGCACTAGAGTTTTTCTAAAAATTTTCCCTCCGTGTATTCTTGAATTTTCAATCAATTCAAAATTCATGGTAATTCGGCACTGAATATTCATAATGCCCTTGAAAAACCCAATAAGTTGAGTAATTCTCATCTCAATGCTGTTAAAAAATGTAGTATTTCAGTGAATTGTCAGTGAAACCAGAAATGTCATGATTTTTCCCTCTTTAAATCGCCCTCAATGTCACTCTCCTGAAAATCAACAGTCGACAATTCATGAAATTTCATTTTTCTCAACCATTTGTACACCGCAACGTGTGACAATACTTACGGATACGTGAGGGATATATTTTTTGTGGGTTAGTTATCATTGACCGAGTCAGCTCAAATAATAGGTTCATGCTTATTTCATGTATTTTTACCTATTGTCTAGGTTGGAACAAACTTATTGAAAGAGCCACGTAAGTGATTGTCTGGGGTTATTCAGTACACTTGGACTGCCGTGGAATTCATCAATTATTAACACGAAAATACGAAGTTTTATTCAAAGTATGCCGGGCAACACTCGAAGGGCATTATTACATCGGGCATGCACCTACATATACATGCACGCTTGCGGTTGAATGTTAATATCGATCCAACTTTACGAATCGGTGACTAGACCAAAATGCCACGTGCCACGAACACCACCGGGAAAAGGAGGCACGAGAGAGTGAGAGAGAGTGGAGCCAAGTGGAAGAGCTGCTTTTGCCCACACCCACTCCCTCCCCTCAATCCCCCCTTCCCCCGTCGCCCTTTCGCCTCCGGGGTACCTCACAATGAGTGCGAATGTGCGCTATCATACTGAGAATGAAAATTCGAATTGGAAATACTTTATCCCGTGGGAACGTTACGCCGATGCACTGGTAATGCAGCCCAGGTGGAGGCTTTATCGCTTTCAACGTCAGAACTCCCTCGCCTCCATCTTTTTTCCATATATCTCTTTACCTTTTTTTATCTACTTCTATCACTTTTATTCATCTATTTTCCTGGTGGTGACGAGGTCTGGATGAACATGACCTAAGTCTAAATAGAATGAAATGTTTGCCCCTTTTCGTTAGATTATTTTTCTTCGCTATTTCCTTGCTCCTATTGTATTTCATTATTTTTACCTCCTTTGATTCGAAATTTCTCTTCTCTAACGCATTGTACAATAGAAAAGGGTAATCACGTTATTCAGCCCGGGGGTGTATTATCCGTCGTAGCCTTTGTACCACTCACTTGAGATACTCGTAAAAACCGTTTTAATTATATTTATCGTTAATTAATTCTTCAAGTTTTGGACGTTTTTTAATATCTTGTGGACATGGAGAGAAATTTTTAGGGGGATGCTTCGGAAAAATAGGCTTGTGCACGGGTGAAAGATATATGAAATTTCATTGATAGTCACACTGAGAAAAAAAATTACTTTTGTCAAGGAATTTGCTAAGGAATTTTTTTCTCAGTGCAAACAGTAATTTTTGTAAGTGATATTGCGTTCGAGTTTGGAGGAAAAGACTTGTGAAATTGCGTGGTCTAGCTGGAAATCCAAGTGATTGCCAATTTTAAAAATTAATAGGATGAAAATTTCCCCAAATTCCTGTAATTTTGAATTTAATATATTAAATTATGTTAAATTTATATCAAGTTATTAAATTATAATCATTAAATTATATTTAATATATTAAACTAAATTAAAAATTGAAGCAATTTGGGAAAATATTTGGGATTAAAAACAAATGCAGCGAAATTTTCTGTTAATTAATGGATGCGAAAAATCATTGGAGCTGAATCGCCCAAGTATTCTTATTCTTAACAGAATTTCACAAAATAACTCAACTGAAATTTAGAGTTTTCATTTACTTTTTCATCGCACTGTAATTTTCCAAATGGCGAAATTCTCTGAAATTCCAGTGAACACTTAGCTTCTTGAAAATTCCAGAAAAGTTTGCCGGAAATTTAGACATAAATTTTTAGCACTGTAATTGACTGGGCGAGTGAGAACCGTGGGATTTCAGCCACAACAAGGAAAAGTGGAGGGGAAATGTTTTCATGCAATATATCACTGTTCCTTGTTCGACCTAATATCTTAAATAGAGAGAAATTCCTCCTTGAATTGAAAGCCTGATGACCGGGAAGGTCATAAGTGATGTCACTGAAAATCCTGTGAAATTTATGTCCAATTTTTCAACAAATTTCCCTGTATTTTCAAGAAAATTGTAAAAAATTGTAAAGAAACTAATTGTAATTGCAAAAAAAATTGTAATTTCATTTTTTTTTTTCAAATCGAAAGCAATCATTCTCAATTTTCTTCACGTAACAAGAATAAAAATCCTCCGTGCACGATTAATCATCTTTGACCGCGAATTTCTCGTAAATTTCTCTCCATGTACATTTACCCAATTTTTTAATCCACAACTCTGCAACCGTAAACGTAGCTTTGAGAGGCTTGCTTTTCCAATCTTAAAAACAACTTACTCCGAGCAGTTCAGTATTTCTCTCATCCTTGTATTTTCCCCCCAATAAAATTAACTGTCAGATTCAGTTACAGTCGGGGGAAGAGGAAAATTTAGGAATACGGTAATCGCCGGTAGAACAGAATCTCTCTATAGTAGCCCTCAATAAACATCAGCATCTTTTATGAAATCGATTGTTTCCAGGAGGCGGAGAGTGCAATTACCGCAATGAATGGTCAGTGGTTGGGGAGTAGAGCCATCAGGACGAATTGGGCGACTCGTAAACCACCGCCTCCAAAATCGGAAGGTGAGTACCATCAATCTATCCTCATATTTCCACCACTCATCTGTACGTTCGTCTAATTAGATCATAAATAGGGCATGCGAATGACGATACTACATTCTTTTTCAAATAATGTCCAGTCTGATGATACTACAGGGAGAGAAATAGTAAATATTAAGATGGTCCTAACTATGGTTTAACTATGGTAACATAGTAAAACGATTTTCGACTATTTCTACATAGTAATCCTTACTAGGTTCCATAGTAATCCTTACTAGGTTCCATAGTAATCCTTACTATGTTCCATAGTAATCCTTACTATGTTCCATAGTAATCCTTACTATGTTCCATAGTAATCCTTACTATGCTCCATAGTAATGCTCACTATGTTCCATAGTAATGCTCACAATGTTCCATAGTAATGCTTACTATGTTCCATAGTAATGCTCAGTATGTTCCATAGTAATGCTTACTATGTTCCATAGTAATGTTACTATGCTCTATAGTAATGCTAACTATATTTCATAGTAATGCTTACTATGTCGTATGGCAATGCTTACTATGTTCCATAGAAATGGTTACCATGTGAATGAAAAATGGTCCATGAACTAAAATAACCGATTGAAATTCGCGATTACCTCTTAATGCGTTCATAAATGCAAGACGCTTAAGGCTTCAACTCGTAAAAAAAACTTAACAAATTAAACACTTTATTTGTATTTGTCCTATTAAACTCTACAATATTTCTGTTCGAAATATATATTTTTATTTAAATAATAAACTTTCAATTCCATTTATTAGAAGTAGATAATTATTTAGAAATAAATAATCAATTTATTTGATTCAACCAGAGGATTATTACACATCAATAAATTCTTTTCGTTCGCCATCTAAACAATAATTCCACATTTCTAAATAATAAAGTTTTTACTTGTATGGAGAATGCATTTGTTTACATTTATAAAACTATTCATTTGATATGAATAAAATGCAACTGCAAATTTAATTTAGGTTTTAATGAGCTTTATTAGGAGCTCTTTGAATAAATCCATTATTTCCTTCAAAAATATAATTTCTCTTTTCGAGGGTTCTTATAACAAGAAAATTCTCATTCTTGAATTAATTATATTTCTGTGTCTAACGTTGATCTACTCCCGTTTCATTCCTAGATTGTATTTAATTATTTAGAATAGTTTCATCATATGTCATAGGACATTTTACGTAACATAGGGAGCTCTACTATGTAACATAGTAATCTTTACTATGTCAACATCGTCAACAAGGTGGCAAAAATTTGAATTAGCCCTGAATATCAGTCAAAACGAAAAGCTTATTACGTTAAAATCGTAAGCGTTACTATGTTATTAAGGTCTACTATGTTACATAGTAATTATTGCCATGTCCATAGTATCTATTACCATTCAGCAGCTTACCATACCCCAAATAACCATTACGTCGTTTCATATAGTAGCCATCACAATGTCCATAGTAATACTTACAAAACTTTGATAACGTTTACCACGTGCGGTTTCCGGCATACTAATCTTTACTATAATATTTTATTTTCTCCGTGTCCAGTGAAAAAAAAAAAACTTTAAATCCTCTCAATTTATAAATACATAAAGCTCTTCAGATTTCCAGCCAAGTCACCGTGGAAAATTGAATTTGAGTTTTGAGCCAAATGCATAATGAGTTTTTGAAAGGTGGCACCTTGAACAAAGTCCCGCTGCGAGAGACCAGAGAGCAGGTATTATTATTATATTATCATAAGCGGCTCTACCGGGCGCACTAGTTCCACCCGCTCTCTCACTCTTTATTTCACTCAGTCATCCTAATTCCCCTCCTCACTCACTCCCTTTTTCGGTCCGGCCGACCAACTAATTTCATTTCGCGGGCTCTTTAATTAGTATTCGTCCCAAGAACCGGTGAGGGTGAGATGGGGAGGGGGAGGGGGGGAGGGAATGAAGTTTTTCAACTAGTTGGAGGGAGAGGGATCAAGAGAGAGTGAGTGAGAGGAAGGTCAGCGGGTCGTAGTCTGCTGGGACAACTGGCAGACTTCCGGTGTCGAGAGTGACGTAACTGGTATAGTACCTTATATCGACATTTGCATAGGCCCTGCCCTGTAACCCCTCTTTTTAAACTTTTAACCACTTTTTATTCATCAACTTTTCCTCTTCGTTTCAATGCACGGTCAAACTGGGAGTGTGTGACTTTGTCAAATAATTTTTAACTTGCCGACCCGAAGGGAGGGAGTAATTGTTATGGAATTTCCATCATTTCTCCACTTTTCTTGCCCTCCAGAATCGTCTTGATACGTTTTTGAAGACCTGTGTGTCCGTGTGAAAAGTTTGTCCAACGATAGCTTGTGAAGAAATGAAGCGATTCAACTTTTTTTCAACCGATGCCTGGCAATGTAATTTAGAACTGATTAGTGTATGGAGACGATAGAATCGGCGGTTGGTTAGTTATTCGCACAAAACATTGAGCACAACCAGAAAAAAATTTGAAATAGCCCGGAATATAAATCAAAATGAAGAGAAATATGATTCACAATATTACCGCCAAAGAATTTTGAACAACCGGCCGTTTTGGAATAAAATAATGATAAGAACGAGCAAATTTACCACCACAATTGTAGTACATAGGTGCAATGAACTAAATAATAAATTATGTGCTGAGTACCCACAATATTTCCACCTGAACTGGTCTCGTGTTTACCAATTTTCACTAATTATTCAGCTAAAAATAACAGTTCCCCTCGATTTTCTCTTTTTTTCTCACTGGTTTGATTTTCCCGTGAAATTGTGGAAATTTTCTCAACAATAAATATCTAAAAATGGAAATATCTACAATTTACCGTATGTGTATTGATTGTAATTTTCTGTGTGTGGTTTTCAACAGTGGAGAATACATTTTTTATTCATCACCTTTTCCTCTTCATTTCATTGCACTTGTATTTTTGAATTTAAGCGGTGAAAGTGAGTTTAATCATAAGAACAGTCTGACTCGGTGTGTACTCCGACTACTTCAACGTACACTCAACTCCTCCAAAAATATTTCTCAATTCTNATTTGATTTTCTCATGAAATTGTGGAAATGTTCTCAGTAGAAATATCCCAAATTTACCGCATGTGGACCGGAGATTTTCAACAGTGTAGAATAAACTTTTTATTCATCATCTTTTCCTCTTTTATTCACTGCCCTCGTATTTTCGTAGCATAATGCACATCAAGTGCGTGTACGGTGAAATTGAGTTTAATCATAACAACAGTCTGACTCGGTATGTACTCCGACTACTTGAACGTACACTCAACTCCTCCAAAAATATTTCTCAATTCTCAATTGACCATGAATATTCACTATAAAATTGTGCTCACTTTTCAATTAATGGAAAAATTCAAGAATGTAACCGTAGCGTAACCAGAAAAGATAACAATTAGCATTGAATAAAAATCAAAACGATGATAAATGTAAATCACCTTACCCCCAAAAAACTCTGAAAAACCAGTATGTTTTGAAATAAAAACAATCATCAAACCAAAAAACTTGATTTTCATATTCTAGTACATAGCCGCTATGAACTAAATATTCAATTCTGTGTCGAGCACTCATATTATTTCCACTTGAATGGCTCTCATGTTTACTAATTTTCACTAATAATTCAACTAAGAATAACAGGTCCTCTTGATTTTCTCTTTTCTTCTCACTCTCTCACTCTCTGTTCCATTTGATTTTCTCATGAAATTGTGGAAATGTTCTCAGTAGAAATATCCCAAATTTACCGCATGTGGACCGGAGATTTTCAACAGTGTAGAATAAACTTTTTATTCATCATCTTTTCCTCTTTTATTCACTGCCCTCGTATTTTTGTAGTATAATGCACATCAAGTGCGTGTACGGTGAAATTGAGTTTAATCATAAGACTACTTGAACATGCACTCAACTCGTCCAAAAATATCCTCAATTCCCATACGAAATAAAACTCCTCCACCTCCATAGTTCTATAACGTATATGTACACTGGAGTGAATGTATGTGTGGGATATATGTGCAGTGATTTTTTTCGCCCTTGCCTCTGGCCAATTTGAAATTCAAAATAGTTAACCTCCACGCGCTCGTGGAACACTGTTGGGGCGCACTGTGTGCTGCCGGCTGAAAACTCTACATCCGCGTGTGTGCGACGAGCCTCTGCACCTCCAGCACCGCCATTTGGATCCCGAGGCTCGGCCGGGGTAATATTTAAGTCTACTCGGGGTTTTGCCCCGGGCTAAATTTTTCACGACGGAGCGATTCGTTACTGGACGAGAATGCTCGCCGAGCCGTGATTTTTTTTTCCTCACCCTTTCAGATTCTTTTTTTTTTCATCACATTGGTTTTGCTCGTTTTTTTCTACACTGCCTCCACGGGCGAGGGGAATGGGTTATTTACATGATGGAAATTTGTAACAATTTGTAAATGTTCTCCTGGTGATACATATTTAAATTCCGATCGAAGTGTTTGCTGCACGCTGATAGGGAAATTCAACTTGGGGCAAATTGAAATATTCAACGCGTGGCGGGAATTTTCAGTGGATTAAAAAAACATTGATTAATTTTTTAGGAGGAATTACGGATGAAATGGCGACGAAATTCTCTTGTGAATTTTATGGGGATTGGGAAAAAATGGAAGATGATTTGATTCGTAAGATTTGGAGGGATCTTTCTAAATTGATTCATTGAAAAATATCATTAGCGAATTAGATACACTGTTAGAAATGTTTTGAAATTTAAGTAACAAATGCATTTGAATGTTCAATATTCTGAACTTGGATTCAATTTCAGACTAAATTGCTCCAAATTAAGTTTTTCGTTATGAATGATCATTGAATTTTCAGTGACAATTTGGATTTTTAAATTTATCGCGAAAATTAAGCGACAGATTGAAAATTCAGGAGAAAAGTTGTCTGAATTTTCATGATTTTCAGTCATTTTCATTGTCGTATGAACCTGAGAAATAAAATTTCATTGAATATTCAAGAACATTGATTGATTTATCAATAACAAGATCAATGGACATTCCATGTAAATTATTCGTTGTTAAAAATTTCGAGATTTTTTACTTGAAATTTCAAGAGTAATTTTCTAACAGTGTATGATGTAAAAAATTTCCATTCGTGACTTTGGAAACACATAAAAAATCATGCGAATTGTTTCCAACGAGTTTTGCAAAATTGATACATTTGCTGAATTTTTTTCAATATCAATTGCATCTCAAGGTTTATTTAAAGTCACCCAGTTCGAAGTTCATGTGGAAATTTTATCTAAATGTATCTTTTTTCCCCTCTAAAGAACCCAGTTTACCGTTTCAGTTTACTAGTTTACCTGTTCTGACGACTCTATTATCTAGTCTTCTAGTGTGCACGGTATGTGGTACGTCGACGTATAGTCTACGTTACTCTACATAGGTTGAGATGGGAAATGGAAAAAAATCAAGCGCAATATCTTTCTTGCCGTTGAAGAAATAGAGAAAGAAAACATTCACGTGGGAATTTTCACTCGGTGTATACAGTCTAACACGCCATTTCGAGACACCCAGAAACATCATTTATTACAAAAGTTGGGCATAGAATTTTTATTAATCTCCGCTTTTTGTCCTTTATATTCTGGCACGTAGTGTCCGACCCATATATTACACTTAAGAGGGCTTGCTACAACTCGGCCTGATACAAAAGAATCATCTTCGAATTGAAATGCCCATCCCCCAATTGAGTATAAATATACTTGAATCAAGTACACTGACAGAATGATTCATTTATTCCAAACGAGATTCGTTAACTATTAACGAATGGTAGAGTTGACTAAGACCAAATGAATATTCGTTAATAGTTAACGAATGCACGGAGAGAAATTTTCTAGAAAAATTTTAGTACGAGTACTGGAAAAAATCACAATCCACCGGCTGTGAAAAATTCTAGTGTTGTTAAGGTAAAATTTCTTGGTATTTCTATTAAAATTTCTGGGGATTTCTGTGAAATTTTCGCAGAAATACGGAGAAAAATTCACGTTTTCCCCAATAAAATTTCTAGTGCCGGCACTGGAATTTCTCTCTTTTCCCGTGCTAGCACTAGAATTTTTCTAAAAAATTTCTCTCCGTGTGGTTCACTTGAATAGCGAAAGTCAAGTCGAACAAGGCTCCTCAAATATACATTCGTTAACTATTAACTACTGAACATTTGGTGGGACCGAATAGACCCTAACCTCCAACCAAAATCCATTCGTTAACAATAACTAATCCGTTCTATCAGTGTATATTTTATACTCAATTCTGTTTTTTTTTTCGTATCCTATTTTTTGACGCTTATTTTTTCCGACTGTTATTTTTTCCATGAACAGAGAGAAATGTTCAGTAAAAATTACAGAACTCACAGCTCGCTCATCGATTACGGAATCGACTCAGAAGATTTAAGTGACGGTATCGTAATTGTTCACAGGAGATTCAGGTAAAAATTACGGAACGCTCTGGAAAAATTTCGTGATTTTAGGTAAAAATTGTGTGACAGTTCCGCAAAATTTCCTACAACCACATTGATCCGGAATTACGGAAAAGATACGTAATTTTTATTGAATATTGCTCTCCGTGCAATCAGTAGGGATTCGGAATTGTGAAATTAAGTGATTGCAAAATTCTGAAAATCAGTGAGTTTGGCATCAATTTTAGGTGACATCAGTAATGTGCACAGAATTGTCACTGATCTTCAGGGATGCATCTTTAATTTTCAGGGTAATGTCAGTGATTTTCCGGAATTTATCCCCAATTTCTAGGGATTCGGAATTCTGAAATTTAGTGA
Source organism: Diachasma alloeum (assembly GCF_001412515.2). NCBI lineage: Eukaryota > Metazoa > Arthropoda > Insecta > Hymenoptera > Braconidae > Diachasma > Diachasma alloeum. Next base: position 1,073,479 of record NW_021680425.1, read on the forward strand.
GTGTAAAATTCTGAAATTCAGTGATTTTGGCGTCAGTTTTGTGGCATCATCAGTAATTTGCACAGAATTGTCACTGATCTTCAGAGATGCATCTTTAATTTTTAGGGTAATGTCAGTGATTTTCCGGAATTTATCCCCAATTTCTAGGGATTCGGGATTCTCTATCAGTGATTCCGTTCTATCAGTGTATATTTTATATTCAATTCTGTTTTTTTTTTTCGTATCCTATTTTTTGACGCTTATTTTTTCCGACTGTTATTTTTTCCATGAACAGAGAGAAATGTTCAGTAAAAATTACAGAACTCACAGCTCGCTCATCGATTACGGAATCGACTCAGAAGATTTAAGTGACGGTATCGTAATTGTTCACAGGAGATTCAGGTAAAAATTACGGAACGCTCTGGAAAAATTCCGTGATTTTAGGTAAAAATTGTGTGACAGTTCCGCAAAATTTCCTACAACCACATTGATCCGGAATTACGGAAAAGATACGTAATTATTGAATATTTCTCTCCGTGTGTAGAACGAGACAAGAGAAATGAGAAATGACATCGTCTCCCCTCCTCTCTCGCCATCACTACCGAAGTGAAATAATTTGCATTCCCGTCGTCTGATTAACGCGATGCAACACCATTGAACCCAAAATAACAACCACTACTCGTATCCCTTATGAATCAGAACCCCCCGAACAAATTAACCAAAACTCCAATCCATCGTTCCCCCTACAAACTCGGCCGCTCCGAATAAAGCCGTAATAAATTCCTAAAAGCCCCGAGTTCATTCCCTTTTTACAGAAATTCATTTTCCCAGTTAAATTTTTTCCCCACCGGACAATTTACGCCCTCCAGTGCCCCGGGGTGCGTAAATGAATAGTCGAGTTATGTGCGCGGATATGGGCCGACATATAAGGGCTATAGAATATTTCGATTCCCCTGAACTACTCGTAGGTGTACACTCCGACAACTGGGTCAATATTTTATGACCGTGGCAATTAGTTAACTTTGCAGCACACCCACACACCCTCACACACGGAGTGCAAAAATTGCGAGCGTGCGAGAAGAGAGCGAGAGAGAATAACCAAAGAGGGGCGAGAGAAGAGGGAGTGGAAGTCGCGGTTATAGCGGGGGCTGGGTTAATGTCGAAAGTTTCGTATCGCTCGTTCCAAAGTCGTGGATCGTCCCCCCGGCTTCTACGATCGTCGTTCTCACATACCCCTCGGGGAATGACGCGTATAATTCATGGGAAAATTCACATTTCCTCGTTACACAGCCAGCCTCGTTGTATTTGCCATACCTCCCAGCTAAAAAAAAATAAACATCACCATGATAAAAACCGATATTCTCCGCCACTGGCGCTGTGCGTATTGATATTTACATAATTTAACTGCACATTCACTCGTCATTTCGAATTCTATCCCCCCAACAAAAAAGAAAAACGGTACCAAACAAAAATACCCCGAAAAAGGCTATTTTTAAATTAAAAGCACACGTATTTCGGACAGGTGGTTTTAATCGGTATAAATGCATCAGCCGCCAGTACCAACGTCAAACCGTCTCCCCGTACGTTCCAATTATGACGACTTGAACCCGCAAAAGCGCCCCTACATATCCATCAGCTGTGCACCGGTCACTCCCTCCCACCCCTCTCCCTGGGGATAGGTAGTACGACGCTTTCACCTATAATACGCGTATAAAACTGGGCTTCACGGTCCACGATATCGCCATGGAGACGAGTGGGTAATTACTTTTATAGCCCAGAGCGCCAAGCGGCCCCCTTTCTTGGCGGATTTTTCAAAAAAAGGAAAACCCCTCAGCAAAACAACAGCAAAAAAACCTGTAGCGGAGAAAAAAAAATCAACCAATAAAAAACGCAGTAGAACAAAAAAACAAAAAACATTATTTCCCTCTTGCCTTTGTACTTGTGCGGCTCCGAGTGCCCTGGGCCATCGGGTGACAGTCATACACACACATCGCTGCTATAGATACACGAAAAAAAAAATGTTACAAGCGCGCGCGGGGGGCCGTGTATCGGTCTGCCATAGTGTGGAACGTGGACGCGCACCCAATGAAACGTCAACACGCGAAACTGCCAACGAACCCCCGAACGACCACTGTCGACGGCACACCTATACCAAGTACACCCCCTCACCCCCTTCCACCCCCCCCCCCTCGCCCCGTCAATCGCCACAACACACCCTTCTGCTTTTCGTTTCCACATTCACTCTGTTTTCTGGCTAGAGGCCCTCTCTCCCTCTGGGTTCCGCTTGTTGCGCCCCGGCAGTTCACGGGCCGAGTTTTTTGATTGGCTGCCCGCATCACAACAGCCCGCGGCCGCACCACCACGTTTTCCAAGCGTGCATAGCAAATTGGCTGGAACTGCAACGCGCACTGTGGGAAAATTGATATTCCCTTAGGTATCAACTGCAAAACGGTTAAAGCATTATCGAATCTCTTTTGTGGTTCAAGCTCTTGGGGCGGGGGAGGGGGGGGGGAGAGATGGGCGGAAAGGGCTCCTCTGAATCAACTCTCTTCCTCGCTCTCACCCAAGTTCGATCGTACACACCGCTCGCTAGAGCGTTACTAACTCTCCTTTCTAGTTTACTCTCTCTTGTTCCAGCTTTTTATCTGCAACCGCTGTCGCTTCTTTCTGGGGTGTTTTTTCTCTCATCCGCGCTCTTTCTCCTGTACCATGTTTTTATCCCGTCGCCGCGGGAGCCTTTATCCTCGCGTGTCTCATTTTTTTTTCCTCTGGTATTTCATTTTTTTTTTTCATTAAATTTTCGATACAATAATGAAAAGTTGAGTTGTTTATTCAGTAGCTGAGGTGAAGGGAGTGGTCGGGGCACTTCCTTTATCGGGGATAAAGTGATCGGGGGTTGAGGTGAAGAGAAAAGGCATACTCGATGGGGGGAGGGGGGGATAAAATAGGAAAAATGGTGAGGCACTGGTGAAAATCCTGGAGATACGATTCTAAGCTGCGATAATTGTTCGCGTGACGACTGGTAGATATTCCATTGGAACAAAACAATTTTCGTGGTGAGGTCTGCGGATGGATCATGCTAGAGATAGCATGTACAGGTATACAAGCTACATGTGGCATTCAACCCCCCCCCCCCGCGAGCTCACAGTGTGCAACGATGGTGCATTTGCATGAAATGGGTTGGTTTTTTTTTATTTTAAACCCTCGGTGGTGGTGTTTTTTTTACATTCTCCCTTTCTCTGTTTTTTTTCCACAACTCGACACGAAGCGTTCTTTTACTCTGCTCGACTTATCACGGACTATTATACATATAGAGGGTACATGGGCACGCCAGCCACAGTACAGGCTACCTCTTTCATTCCATCCCCCCCCCCCCCCAC
>NW_021680425.1:1076869-1089333 GCF_001412515.2 Diachasma alloeum
CCCCCCCCCCACACCTCTCGGTTATATTTTCATATACAGAAAAGAATGAGGGAGGAAAAATATTTTGGTAGCTGTTGGCATGCGGGGTCTCTCGCATTTACCTTGAAAATTATTGTAATTTCGCGGTAAGTTAATCAAGATGAAGTGAGATGGTGGCAATTGGGCTGCAGTTGAAAGTAAAAAAAAGCTGAGAGGAGGGTTGGAATAAAAGGAGAAAGGGAAAAGCCATGGCTGCGTGTGAGGGAGAATGCACAAATGGATGAAGTAAAGAGAAAAGCCACGGGAAAAAAACAAAACGGAGGGAAAAAAGGAGAAATGAGGCGAAAAAAGAGTAGAGTGGAGTCTTGACTAGGCGCTGGCCTCCGAAGAAAAGGGAAACGAGAAAGCCATTGCGCACTGAAGAGAGGACAGAAGAAAAGGGCGAGTAGGTTGGAAATGGGCAAAGTTGCGAGAGGAGAGTGCGGCATTTGTAGCAGTCACTTGTGAGTAGTTACTAAGTGAGCCACCACCGCATAGAACGCCTCCAGTTCGCCTTCTAGGCCAACCATTTTCACAGTCATCCTCGTTCTATACTCTCTGCTGCAGTACATTCAGTTGTTTTTGCGCTCGCAAAATTTTGTAAATGACTGGAATGAGGGAGAAGAACGAGTCTGTGAGAGGAGGGGAGATAACGAAGAAGGTTTCGCTGTTTGTGTGTGTGGACTACTGGAAAAAATTGAAATTTAATGGACAGTTTAGTCTTGATTTCCAGGGGAGTGACGGCAGATTTAGTTTCGGGAGGGGAACCATGAAATTTCTACATTCACTGAAGATTCAATGGAATTGCGAATTTTTTTAGCATGCTGTTGAAAAAAAATTTGACACTCCGTGGGCTGACTAGTACACTGTTAGAAAATTACTCCTGAACTTTCGATTAAAAATTCTTGAAATTCACTCATTCACACGAAATTTTAATTTTTTTTTTATTGAAAATTCAATCCAATTCCGGAGTATTCAGTGGAATTGCAATTTTCAAGTCCACATGATAGTGAAAATTATTAAATTATTTGAAAATTCAAGCAACAATTTCCCTGAATTTTTAATCCACTGAAAATTCAGCTGGATGTGGTGTGCAATTGCCGCAAGGAATTTGAAAATTCTAGATGTCCTTGAAATGCCAAATGTTGATGGGCAGTTTAGTCTTGATTTCCAGGGGAGTGACGGTGGATTTAGTTTCGGGAGGGGGATCAAGAAATTTCTACATTCACTGAAGATTCAATGGAATTGCGAATTTTTTTAGCATGCTGTTGAAAAAATATTGGAACTCCGTTGGCGGTTGACCGGTACATTGTTAGAAAATTACTCCTGAAATTTCGATTAAAAATTATTGAAATTCACTCATTCACACGAAATTTTCATGTTTTTTGTTATTGAACAATCAGTTGAATTCCGGAGTATTCAATGGAATTGCAATTTTCAAGTCCACATGATAGTGAAAATGATTAAATTATTTGAAAATTCAAGCAACAATTTCCCTGAATTTTTAATCCACTGAAATTTCAGTTGGATGTGATATTTAATTTGCGCAATGAATTTTAAAATTCTAGATGTTCTTGAAATGTCAATGATAATCTAACATGGAAAATCCAATTATTCTGAATTTCCAATCTGAGTGAGCGATTCCACGAACGATTTGCCAACAAGTCAACGAGTTAAATTGATTTCAAATTCACAACATTGAGAATTCAAATGCAACAATGACTTAATTTTCAAAAAATTTCTAACAGTGTAGTTTTCAGGGGAATGACATTACATCCGATTTCACCGAAAAATCATTTCATCAAAATGAAAAAATCATATAATATTAATAATTTAAATTTTCGGTCAATGGTGCCAATTGAGGATGACTATGTTGCATATGACCTTGAACGAACTTCTCCCAACGATTATCCATTTTTCCTAAAATTCTTATTTTCTAGAGGAAAAAATGTCGATTTAAATTCCAGGGCAATATAATTGTCATCATTGAAACCTAATGACGCTTATCTGTGAATGAGTCGACTGGCGAAATACGGTATTGAAACAATAAATACTCCACAACAACAACTAATATCTAAATTTCACACCCCTTTTGTAGACATATTTCAGGCACTAAAAAACGTTTGAATAAAATGAAAATTTGTCTGAATTTCAAACATGAATTAAGATGTTTAGGCACCTATTCGTCTGAAATTCATAAAAATTCTTATTTTATTCAGACATTTTTTAGTGTCTGAAAATTGTCTACAAAAGGTGTCTACGAAATTCCGGCATTCGTTTTTGCTGTGTCCTGTCAATTAAATGGATATTATATAAAAATAATTTTTTTCCGCCATGTAACACGACCGTATGCACACGAGGCAAATGGAAGGTATTGGGCCAGTTTTATTGAGGCCGCCAATCTATTAGGGGGTTGCAAGAGTCGGGGAGAGGGGTGAGAGCTCGAATTTATGCCGAGACTACAAATCTTGGCTTGGCTCTCTACTCACGAGCTAAAGGATGGAGCCGCACCGGAGAAGAGGCAAAACCCACACATAGTCATACCCCCCTCCCCCCCCTGGGTGTGTACCTCCCTCTCTCTCGTGTTCCCAAGTAAAACCCCGAGAGTGAAGCACGTACATTTGGTCTAGACTCGATTCTGGCAACTCATAGTGCTTCTGCAGCTTTTACCCCGATCGATTACGTACAATCGACGCAAACACTGCCATTATATATACCCCGAGCCCCAGTTCCATCTCCCATTGACCAAATCCTCCTAATTTCCCAGATGCAATACCGTAAAAAATAGAAGATAACGGACAGCCGTGACATGCTCATCATACCACTCGGAATGCCCGAATATTCGCGGTGAATATTCACAGTTACCCGAGTCCCCGTCGTATCACCCAAATTCATCAAGGGTGAAATTCCCTTCTGATCGTCTCGCCAAAAGGGGTTCAACAGGTGCGGTAGCTCGATTAGACTCTACCCCCTCCCACCCGGCCAACTTTAACATTTTCAAGCTTGATTTACTCTGATCTTAACGTTTGAATTTATTAAAAATTTATACCCCGAGGATGTGGGCTATTAACCAGCCCCTCTCTTCCTCCCAGCCACCGCCAATTTTCAACTGTACAGGTTATTCCACGAATATTGTGTTACGACGTAATCGTACATTTTCTTCGGGGGGAAATGGGATGCTTGTAAACATAAAGTTTGCGGATGGAGGTTTGACGAGACAGGATGAAGGGCCGATCGTAAAGTTGATACTTGTCTTGGGGCTATAACTGCGCATATATTTTTCTTTTTTCCTTAAAAAAAAAAAAACACCAACAATCTTGCCGCCCACGAAAGCGGGTCAGATAAAATAAAAATTTACATTTTTCACGCTAGCCCTTATCGCATGAGTCTCCGATAAAAGTTTGCTCCACAGTGGCAAAAGAGGAAAGTTACATTATACGTATATATTGAGGGGAAAAAGGTGTGGAATGAACAATATGAGAGCAAGTGTTAGTGGTTAATGATCGAGCCTGGAGTAATGGAAAGATGGATCATCTGGGGAAGGAGCGATGGAGTTTGAGGGAGGCGGCGGGCAGGGGGAGGGGGTGGAGGGAGATAGGAGAACAACCGTGGAATGAGAAAAAAATGGGAAATGTAACGCACCAACGTCTACCACGGAGGTTCTCTCGTTAAATTGATTTATCCGTCAAGGATACATGGTCACGCCATCTCCGCGACGTACTTAGCTATGCTATATTCCATAATACTTTTAACCCCTTGCCGCCACTATCAGGGTGTACACGGGCCGGCTCACAGACACAGGAGCACTCGACGGAGCACTCTGAATAGTTTTTTTATTCCCATTTAGTGTGAGGATATAACTAGGCGAATTACCGATACGGTATTTAGGTTCACTCTGGATATTACGACGCTTATATATCACGCTTCTTACGCGTAATTACGGCCGATACTTTTATAGGTTTTGTAATAAAATTGGGTGATTTCGAAGGACGATTTACGTATTGCTAGGAGGGCTGCTGGAGAATTAAATGGTGATGGGGTATTTCGAGGGGCTGCATAGGAATTGATCATTTAACGAGTTATGAAGAATATGGATTTGGGGAAATATTGATGAATGTGAAATTTTGATGGATCTTTTGCACTGTTGAAGATTTTTGTCTGAAATTAAGGTACACTTTTTGGACATTTTTATCGAATTTAATTACCACTGAAATTTCAAGGAATTTTGTCACTGAAAGTTGAGAATTTCGTGGAAAAATCAAAGAGAACTGTTCCATTTTTCTTTGAGAATGAACAGAAAACCAGAAAATTCCGGTAAATGTATTCTTGAATTTTCAGGATAGTGACATTAAATGCGATTTAGGGGGAAATAAATCATGAAATTCCAGATTGCGCCGAAAATTCAATATCATTTGGCTCTGAATATTCATATTAAATTGGAAATTCAAATAAATTAAAGAATTCTCGTCTTTATGCTGCTCAATATTCAGGAATTTTACTGAATTTTCAGTGAAACCTGAAATTTCATTATTTTTTCCCCTAAATCGCATTCAATATCACTGTCCTGAAAATTAATAGTCAACTGTCCATGAAATTTCACTTGTTTTCTAACAGTGTGGGGAAGAGTCAGGTTGTGAGAAAATTCGATGGCATTGGGATTCAGGTTGAGCGAGAGATAATGAAACTATTCAAGATGATTAAAATTTCAATTCCTCTGGGAGTTAAATGCTTTAAATTTTTTTCTCAATTTTATTGACGCAAATTCTCGATAAAAGTTTCTTAATATCTAGTGTAGTCATGAACCTCTAAGTTTTACAAAAAATTAGAGTTTGTGTCAAGTCATTGAGGATAACAGAAGCATTTCTACAAAAATTTTAATCAATATATATGATTTAATTTCAAACTAGTATAGAAATTAGTTTTTTGTTGAAAATATCAAGATTTTTCACTCAAAATTTCATGCTCTTTGTTGAAATGAACAATTTATTTAATTCTTCATAATACGGAATATGGCTGGATTGCAGAAATCATATAAAATGAACAATTTATTTAATTCTTCATAATACGGAATATGGCTGGATTGCAGAAATCATACAAAATGAACAATTTATTTAATTCTTCATAATACGGAATATGGCTGGATTGCAGAAATCATACAAAATGAACAATTTATTTAATTCTTCATAATACGGAATATGGCTGGATTGCAGGAATCATTAATTTTATGTAATCAAACATTTAATTTGAAATGAATAAAAGAGTTTGTTAAACTCCAGCGAAAATATTGTAGACATGACAAGACAAATTTTAAATGAATTGTTTTATTTCACCCAAATACGTAATTTCTCTCTTATAGATGAAGCGTCTTGCGCGTAATTACGACCGATACTTTTATAGGTTTTGTAATAAAATTGGGTGATTTTGAGAGAGGATTTATGTGTTGCCAGCGGGGTTGCTGAAGAATGCAATGGTGATGGGGTATTTCGAGGGGCTTTCGATAAAACTTCCTCAATATTTAATGTATTCATCACTCTTGGGGTTTTCATAAAAATTAAGAGGTTGTTTTTTGAGGAAAACTGGAGCATTTCGCCAAAAATTATTTCAGTTCCAAATTAGAGTTCTCAAATTATTCCATTTAAAATTATATTTGTTGTAAATTAGGATTCTGAGTGATCCTAATCGTTAATTCACAGAATCGCTGAGTCGATAAAAAACGAATGATTTCGTTTCAGTAGCGAAGTGGTAAAATGGTTTAAGTCGACTCATCTCCCAGTTGAGTTCTTCAAGAATATTTCCGAATCTAAGGGAGATAGCGAAATTTTCGTAATTACATTTGTTGTAGCTCTTAATCGGCTTTACAAAAAAGGTTATAATAAAAATTATGCTATCTCCCTTAGATTTCGAGATATTCATTGAAAACCGGTCAACAGTCGTAATTGACTTGTACCGTTTTACCATTTCACTACTGGTTTATTTCCGACAAAAATTGAGAGACTGAAAAAATTTCAAATAAAACATTTTATTTTATTCAAATACGTCACTTCTGTGAGTGCAGAAGTTCCATAAACTTATTTTCCCCGTCCAAAACCCAAAAATAATTTGAAAAATCGTTCTTTTGATTTCAGCAAATGCCAAACCATTGACATTCGACGAGGTGTACAATCAGAGCAGCCCGACAAACTGTACGGTCTACTGCGGTGGCCTGACAAACGGACTCACCGACGAACTGATGCAGAAAACCTTCTCAGCCTTTGGTTCCATCCAGGAGATTCGAGTCTTCAAGGACAAGGGTTACGCCTTCGTGAGGTAATGCACACAGACGAGCCAAAATAAAAAACCGAGTAGCTAACGAAGCCCACAGTTTTTCGTTCACAAGGAAGCACACTTTTTGTCTCCTCGTTTTTTTCGTCCCACGGATTCTCCTCAATCAGAAAAAAAACCCACAAACGCTTGCCTACAGTTGCTCGAGCACTAACACTGGTGCATTTCTCCCTCGTTTTACAGATTTTCCACAAAAGAATCGGCAACACACGCCATCGTTGCTGTTCACAACACAGACATCAATGGTCAAACGGTCAAGTGTAGTTGGGGAAAGGAGAGTGGAGATCCAAATAATGCACAGCAAACGGGACAAGTGAGTTATAGCAATCATTATCATGCGAAGAAAAAAATATGGGATTTTTGGTCTACACTGTTGGAAAAAATTTAATATTTAATGCACACACTGTTAAAAATGTTTCACTGAAATTTCTTGTAAGAGTTTTAAAATTTTCACAGCAAAAACGAATGTCTCAATTGGACACACCTTTTGTAGATATTTTTGAGACACTAAAAAACGCCTGAATATTACGAAAATTTGTTTGAATTGAAATTCAGACGAACAGGTGCCTACACTGAGAAAAAAAATTCTAATATCCGAAACATATTTTCTTGAGACAAGTACTTTTTCATTAATAGTTTAATTCTTCCAGGCATCTCAACTCACGTGGCCCGAGAAAGATCTCATGTTTTAAAATATCCTTGTACTCAAGTACGATTTTGTCGTAAATGAACTCACTCAAATTGCGTAGAAGAACCCTCAATCTTCAAGTATTTATTGTTTTCATGATTTTTTTGTTATGCATTTGCAAGATTTCGATATGTAGTTTATTCATGATATAATACGTAACGATGGTGATAAATAAGAATTCATTCGAGTTCCGTGAACCGCAAGCATTCCGAGATTTAAACCACTGAAAATAATTTACCTCTCTCAAGTAAATATGTTCTACATATTAGAAAATTTTTCTCTCAGTGTGCACATCTTAATTCATGTGTGAAATTCAGACAAATTTTTGTTTTATTCAAACGTTTTTTAGTGTATGAAAAATATCGATAAAAGATGTGTGCAATTCAGACATTCATTTTTGCTGTGTGCTAGTTACATTTCCACTGAAATTTCAAGGAATTTTGTTGTTGTACATTCATAATTGTAAATGTCAGTTTAATTCTTCTGGGAAAATTAATGAAAAATCAGATGTTAGAGAAATATTACTTTGAATTCCAGATTACTCTCAATTTTTAGGGAATTTGGCAATGAATATTCATTATCACTTGAAAATTCATATAAATTGTAGAATTTCCGTCTTTCTGTCGCTAAAAAATTGGGACTTTACTTGAATTTTCAGAGAAACTTAAAATTCCATTGCCTTTTTCTCCTTAAATAGAATTCAAGTTCTTTTTTCCGGAAAATTCAGCCAAATTTTGTTAACAGTGCAGTCAATCGGTAATTTTCAGGACAGTGACATTGAATGAATTGAAGGGGACCATTTAGGGGGGAAAAATGAAATTTCAGATTTCATTGAAAATTTTATGAAATTGCCAAATTTTGAGCAGCATGAAATCGAAAATTCCTCAATGTATTTGAATTTTTAGTGAAAAAATAAATATTCTCTGTGAAATCACACAGAATCTTCAATCAATTGTAAATTCAAGAATATATTTAACGGAATAAAACTTTCCTAGTTTCTATTAATTTTCATGTAATAATTGCTTGAAACATGTAACAATTGAATTGAACTGTTCCGGGCACCATATAATTTTTCAGCAGAATCAATTTTCGCTCCGCGTGTGATAAGATTTTCCACGGAGTGTACTGCAAACTTCAGCCCAATTTTTTCACCAATGTCCTATTTTCTGTGGCCGTGGCACTATGTCAGGGACGTTATCTGAAGAAAATCACGATCCCCCTCATTTTTTAAATCATACTGATATGTTCGTGAGCAATCAATTCAATTTACAGGAAAACATTCTGAGAAAATACTGATTTTTCATATTTGAATCCACTTTCGGGTGGGAGCACGGTAATTTCTCTGGTATTTTCTTCTCCGTGCACTCTTTATCGATTCATATGCCCGTGTTATTCTTTTCAATGGAAACCTAACGCCCCCATTCAAGAAAATTGTTATTGGCGTACGGCTTGCAGGTATGCGTAGAGGTAATTTGGATGGATGAGTTAGGTCACGGGTTATGGGAGAGGGGCGTGTAAGTTGCTCTCTCGCGAGGGGATTCCTCAGGAAGTTACCGAGAGGAGGAGAGAGAATTTCCAGTGAAGGAGGTAGAAACACATCCCCCACCATTTGAAATCCCCGTTTCCACAGCCAGAAGCACATTCTAGTCGTCTCACTCTGGCTTGCATGCTGGGTCGAGTGAGTCCCTTAGCAATTAGCGCCGTTAAGACGAGTGGATATGTCCGATCTGGGAATAGTGAGAGCCATCCTCGTCACCAACTATTTCCGCCTATCCGTCTAAAGCACAGTGACTCTCACTTTGCCCTCTGTGACGTTCACTAATTGACCTGTACTCCCCGTGGACGGGTGGTCGTCACTGGTGTTGTACTATCAACAACCGCAACCAAATTGATTCTGAACGGGATTAGTAAATATTTATTCCGGTATTTTCACTGGTTGTGGTTACACAGAGGGAAATTCGTATTAAAATTTATCCCCGAATTTTAGTTCACTTCTGAAAAAAATTGAATGTTTTATTATAGAACGGATTATTGAATTAATTATCTCGAAAGTATTCACGAAATGTTCCGAATTGTTAATTTCCATCAAATATCATGGATCTGTCGGTCTAAAGCTACCAAATATCAACACAAAATGTTACGTTTGAGTATTTCCCGGCTCCAACTCAAGAGAAACGTTTTGTTATGGAACTCATGAGAATGTTTTGTTATAGTACGGATTATTGAATTAATTACCTTGAAAGTATTCACGAAATGTTCCGAATTGTTAATTTCCATCAAATATCATGGATCTGTCGGTCTAAAGCTACCAAATATCAACACAAAATGTTACGTTTGAGTATTTCCCGGCTCCAACTCAAGAGAAACGTTTTGTTATGGAACTCATGAGAATGTTTTGTTATAGTACGGATTATTGAATTAATTACCTTGAAAGTATTCACGAAATGTTCCGAATTGTTAATTTCCATCAAATATCATGGATCTGTCGGTCTAAAGCTACCAAATATCAACACAAAATGTTACGTTTGAGTATTTCCCGGCTCCAACTCAAGAGAAACGTTTTGTTATGGAACTCATGAGAATGTTTTGTTATAGTACGGATTATTGAATTAATTACCTTGAAAGTATTCACGAAATGTTCCGAATTGTTAATTTCCATCAAATATCATGGATCTGTCGGTCTAAAGCTACCAAATATCAACACAAAATGTTACGTTTGAGTATTTCCCGGCTCCAACTCAAGAGAAACGTTTTGTTATGGAACTCATGAGAATGTTTTGTTATAGTACGGATTATTGAATTAATTACCTTGAAAGTATTCACGAAATGTTCCAAATTGTTAATTTCCAACAAATATCATGGATCTGTCGGTCTAAAGCTACCAAATATCAACACAAAATGTTGCATTTGAGAATTTATCGCCTCCAACACGAGAGAAATTTGTAGTGTATCCTTCTGTTCATGGAAACTGCAGATAAAAACAAAACTTGAAAGGGCTCCTGCAATGAGACCCTTATACTCGGGCTCTACTACCTGAAGGCTGGTGTAGCCATACGCAAAGGGAAAAGGACACTACGTTGAGCCATCGCATTACGTATGAACCCATCAAAACATTCAATCTATCCAAAATTTAAATTAATTACTCAGTCTCGATAAATATTCAAGTGAATCAACCTCAATTCAACTGAAATTTATATCAAACATTTATTACGCGTTATTGCATTCCGAATTATTATCATTATTAAGTCAATTTATCGCGCTAGTTTTCACTGAAAATCCATACTTAAAATGATAAATTATATTTAAAACAACTAAAGAATAATAACAAATCAAATCAAATTGAAGTAATAAATCCAATTGATAATTATATAAATCTTGAATTAAATCAAGGTATTAATCACAAAACCAAGAATAAAGTTTTCAATTCGTTCTAAATGAATAGAAAATAAACAGTCATCTCATATTAGTCGTAAATTTTTCTGAGTGAGGTTAATTGTTAGCTCGGGAGTATCGTCCGTTCGATACAGAGAATTTCATGAACGACCTACACTCAGAGAAAAGTAGGGTAATAATTATCTATAGAATCCCGGAAAAATTTCCTATACGAAAATTAACTCGAGCAAAATTACTCTCACGTTTAGTAAATTATCCGGTGTCAGCGGAGAAAAATTCGCCATTCGTCTCGCACTTTTTGGCCCGATATAGGGGAGGGTGGGGCAAAACGGTCCCCCTTCAATTGTCAATAACTTGTGAATGATATTGTGAAAATTCCCAGTTTCAACTTCATTTTGAAGATAATTTTTCATTCTTCAAAACGAGCTCTAACTCATCCCAATCGGATTATTGAATCGGAAAATATTGACGATTGAAGGGGGGCCGTTTTGCCCCATCCTCCCCTACAATTACTTGACTTGTTTGCTCATTTCTCTAAGAGTAGCATTGAATTTGGTTTAGTGTAACAAAGCTTATGAAACATTAGGTCTCAGATCCACTATTTGCATAATCTGCAGAATTGTTATGTATTTTTCTCTGATTTTTTTCAGATTTTAATCTTCTCACTAACTTCGAAAAGTGAATTTTCTCATAAGACTGTGCTATTTTGAGACTTCAAAATTAATTTTATTAACAATAATACTAGACTGCCGATTGAGTGCAAACTTACCCAGAATGTTGCAATTTATATTAATTTACATTTAGAATTTATTGCAAATGTTATTAATCAAAATTGGAGATGAATAATTTATTTCCTGAGGACATGAATTTTTTCTTTCGTACATTCTGTTGACAACATGCACTATTCCTCACAGTGGTAAAAAAAAACAATAATAATCACACATTAGAATCGAGTTATGTTTACATTACTTTAATTAACTCCATGAATTCCTCAACTGAGACTATAATTTACCTGTCGCTACTTCGATTTTCCTGGCATATTTACGACAATAGCCATTCATTCTTTACAACTGTGTTAAAGGTACTCGCAATTTTTTGTTTAACGATTCCTGAAAGCCGGCTATTTCGTGAATATCATTACAGCCAGACGGAAACCTAAAAATTTCAGATATGCACTTCAATAAATTATGACGAGTGGGGGTTTTTTGTCGGGTAGAATCGATCCAACAGTTTCTCAAACTGTTCTTTCTTGTCAGAAGCCATTCGGCAGTAAATTGCTAATGAAACCGAGGGACACAATACACCGACGATTACAGCATTTCGTTGGAATAATTGGCGAGTCACCAGTTTTGTACCTCGTTTCTTGACAAATGTTTCTTCTTTTGTTTTTCCCCAGCCACTGTCTTCAGCCACGTACCCTTACTACGCTGCTGCAGCGGCGCAGTTGGCCGCAGCCGCAGCCGGTGGTGTGGGTAGTGTAGGTGGTGTTGGTGGTGCTGGACAACTGTCATACTGGTATCCTCCTCAATCTTATCCCACGACTGCTGCAACGCAAATGCAGGCAGGCGGATTTCTCCAAGGAATGCAGGGGTACACGTATGGACAATTTGCTGGGTATCAGCAGGCACAGTATATGGGGTAAGTTTATGTTAATTGTTACTTTTTTATCATTCCGACCGCAAGGCAGCGCTTAGGGTCTGGCACTTTGGCCCCGGGTGAAGAAAAAAATTTTTAATTTCCACATTTCTGAGCCCTCTGAGAGTTTTATTGGCATTAAAAGGGCCAATAACTATGGAATCAACATTCACTTGGCGGAAAAAATCGATTTTGGCGGAAGTTCACTTTCCCCCGGGAAAAATCCAAGATCTGACACTTTGGCCCCGGGTGAAAATTCCAATTTTTTATTTCTGCATATCTGGCGCCTCCGAGTGCTTCATTGGCCCCACAATCGTCAGTAGATACGGATTCAACGGTCACTTGGCGCAAAAATTCGAGTTTGCCGAAAGTCGACTGCGCCTGGAAAAAGCCAAATAGCCCCCCCCCC
>NW_021680425.1:1089410-1092934 GCF_001412515.2 Diachasma alloeum
CCCCCCCCCCCCCTTTGCCGCAGGTGAAAATTTAAATTTTTTATTTCTACATATCTGGGGCCTCTGAGTGTTTTATTGTTCCCAGAATCGTCAGTAGATACGGATTCAACGTTCACTTGACGTACACTCGAATTCTTCACAAACTCCTCGAATTCCCTAGAATTTTCTAGAAACTGCGCGAATCACGCATGAAAAAATTCACTATAAAACCTTGCAAATTCGCAAGAAAATTCTATTGGAATTCTATACACTGATAGAACAAATTAGTTATTGTTAACGAATGGATTTTGGTTGGAGGTTAGGGTCTGTTCGGTCTCACCAAATGTTCATTCGTTAATAGTTAATGAATTTATATTTGAGGAGTCTCGTTTGACTTGACTTTCGCCATTCAAGTGAACCATTCGTTGACTATTAGCGAATATTCATTTGGTCATATTCAACTCTACCATTCGTTAATAGTTAACGAATCTCGTTTGGAATAAATAAATCATTCGATCAGTGTAGGAATTCTATGGGGCTTCTAGAAGATTTCGATTGGAATTCTATTGCATCGAAAAATTCTACTTGTTTTTTATGCTGATTCTATTGCATATTTGATAGAAAAAAGTCAAAGTAGTTTGAATTTCTGTTCGAATTTTCCTCTTGAGATTTTTTCTATCAGAATTATTGGGCGCAAATTTTCTAAATTTTTTCCGCTGGATTTTGTTTTGTTTTGCATTACAGAATCCGAGTGTAAAAACTTAGAAAATTGATGCCCAAGCAGTTGTATAGAAAAAATCTCAAGAGAAAAGTTCAGACAGAAATTCGAAATTTATTAACTGTTTCTTATCGAATATCCAATAGAATCAGCGCAAAAAACAAGAAGAACTTTCAATACAATTCCAATAGATACTCAATAGGTTCAATAGAATTCCTATAGGATTCCAATAGAATCTTCTAGCGAATTCGCTAGGTTTTCTATTAAATACTTTCATACGTGATTCCTTCGAATTTTCTCGAAAAACAGGTAGAATTTTCTAATCGATTATAATAATTGATCAACACATGTAATTATTTTCTGAATAAATTGAGAATGAAAGTAAACAGACGCTTGAATTTCATCCTCCGAATTCGTCAGCCCAAAAATCTACAGAAATTTCGTATAAATCGGTTACCGTTCAAGATTCTCGAAATTTTCCCTGAAACTTCGTATGGAATTTCCCATCACTCTTCACCTAGCGCACACATAATTACCAATTCCAATCCAATATTATGTTTAACATACGAATTGTAATCGATCGATCAACAGAATGGGTATGGGTGTTCATGCGGCGGGTACAGCAGCAGGATGGGGCCAGGGTTTACCCGGTGGACCTCAGTTACCACCTCACCATGCAACGACAGTGACGGCGCCTCCTGGTGTACAAACTGCCCCACCACCCCCACCACCACCAGCGCAAATGATGGCCTATCCTATGCAACAATTCCAGGTAATATCATGACCCCTCATTCTCATCATCGTGCTTGGTTTGCTTGGCTCTATGCATAGATTGCTCTTGTATTGTAAACATAATTCTTCAACACGGAGAGAAATGGTCAGTAAAAATTACGGAACTCACAATTCGCTCACCGATTACGGAATTGAATCAGAAAATTTAAGTGACGGTATCATAATTTTTCGCAGGAGATTCAGATAAAAATTACGCAACGCTCTGGAAAAATTCCATGGCACACGGAGAGAAATTTTCTATAAAAATTCTAGTACGAGTACCGGAAAAAATTACAATTCACCGTCTGTGAAAAATTCTAGTGCTGTTAAGGTAAAATTTTTTGGTATTTCTGGTAAAATTCCTGGGGATTTCTGTGAAATTTTCACAGAAGTACTGGGAAAAATTCACGTTTTCCTCATTAAAATTTCCAGTGCCGGCACTGGATTTTTTTCCTGGCCGTCACTTTGCGTCTCTTTTCCTGTGCTAGCACTAGAATTTTTCTAAAAAATTTCTCTCCGTGCAGTTCCGTAAAATTCCCTACAACCACATTTCGCTCCGGAATTACGGAAAAGGTACGTAATTTTTATTGAATATTTGTCTCCGTGAACGGTTGAGATGCATAAAATCGTGCAGACAAAAACGATAAGGACGAATCAATGCTTGCTTAAGATGTTTTCCGTTTTCTTAAGACTTCTAAACTTTTTCACCTAGAGGATGAAATAATTCGAATTGATGGATAATCGATTCTTTTTGGGTTTGAAAAAACTTTCATTGAAAAATCAAGTCCATTCGATAGGGAATTTAATGGATTTTTTTTATTCTATTCATTTTTCGTAGATTCTATTGAAAAATATTTTCAATAGAAGTTTTTTCAGATGAAAACGTTCAATAGAAAATAGTGAATAGAAAAAGAAACTACATTTTGATTTTTCAAGGGAATGAATATCCCAAGTTTTTTGCTCGATATTTTTAACGAGAGAAGTTAGAAAAACAGTTTTTAAAAAATCTAGGAAACTTATGCTGATGAATTACTATTGAAGAAATCTCAATAGAATGAGTTGCATTAAAAAATCAGAATTTGTAACTTTTTTACGCACACTATTTTGTATTGAACATTTCTATTCAATAAAGCGCACAAAAACTCATAGAATGTTCAGTAGAGGCCACTAGGAATCGAATAGGATTCTCCGGTGAATGTACCTGGTTTTTCTATGAAATATTCTTGTACGTGCCTAAACATAGTTATTTGAACCACTCTGCAGAAATGGATAAAATGTTCTCGAAAAGGCGTCAAATACGCTAAAAATAGAGTTGTAACTATTGAATAGAAAAACAACACTACCTTCTGATTTTTTCAAGTAATGAATTCGGTTCAAATTCTTTCTACGGAAATTCCAAGGCTTAAATTTTCCAAGTTATATTTACAATTTTTAACGAAAGAAGAGATAAAAAAAAGCAAAAAACAATAGAATTTTCCGATGAATGTGCCTGATTTATCTACGAAATATTCCCTAACATGCCTAAATCTGGTTATTTCAACCCCTGTACAGAAATGCATAAAATCCCCTCAAAAAGTGGTGAAATTCGCTTAAAAAAGTGTTGATTTCCGTATCGTCTCCCCCATCCACACGAAACACATTTCCACCCCCACACCAATCATTACCCAAGTGATCCTCCACGAAAACACCGGAAGACGTAAAGAATTCCGCGAATAAAATTTCTCCACCTCTCTCGACTTAAGAAATTGCCTTCCTTTATCACCTTCTCAGTCCTCATACCCAGGAATTATTCCGCTATTCTGGACCCAATATACGTTGTCCCAACAATAAGCCTGCACTTCTCTCTGTACAACTAATTCTGATTAACTCTATTGAATGTACAAGCTAGTTCGCCTGAATGTGTCCCTGCACGCAGCAACAAAAGCATGCAATAATCATCTCAAGGACTCACTCCCAGTCGAATTGTTATGCACGGTATTGGCCGGTGTTATGGAAAAGCAGTTGGAATTGTCAACGAGAAGCTTCGACTTTAGCGGAAGGAAACCTAATGGCGGGG
>NW_021680425.1:1093277-1103760 GCF_001412515.2 Diachasma alloeum
GGGGGGGGGTATTCGACGAATTGAGATTTCTATATGGCGGTATTTCGGGTTCACAGACACGCTGATTGCTGCCACTGCCAGTGCACGAGAACTGCCTTGTCGTTACTATCGAATGTGTCGAAGCTGTAGTGCATACCCCTTCATCCTTCTCAGTCCTCCAATCACCCTCCCCCCTCGCCCCTCCTGTCTTCACTCCGTACCACTAGCTCGCAGTATAACAGCACCGTATATTCGCCGACGTTGGCTCATTCTCGAAGCACGTCTCGACCACTAAGAAGGTCGGAAAATGCAATCGATCTAAAGACGAATTGAATTTACTGTGTGGCTGGTGTGACTCGAGATTGATCGAGCGTTTCTGGTGAATAGCGCCATTGCATAATGCTTAAAATGTGTAAAATATTGGGTAGATGGATATCCATGGCGAAAAAATTATCCTTGGACTGAGAATATTGTTGGGGAAGTGGTGTTCTTGGCTGGGGATTCAGGGGGTTGGGGCTGCAAGTGGTGTTATTGAAGGGGCTGGGAATTTCACGCGGAATTTGAATGCGACCTGTTTTGTGGAGGATTATGCAAACATTTTGGGACACGACAGTGACACGTCGTATGACTGTCATATTCTCAGTAGATCATGGTCACTTCTCAATTTTGTGACGTATTTTGAGACACGAATTTTATGAGACCGTTATTTTCCAGATAAACAGCAGTGACAATGGCAAACTATGCAAATTATGACGAATAAAATGTGACGTCACGTGACTGTCATATGACGCATAAAAAATAACGGTCATTTTCACATCTTTTTCATTTTGTGCCCGTAGTTCGTGAATATTGAAAAATAGTAGATTTCATCATTAGACCTATGAAGTATTTTCTGAAGAGCGTGAGTTTATCTGAGCCAAATGTGAGGATTATAATCACATTCGTCAGGAAATATTTTGTGAGCCGTGTGATGTAAACTATTCTATGTTACTCTAACTGGGCGAAGCAAAGTTAGAGTCGTTGTTTATCGGCCTAGAAACATGAATTAAGTTTATCGAATGGAGAACTTTTTTCAATTGAACGTTCTGCTGACAGTGAATTTTTGTAATATTCAGGTTGAATTCTGTTAGTTGATGAGGAAAAAACTAAATCAATACTGAAAAGAACTTCCGAGAAATGAGGAATCTAAGCTCTTAATATTCACTTCTAAAATCATAAAATCATAAAATTACAGAGAAACTATAAAATTCTGAATAAATCACTTTGCTTGTAGAATAATGCGACATTGCATTCATCGAGATCATTACTATTCACTGTTTAAAATTTGCTGTTATAGTAATGAAATTGCAAAAAAAATTCAACGCCTCAACTTGAAATTAGGATTTTGCAAATTTTTTTTTCATTGCTGGACATCAAAACTGAATGAATATCAGGCCCATATTCTTCATTTGGATGAATAACGAAATTAATGAGTTACCGGTTATTGAAAATATCTAGATTGTGATAGCCTAATGCAGACGTTTCTTGAATTGTCTGTCACTTCTAAATTTTTCATGCTTATTCAAAATAAAAAAGAACCCATCAAATATTCTCCATTCAATTTCTCGCATTCCTCCCTTTCATTCAATAAGAAACCGTGAAAAAGCTCAATCCAAAAATATTTCATTAGTAATTTGGAGCATGAATTTGTTTAAGAAATTCCCGGCTCAAAACAGGCCAATGATAAACTCAAACCTTAAACGCCAAAAATTAAAAAACCAAAAACAATATTCTCATCCCGAGAATAATGAATTCCCGTGTCCTACTTGATTCTTCGCATCCAACGTAGATTGATTTGAAAAACGGACATGAGCAAGAGAGGGCGTATGACCAGCCTCGAAAAAGCCTGAACTAATAGACTAATTTGCCTTCTCATGAAAAAAAAATTCGGACACAAGACTTAACCATTCGTTTGTGTGTTCAAATCGTAAAGTGTGTTCTTGGTTGCGGTCCAGCTAGCGGATGAGGACTGGCTGACGCCTAGCCTCCTAGTGTGATGGTAAGCAAGCACCCCTCACCAACAGGAACAAACGTTAACGCCACTACCATCGCCACCAACGATACCCTAACTAGTATCACGCGGATCGGCACAACCAAGTATGTGACACCAAGAGCCACGAGAGAACGCGACAGAGGGGGAGGTGGAGGAGGAGGAGGTGGAGATGGCGGAGGAGGAGGTGGAACACCAGGTGGGAGGTCCTGTGGAGATACCTACCATTATCGATCAACGCGACATCCGAGATAGAATGGAATGATAGAATTAATCATAAGAGTTGTAATAAAACATGAGCAAATCCACCGACAGCGAGAAAAAAGAATAACCAACCTCCTCCCTATCCTTGCATTCTCGAATTCCACGGACGTCGTAATCAAATCAGTAACAGATGAATATATATGAAACTGAACGGTTTGTGTTGCGTTTGGGTTTTAGCCTCGTGTGTGATAACGAACAAATGATATGTATGTAGAACAAGATACTCCTGCGTAAATTTATATCGCTTAAACGTGATACACGGGATTCTCACTCCGCTCATCTTCATTCATTCTCTCTGGCAAATACCGCGCCACAAATGCGGGATATATTTTTCAGTTTTCTTTCGGGAATTGTATAGATTTCCAAACAGATACCGGAGAATTTCATTCTCCATTCGAGGATTGAGGGAGAGCTCGGTGAAACGGATCGGTTTTACCTTTGGAATCTCCTGATCAAACGGTACACACAGAAAAAGCTAAACGTAATTTACGGTTAACGCCAATATGAGGACTGGTGGGTTTTTTCCGTTATAACAATCGGAATTTAGACTTCAAAAGGGTGCATTTTACGGTCAAAGTGAAAGCGCAAATTACGCTCAACTGAAGCGTCTTTTACGTTTCACTAAGCGTAGTTCATGTTTAAGAAATGGTAAATTACGATGTTAATAGCAATGTATTTTATTATTTACTTATGTGGAATTTACGAAAAAACATCGTTAATTACGAATAAGTAAATGTAAAATACGGAAAAAAATTATCGTAATTTACGGCGATTTTTAGTGTAATTTACGCTTCAAAAAGCATAAATACGACTTCTTAAACGTCTTTTTCACTTAGTTTTTTCTGTGTGCGTTTTATCTTTCGTACCATATTTTTTGTAGAGAAATTTCACCCCGAATTGAGAAAAACCTATATTGCATTATTAGTTTTTGAACCCATCGAAGGAGAAAGATCACTTCTTTTCATTCAAATTGGGCTGAAATTTCTCAATTCTATTAAGAAGACAAAAAAGGTTCATTCCAGGCTCGTTAGAGAACGCCTAGTCCCACGTCTGATTTCCAACGTTAATGAAATTAAATTAAAATTTATTACACCCCCGTAACGATTCTCGCAAGCCGTCTCGCCGGACGGTTATTCCTCTCGTTTTTCCGCGATTCCCTCTCCCTTTAAAAAAATTACGAGTAAGAGTGGAGCGCCGCTTGGTGCGGCAATTTTACCCGAGCGAAACCTTTATTTTTCTATAGATAGTTTGTACATCGATGGGGCCCACTAAGAAAGATGAACATAAAGAAACTGTGCATTAATTATACCAGACGCCAATTTTCTCGACAATGTGAAGGTAATGCGGGCTCGTCAGTAACTTCAATCGCTCCAATCTGGCCCCCTATCCTCCCTTGGGTTAGGATTGACGCTTTAAATTAATCAACACTAAAGAATTTATGCGTTGAGTCCCGCAGGGTACTTGTGATCATGCGTATGCGCACAATTGACGGAATTATTCAAGTCGGGAGGCTTTTACTTCGAGAGAAACCTGAGAGAAAAAATTACTTTTGACAAAGAATGTTTACTTGATACAAGAAAATATATTCTTGTCAATTTTAAAACCGGTGAAATCTCCTGATGAATAATTTCATTCTCAGACTGGGAGAAAGAAGTTTCCTAACAGAATGAGATTCTCTTGTTCCGAGAGAATTATTAAGCGCTCTCAAGACTAGAAATGATGTCCTTCCCATAGATTCATGTAGTTTGCGGTATATCTAGATTTTTTTTATCAGGACTTTGATTACATAAAATCTTGCAAAGGGCACAACACTTGAGATCAATTTTCGGGAAAGTGTGAATTCCCAGAATCACTTGAGAATATCCAAGTACTTTGGCTATTTTTTCTCCAGTGAAATGCTTTTCTACTTCTGTAGTCGAACATCAGAGCTTTCATTTGACATTTTACAATGGTTTTATTATTTAAACTTTGGAGGGATGAATTTGAATCTCCGATATTGAACCGTTAGATTGATGAAATAATTAAAAATCGTAATTTTTGAAAATTATGAGCATTTTCTATAAATGTGGGCGTCACTATTCCGATAATCTTAGTGAAATTCCTCACATTTGGAGCCCCAAATTAACACGAAAGTATTAAAAATGACGTCGGTATAGAAGATTAAAAAATCAGTTTAACATCAATTTAAATGGGAGGTGAGAAAAATGTGAATATCTCGCAAAATAAATGCGACAGAGTGGGCCCTTTTCACGTGGACGTACACAAATAATTTATAAACCATTATTTTCCACCATAAAAATCATTTTTTCGACATCATAACTAACGTATTCACATTTATTTTACCAGAAATTGATTTCATGCCTAAAAAAACAAGTTTTGCGAAAGTTTAAACAATTTCAACAATTGATTTCTGAACAACAAATGTTTAAAAAATAATAATTTTGTACAAAATATTATTTGAATAACGCTGAATATTCATAATCTTTTTCAAATTTTTCTCACGCAATTTAACTGACAAATTTGATGATTGAAAATGGTTGAATCAAACTGTAAAAGATACTTGGGACTCCTTAAATTCTATATGAATTTATGGAAAGACTTGTGCTAACATTTACAAATTTTCTCGGCACAAGAGAATCGCATCCTCTTAGAAGCCTTCTTCCTCTCAGTGTGACCACAGAATTATTCACCAAAAGATTTCGCAATTCTAGAAATTCACAAGACAATATTGTCTAGTATCAAGGAAATCATCTTCGTCAAAAGTACTTTTTTCCCTCAATGTACTTTCGGCTGCAACTTACAAAATCGCGCTGAGAGGTTATTAAGAAATCGAGAAAATGGAGAAAAAAAACAGTCCAACGTAGATAGGTAGGTATATAATACACATATTAATATAATGTCAAGATACATATTACATTGATGCATACGAGTCCATTCGCGGAATCAAAAGAGGCGAAATAGTCGAGACACGCAGAGTTGATAGAACAAAAGTTTTAAATGATGTTCGTTGCGTGCGCGTGTAACAGTTGCCCGGTCGTAATTTTAACAGCCGTCACTTGGTTTTTTAATGAATTTCTTACCCGCGTTTTTTAATTGTTTGAGGGAAGATTGTTTAGAGATAGGGGAAAATTTACAAGAATGTTGACGAGAGGTACTAGAAATGCGTGAAGTTGGTGAAAGGGCGAGCGCTGATTGTACAGAACTGTTGAAATATACATCGAATTAATAGCGTACGAGTTTTTTTCTCGAGATTTCATTCACAATTCGGCGGATTCATGAATAGAATTTTCATTTGAAGCCAGTGTCTCCGCAGCTTTGATCTGTTTTCCCCCTCGTCTGTCCCCAATGTACTTTGCGTGATTAACGATTGAGGTGGAACTAAAAGCGGAATCGTGGATATGGGGGCTGAGAGGGCTGGACGAGGGTGAGACAGGGAGGGGGAGGGGAGGGAGAGGCGAGTGGTCGTTGTCGATTTATCGTAATCGAAATACACTCCGCGATGATTGCTTCCCGAGTCACCGGTGTGTTCGATACCCATGTCGATTGCGTGTGACGCGTGAGTAGGAAATGAGGGAACTAACCCATTCGACAGCCATGCCCGGCTCATCGACATCGGTGAAATACAGTTAGTGAATTGTGGCCCCGGACACACGAATACTCCCGGTACACTCTCTGATTTCCTCATTGGCGAACTTGTTATATTGTAACATTCAATTAAACTGTATTTGATTTGTAAATGCTTCGGGGAATGGAAGGCAGGTGAATGGAGGAAAAAGTTTTGGGGAAAATTGCATGACGTCAATGTGGGGCATAATGGATTTTCAAGGGTGGTTAGAATATTGGAGTTGGTCGGTCGATGAAAGGGGTAGGGGTCAGAACAATGCGGGATGCTCAGGGTTTTGCGGGAAATTGCGTAATTTGAGTCATTTTTAGTCGTGCTGCTTTGGTTAAGTTATGGGAAATTTATCCCGCATTTTCAGGACGGGACGCACATTGTGGGGAATGTTTACCCAGAATTTTAGTGAAGAATGCGCACTGTTAAAAATTTTCGGTTGATTTTTTCCGCGTCAAATCCTGGAAATTTTTATCATGCTCAATTTCCACTGAAATGCCAGGAATTATTGCCTTTGGAGAATGAAATATTTCATTGTTTTTCTGATCGGATGGTCTGCAAATCAATAAAATACTTGATTTTTCAATTTAATTATTCCGTGAAAATTCGGAAATGGTGCCATTTCTGTTGAAAATTCAATCACGTTGTGAAACTTCCATCTCACTCTCGCTGAAAACTCATGAATTTACTTGAATTCTACCTAAAACATGAAATTTCATAATCATTTTTTCCCTAAATCGGATTCAATGTGACTCGCATGAGAATTACAACCATATTTTCAATGAAATTTTGAAAAATTTCTGGCAGTGCAATGACTTGGGTGTGGATTACAATTTTTGGTGGAGGTTTTACCTGAAATATTAGAATTTTTACTACACAGTTAGGAAAGAACTGAAATTTCATGGGCATTTGACTCCTAATTTTCAGTAGGGTGACATTTAATTCGATTTAGGGGAGAACATAATAAAATTTCCAACTTCACAGAAAATCTAATGTAATTCTAGATTTTTGAGTACCAGGGAAGAATTCCCCAATTGGATTGAATCAAATTACGCTAAATTTTCTATTCATTGAAAATTCACAAATATATTTACTTGAATTTTCCTAATTTTCACTAATTTTCATGGAGTAATTGAACTAAAATAAGATAAAAATTTCCAAGAAGTATTGCGGAAATTTCAGCCAAAATTTATTTAATACTGTAGACTTGAAGCAATTTTTAATGGAGTTCTGGTGAAAATTCAGACAGTTCTTATTTTTCAATGTGAATTTACCAAAATACACTGTAATATCATAAAATTGAGAGAAGACATCCGTTTCCCTCACGAATTCAGCATAAACATTCAATAGAAATCTGAAGGTTCATCGTGTTCTAAAAAATTTTATTTGATATCGAGGAACAAACATAAATTTTTATGAAAAATCCCCGCAAAAATCCCCCTGAAATTCACTGGATATATATGAACCGTGGGATATGAGCCACAAGAGGGAATATAAAGAAAATAGAAACAAAAAAGCGAGTAATTTCACAAACTTTATCAGGCATTTTCAGTGCTACTAGCCTCAATTCTCATTTCAATCTAAACCACATCCTCCAGTTCCCCCGCATATCCCGCGATTCATGATATCTGATCCGTGATTTTTCGTTTTTCCTCTCCCCTCGATTTCCGAAACCATTTGACTGTGGAAATTCACGATGAAACCAGCAATTTTTTACCAACACCACAGTCCGCCCCTCGATACCGTTCCCGACTGTAATATTCTCCACATTTCCCCCACAATCTCAGAAAAATTGAATGAAATTTCACCGTAAATTCACGAAAACAAAAATCAAAATCGACGAAAATTACGACGCCCCCCCCAAAACAGTAAAGATCACATTAAAAAAATTCAAAACACATCTGTGGAATTCATCAAGCGCGCACACCGAAACCGAGTAGCCTTAATAAGGTCAC
Source organism: Diachasma alloeum (assembly GCF_001412515.2). Classification (NCBI taxonomy): domain Eukaryota; kingdom Metazoa; phylum Arthropoda; class Insecta; order Hymenoptera; family Braconidae; genus Diachasma; species Diachasma alloeum. Next base: position 1,101,118 of record NW_021680425.1, read on the forward strand.
AAGCGTGCGACGTGAAGAGCGAAAAGAAGCCAGGAAAAAAAAAGATTATCGACAAATACACATAACCCACAGCAAATCCAAAACGAAACGAAAAAAAAAACTGAAAAATTGATGAATTGACGTGTGGCTCAGTCGATGGATGTACACGAGTGCCGGTGTATAACTATTGCGAGCAGGCGTATTTTGCACTAAGTAAACATACGCGATAGGCTAGTGGTAGGGTATGACGTGGCTCAGTGTTGAGTGTGCGTCGATAAACCAAAAAAACGTGGAAAAATGCAAAAAAAATCCCCCTCCCCGCGACAAAAAAATTGAGAATGCAAACGAAGTTTGTCCGTGTACCACGGATGAACACTATAAAACGGTGTATATAATTAGTTAGGCGAAAAAAATATATATATATTATAGGAGAAATTTTTTAAAAAAGAGGCAAATGAAAGCAAAAATTCCAAGAATATTTCAGTGTTGCGAGTCAAGAGTGTCGTGGGAAAATACGACAGAAAATTTAGCCGCTCAGTTGGTGTGTCAATCTGCAAACACCTGTCTCGGCTGCTGTACGAATAACTATTTTCTATTTGCCACCCGATGTGGGAATGGGTAACGGGGAATGAGATTATACGAAGAATTCGAGAATCAGGCTATCGCAATAATCGAGAGAACGTAGTCGAAATTATTGTGCTTGCTTTGCGCCACTCTCTCGTTTTCACTCGTTCCCGTCGGCAAGTGCTCTCACCCCTACAATCCACTTACACCCCTCCTGCCCCTCCCCCTTCTCCCCCCATCCCCCCGCAATCTCCAAACATGCCCACTGCTCCACTTGGAATTTTGCACGCTTTTAAGAAATAGGAAATCGATTCCCCTCGCGCTACGAATTACTGGGACTCATGGCACTCTCGACTCGCCTCTCAGACTTTTCGAGGAAGGCAGACCCCCCGGACGTCTGCCTCCCTCCCCCCAATATTCTTATTTTTTTTTGTTCTGAAACCAACAATTGCGGGGACGTTTTACCCCTGAACGAAGAATCCGAAGATGGAAAAAGTTGATAGAAAAGCGATTAAAAAATACCTAAAGTTCGGAAAAAAAATATACATATATACATAATATAAATAAATCAATGAATATATGAAAATAGTTATATATACGAAGAACAAAAAATTATATATATATAAATAAAGAGAATGTAGGACTAGTGCCAGTGTGGAGTGAAAGTACAAAAGGTATTGTTTTGTATGAATAAAAAAAAAACAATTTCACTTTACACTCGAACTTGCCTTCCTATGCATATGTATAATGTAACTAAGGGATGTAGTTGTTAGTTGGTTAAGTGATAGTTAAATACACAAGGCCGTGTGTGTAGGATAGTGCGCGAGAAATGACATGACAGGTTAATTAACCCATAACCACCGTGGAGGAAGGAGTACAGTTGAGTAAGGCCATAAATGATAAGTAGATAATTAATGAACTTTAGGGTGATGAGAATTTTGCAAAGTTGGTTGACACAGCCAAAAGCTCGACAAAGGCGTAAAAAAATGAGTGAAATAAGAGGAGAAAATAAGGTGAGTGGGCTTACTGCAATATAGATTTACACGATGTGTGTGTGAGTGTGTAGCCAAAGAACAAAAGAGTATATAAGAAAATTAGTTGAAATGAGACGGAGAGGGCAGAATAGGCAAACCACCTAGACAAAGTAACATTAACCCATTAAGAGCCAATTATATCTTAAGTGAACACCTATACCCACAGCGAGTAAACCATACAGACGACACAATAAAAGACATGCACACGCGCGGTACACAGTACGCATGCCTGTAGATTACTCATAGTTAGAGGAGGAGAAAATAAAAAAGTGGGAAGAACTACCGAGGGGAAGTAACGTGAGGGAAAGAAAAAACAAGCAATTAAACGAGGTACCCATAGCGGTAGTCTGTAGTATAGCATAGTCAATCGGTCACTAGGTTAAACCAGTAGAGCAACTTATAAGAATTTAATAAAGAACAAAAATGGAAAAACATAGCTGAATAACTATAAAATAATGGAAAAATGAAATATAGCAATGTGAAGTATATCCGCGCGAAAAAAAAAACAGCACCCAGCACCTTATTCACATGTCATGTAACAAGTATTGTGGCGCGTAAATACGCGTGTGAGTGAATAAAGTCCACGAGGGTGGGCAAGCGCCCGTTGTAACTCCGGTCCCTTTACCGCACGATTGCGAAATCCATGTTGAACAGGGTAGGCATCATACCGCACTCATCTCTCCGCATGAATTCCCCTCTCACCAGTTACTCCAAACACCTTCATCACACCGACATGTGCGGGCCACCTCCTCACCCCACCGATTCCATCTTCTGTATTGACTTTGATTCCGGCCCCACGTGATTTCTATGCGACCCAGTGACGTGTCCGTTGGCGTGACTCTCGCAGTCAGAGAGGGGAGAAAGATTTTTACCCGGGCGACTCGATCGCGTCAACCTCCGACAAGCTGGCACTCTTGTGTCGCCAGAGTACACCCTCACCCCTTTATTCTTTTTTCTTCATTCTAGAAGCGTTCGACCCCCCGCACCGCCAGCCTCATCGAACTCTTATCGAATCACGACATTCGCGAGTTACGACAAAATCCAATTCCTCGCATTTTTTTTTTTT
>NW_021680425.1:1104133-1147971 GCF_001412515.2 Diachasma alloeum
TTTTTTTTTTTTTTGGTTCACTCTCTCCGTCGTCTGGATCCCTCTCCGCCGGCCTCTCCTCGTCACTCTTGTGCTCGAGCCTCCGTCGATATTCCTTCGATCTATCATTTTCCGGGGATACTTCCTCGTGGGACCTAATAAAAATATCTAGATCTATCTTATCTATATAGATTGTGAGTATATACAGGCTGTGCCCTAGTCGCTTACCTTCGAGTTGGGTTTTTTTGGTCTTCCTCTTTAGTCATTCTTCTCTCTTTTCTTTATTACGGCCCTCAGTTCAATGGGATACACCAATCTTGCCTCTTATCGGTGGATAATGCTGGGAATCGATTCGAGTATTCTTATTTTACGTGGAAACCGGGCTCGGGGGATGTACGAAAATAATGAATTGATTTTGTCGAGTTGAAATTGAATTTACATAATTTAGGGTGTAATTGTGCTCGGGGAGGAGCGAGTTGGTGTTGACGGGATCCCCTCGGCCTAACCGGATCACCATTTAACACCCTCCATCACTCGCTCATTTCACCTCTTTACCGGTTAACCCTTGAGCAGTTCGTGTGCCAGTGACAAGTCGAGCTCTCACAGTCGATATTGGGAGTAATAGGAGGGCATTTCTACGGATGAAAATAGTTTAGGGGTGTAGGAGACGTGCGATTTTGGGGGGACCGGAGGATTTACATTGGGTTTCACGCAGGGGAACTTAAAGCTGGAGGTGGAGAGGGGTTTTGCGATTTATGGGAGCCTCCAGGCTGTTCGTAAAATTTCATTTTGTGTTGTTGGTTAATAAAATTTTATTTATTAACAGCTGAATACACGGAATTCTACGCTGACTGGGGGACCTACACGGAGAAAAAACTTCAGGAAAAATCACGGGACAAAACGTAAATGCACGGAACAGTAAACATTTCCTCTCGACTTCTGGAAATTTTATGGATCGAAACGTCATTTTCACGTGACACTCCGTAAAAATTCACGTGGAGAATAGTGGTTTCTGCGAATCAGTAGCGATGCCCCGCAGTAGAGAACTTGCGTGGATTTTTTTTAATTTCTTAATCTCCAGCTTCGGAGAAACTCCGGCTTCGGCTTCGGCCTTCAATGATTAATTTTTTTGTTTTTAAACAGTGGAAATATTGTTCATTAATTAATAGGTAATTTTCGAAAGTTGAAAATTTTAAATGCTTTGGAGACATGGAACATAAATAAAACGAAAAACTTTTTGAGCTCTCAAGTTTCGGCTTTAAATGATTAATTTTTCATTTTTAAGCATTGGAAATATTGCTCGTTAATTAATAGGTAATTTTCGAAAGTTGAAGATTTCCAACGCTTTAAAAACATCAAATACAAACAAAATATTTGAGTGGATAAATCGGTGTCTCAAGTTTCTTGATTATTAAAAATTTTCCTTTGTATCAAACTTATTATAATTTAAGAAATTTTGGAATGATCATAACCTGATCCAATCGTCACGTGCATTTTATCCAATGTAGCCTCACTTATGTCAACTTGCGACGTCATGACCGAAATAATTGGTTTCAAAAACGTCTTATTTTCAATCAATTGTTAGAAGACATCTGGGCAATATTTCTCCATTTTTTTTTCGTTTAGCTATTTATAATTTATGTAGAATGGATGAATAGGGAAATTAGGGAAAACAGCTCCATACAAGTTCCCTGCTAGTATCCCCCCAGTAGTAATGTCCCCGCAACTTTTTTCTCCGTGTATTGATTTTAAATTAAATTTGTCAGCGAAACCCTTTTCAGCCTGATAATATGAGGAACTATTTTATTAAATTTGGAATATTGCGCTTGGAATTGAGGTCATCAGTGATTCGAGAATAATTTTTATTGATTGAGAAGTTGACTTGATTAAATGGTGTAACTGACAATTTCAGAAATAAAAATCTGTGGAATATTAGTTTTTTTAGAAATAGTATAATAGAAGGATGATATTGAGTTTTATTTGAGGGGGAAACCCTCATGTAATTTCAAGTTTCAGTTGACATTCGAGTGAACTTGGATAGTTCCAGGTAGAAGTAGGATGGAAATCTTGCAACTCACGTGGATTTTCAATTCACTGAAAATTCAGAAATATATCCACTTGAATTTTCCTGATTTTTACAAATTTTTACTGAATAATTGACTTGAAATTTATAGTTTCTATCAATTTCCTCTTTAAATTACGAGTTTTAATGAAGCAGTGTTGTCTGATTTCCGCTAGACTTGTTGCATCTCTCAGTAAAATTCTGGTGAATAATTCCTGAAATGATTACTGGGCGGAAACTGCAATTCAAGCGTGATTTGTAACAGAATTTTCCTTCAATTTTCCAGACTTCAACGGATATGACCAGGATTTTAATAAAAAATACAATAAGTCCAGTAAAAGCGGACAATTTAGATGGAAATTCGGCAAAAATACTTTCATTGTGAGGAGATGCATTGCATTTTTTACTAAAAAATCAGGCAAAAATTTCGGAAAAGGTTAAAAAATAATCATTTTCATCGTCATATTCTCAACCAATATAAAATCTCTTGAACCCAAAACAATATTCCCAGCCCTCGACCAATCATCTCCCGTGCAAAATAATAATCCATAAAAAATCAGAATTTCAGTTCCCAAAGACGCAAGAGAACAACCAATTTACATCAAGCAACTCATCCACCCAAAACGCGTATTAACTAAAAACCGCCACAGACACAATTACTAAATAAGCGACACAGAGCACCGCAGAGAAATATCTAGAGTTAGTGCAAGAAGAATTCCGAAAACGGTGGAGATTATAAATAAAAGACAGCAGAGAAGAAAAAACCAATGCGTTAAAATAAATAAAATAAATACAAATAAAATATATAAATGAATGTAGACGACATAAGTTAGACTAAACGAAAAAAAAAAACAAAAAGTACTATAATCTGTTACGTATAAATATATAAATACAGGAGGAGGAGCAATACTGAGAGAAAAATAAAACGAATAAGTGAAGTGAATAACTGGGATAAGAATATTTATGTATTTATATTGGCGCATTAAAATATGCATCGTACGGGTGAGATAGCAAGGTGCAAACGAGATTAATATGCATATTATATATGCATATAATCTCGTGCCGTATTTAAGTGTATCGTTAAAAACGAAATGCAAAAAAAGTGAAAAATTGAAAAAAACAATTATTCCCATCGTACCTCGCACCTTCGGTATTACAATGAAAAATCAATTAATTAACTTGGCTCAATTGCATACGACAAAATGCCATTTTGAGATAACAATTACAACTGATAACGGAGTTGAAAATTAATTAATTGTTTCACCGTGCTATTGGAACAATCAAAACCCTCGATATATTTGTAGCCCCTGGTACGATGGGGTGTAACCATGTTTTGTTTCTGTTCTGTTGGAATGAATAGTTAATTGATGAATAGTAGATGAGTTTTTAAATGAAAATAAAACAAAAAACACCGATCGCGATCGGCACGCGTTTTCACACCAACGTGACGAAGAGAACTGTGGTAATTAGATATTATGATGATCTCGAACGATCGAGCCAGCAATTAGATATTAAGTAAAAAAAAAAACTAACAATGTACTTGGCTAGCCTGCCAAAGATGCCCCCCAATGTCCCCAGTAGATAAAAGAGAGAAAAGAAAAACAAATATACAGCAAATGAGACCGGGCAACGCTAAAGATTATTCCAAGTATCATCGCGTCCGAATTTTTGTAGAATTTCATTTCGTTTACTATCCTTTCTCAAGATCGTTATCTTTTATTTTATTATTAAAACAAGAGACCCGCGCACGGGGGTTCCAGGAGCCCCGGCGTGGCACGGCATATCACTGAAGACATAAGCCAAAGAGATAAAAATTTAAAAAAATGAGTTGGGTGCCTTTATCAGCGAGATTAACTCTCCCTGTCAGATAAACACTTTTGTAGGCACTCGAGGCTAAAATGATAAAAAATGAATGCAATGAGATGTTTTTTTCATTGAATAAAAGAAAAACGAAAAAAAAATAATAATGAATTAAAATATTAAAATAAATTGACCCACGGGGTTCCATGGTAGCCTCATTGCGTATATACATAGGCATTAAGTAAATAAAAATATGAAAGATCAAAAAGCATCGCGCGAAGGATAGATCAAGATAAATCAAACAATGCATCTAATTTGATACATAATCGCCACATTGCATACGTGAAGGCACATGCCCAGCCACGCCACGCATATTACGCTCATGAAATAAGAAAAAAAATTATATATATTATATATAAAGAGGGAATATAAATATAGGTGAATACGACGTACACAAGCACCCCCGCATTGCAATAGGCACAAGAATGCCCGGGACGTGCGTGAACAAAATGAAGAAGAGGCAAATAAAGGCATGAAAATAAGACAAAAAACATGTATGATATTATATATACATAACATAGAATATAAAATATTATAAATAATGATGGATATAAATAAAGAAAAACATATAATATACAAAATTAAAGAAAAAAATATAAATATGGGGGAAGTATGTAAACGAGATATACAGGATAAAAAAAACACATGTAGGTTTAAGAATATAAGATATTATAATGTATGGTTGGTTTATAATGTAAAATATATTATAGAAAATGTATTTATTCATTCTTTACTCAGTCCCCTTTCCCACTCATTCCAATTTCCCTCGATTTACGCCACTTGCTACTCTTCCACGAGTTGAAAATTCAGTAGTGAAACGGTAAAACTGTTTGAGCTGAGTTTTCGATTAATATCTCCGACCCTAAGCGAGATAATGAAATTTTTGTCATGAGCTTTTTTGTATAGGGAATTGAGAGCTACAAAAAAGGTTATGACAGAAATTTTGCTGCCACCCTTAGAAGTGGAGATATTAATTGAAATGGTGGGAAAATATTTGGGCAAAATAAAATACTAAATTTGATCGAGATGGAAAACCCAGATTTACGTATGTGCACATTGTTTCGAGATAATTCAGGTATTACAATGGGGGTTGTACAAAATTTATAACATAAGAAGATAATTTCAGCTGGGAGTGGAACAACTATTCTAGAGAGCCGGAAAGGCGATACGAAAATGTGAGGAATTTATTCGAAACGAAGGCTCGCAGCTTCCGGCTCTCACTGCAATAATGAAAGATTGCCTTAGTTGATCTGACATCGTTGAGTCTCAAGAGTTCTGCGATAGAGTTATCACTGCCCGAGTTATTGTAATCTTAATTAGTTCCTACCTTTTTTATCATTTTACTAGTTATATTACAAGGCCCTAGGAAGGGCAGTTCAGTAAGACATGCTCGACTACTTCATATTCTAGAATCCCACAAGTGCNCCCCCCCCCCCTCCTATTCCCTTTCCCATTCATTCAAATTTTCCTCAATGTATGCCAATTGTTCGTCTCCCAGCAGTTAAGAACTAGACTCGCGGAATGATAATGAAATAATAAAAAATGGTGGAAGAATATTTGAGCAGTGTAATGGGGGGCTGTCCAAAATTTACAACAAAAGAAAGGAATTCCAGCTGCAGGGAGAGAAATTTTCTAGAAAAATTGTAATTTGTGTACTGAAAAAAATCACAATCCACCGCTTGTGAAAAATTCTAGTACTGTTAAGGTCAAATTTCTCAGGATTTCTGGTATAATTTCTGGGAAAATTTCACATTTTCCCAAATAATATTTCCAGTGCCAGCACTGGAATTTTTCCCTGGCCATCACTTTGCGCCTCTTTTATCGTGGTACACGGAGAGAAATATTCAATAAAAATTACGGATCTCTTCCGTAATTCCGGAGCGAAATGTGGTTGTAGGAAATTTTACGGAACTGTCACGGAATTTTTTCGGAGCGTTCCGTAATTTTTATCTGAATCTCCAGTGAAAAATTACGATACCGCCACTTAAACTTTCTGAGTCGATTTCGTAATCGGTGAGTGAATTGTGAGTTCCGTAATTTTTACTGAACATTTCTCTCCGTGTAGCACTAGAATTTTTCTACAAAATCTCTCTCCGTGTGGAAGAAGCGCTCGTGTACATGTGCTCTTTGTTACAAATGAAATTAATCAACTATCCGAGAGTACAGGACTAGTTTGAGTTTACAAACTGTACAGTAGCTAATGTTGTACTGAAATTCGACAGAATTATTCAAAACGACGGCTCGCCTCTTTGTCTCTCTCAATACAATAATAGAGTCCCTTAATTGATCTGACATCGTTGACTTCCAAGAGACCCGCAACAGAGTTATCCCTATCCGAATTATCATAATCTTAATTAGCTCCTACCCGTTTCATCATTCTACTCCTCACAAGGCCATAGGAAGGGCAATTCAGTAAGACATGCTCGACTGCGTCGTATTCTAGACTTCCACAAGTGCGGCTTTACTCAGTCTTCTTCCCCATTCATTCAAATATTTCTCAATGTATGCCAATTGTTCCTCTCGCACTAGTTAAGAACTAGAGTGACGGAATGATAATAAACAAACAATAAAAAAGTGCGGGAGAAAAATGGTGGAAAAATATGTTTGCCAAGCGCAGAGTAGCTAATGCCATAGAGAAATTCAACAAATTTATTCGAAATGAAGACTCGCTGCTTCCACCCCGATTAAAAAATATACAAAAAAATGAGTAGAGAAATGGTAAAACGGTACAAGTCAATTTTGACTATTGACTAGTTTTCAATGAATGTCTCGGAATCTAAGGGAGATAGCAAAATTTTTAATATAACCTTTTTTGTAGACCCAATTGAGAGCTACAAAAAATCTAATTACGAAAATTTCGCTATCTCCCTTAGATTCGGAAATATTCCTCAAAAACTCAACTGAGAGATAAGTCGAGTTAAACCGTTTTACCACTTCGCTAATGAAATATAGAATCTGGGCGATTCCATATATTTTTCAAATTTATAAAGAATATATAAAAAAGTATAACAACCCTATATTTTATATATTTTTTTGTATCAATTGGGCCAATTTAAGATTTTTAAAAATGTATTTTACAAAATATAAATTTTTTAGAAGTTTGTCTAAATTAATTTAACATCGTTGAATTTCAAGAGCCGTCCGATGCAAACATCCCTACGCGAATTATTATTATCTCGATTAGCACATTTTTCATCACATTACTCCCCACAATGCCAAGCAAAAAGCAATTCAGTAAGACATGCTCGACTGCGTCATATTCTAGAGTCCCACAAGTGCGGCTTCACTCAGTCCTCTCTCCCATTCATTCAAATTTTCCTCAATGTATGCCAATTGTTCCTCTCCCACGGAACGGTTATAAAAAAAATGATGGAAAAATATTTGAGCAATGTAATGGAGGGCTGCATAAAATTTACAACAGAAGAAAAGAATTTCAGCTGGAAGAAGCGCTCATGTGTATATGCTCTTCCTCATAAATGAAGTCAACCAACTATCCTAGAGTTTACAAACTACAAAGTACACAGCAAAAACGAATGTCCAAATTTCACGCACCTTTTGTAGACATTTTTCAAACCCTAAAAAATGTCTGAGTAAAATAAAAATTTGTCTGAATTTCAAACATGAATTACGATGTTTGGGGGCCTATTCGTCTGAAATTCAGACAAAGTTTCATTTTATTCAGACGTGCTGTGCATCTAAAAAATGTCTACAAAAGTGAAATGTGTGAAATTCAGACATTCCATTTGCTGTGCAGCCACCGTCATACAGGAATTCGACAAATTCATTCAAAGCGCCGGCTCGCAGCGGACAACTCTCACTAGAATAACACAAGATTGCCCAATTGACCTGAAATCTTCGAGTACCAAGAGTGGACTCGATAGCCCCATTCGAATTATTATCATCCTGATTAGCGCCGTTTCCATTCAACTTCGGCAATTTGGTAAAACATCCTCGACAGTGTCATATTCTACACTGCCACAAGTGCGGCTTCACTCACTCCCCTTTCGAACTCATTCAAATTTCCCTCAATTCATGCTAATTTTCTCTCTCCCCGTCAGTAAAAAATCACTGTGCCGGTAGTGATAAGGAAAAAAGCCCGAAAAAAATGGTGGAAAAATATTTGAGCAGTATAAATATTAGCATTGATCGACATCGAGAAAGCCAGTACTATGTTTGACTAGGTTTCACAGTGCTACATATACATGAGGGTAGGTTGGCATAATTAGGGATGATAGGAGTGCCGACGAGACCGGTTATTTTGTCGAGAACTGACGTATACCACGACATGACAGTCCGGGGGAAGTCCGTGCCCCATCATATTATGCCATGGCGCGTGTGTGCGTCATTGCGTGTTAGCTTTTACCTACCCAACATTGTATATGGATATGTATTGCACGACGCTGGAGAATACCCAGGTTGTTATATACTGTATAAAGCGTAAACTACAATTAGCTGTAATCCCTGTGACAAGGCCATCTCGCCCCCTGCCGTCGCGTATATTAGTCCATCAGTCTAACGGTAATTGTGAGCAAGTTGTATGTCAACTTTTTTTTTAGAGCGTGTATATCCTTGTTGCAGCCAAATTACCAAGTCATGGGGAGGAAACTTTTTAAAAAAGGGTAATGAATTATAATCGGGGGTAATTGTTATTTATGAGGATCGGGGGATTTATGGGGGCGCTCGGGTGATTGTTGATATTTTGGAATAACGAATGGAGGGGTAATCATGGGGGAGGGGGGAATATTTATGGGGCGATTGGAGACGATTGGTGCGGGGGTTTTCTACTTGGCGGAAGTGGTAAGGGAATCAGACGACAGTGGAAAAAGACTGCGATGGGGTAAAGCAGGTTCCACGCATATTTGGAGTGTTACCGACGGGAAACAAGTGGGGGACAATGATGTTCTGATGGTAATTCTGAGCATGTGTGTTTCAACTTTTTTTAGGACGGGTGTAGGCTGTTGGTGACTAATTACCAAGTTATTGGAAGGATAAAGTTGTGATGGGGATAAGTTTATGATCTAATTATGGGGCATTTTCAGAAAAACATCTGTTTTGACAGCACCATCTGTTGGAGTTCTGTAAAATTATAGATTTATAGATTTTATAAAAAATTATAGAAATTCGAGAAAATTCTCGGGACTTTTCCAAAATATTCTTGAACTTTCTGAACAATTCTAGAAATTTATCCAATTTTGGGAAGATACAAGGAAGGATTTTCAATTCCAAATTACATTATTAGTAAAAAAATCTAAAATCACTTTCGGTTCGCTATAAGCGAATTTTCACTCTTTTGAATCAACTCATATTATAATATGGATGTTCATGTAGATATACGGGATTTCCCATTCGGCACCACCTTTCTTGAAGCAAAGTATAATTTTAATCGTATAAAGGTATTGCAAATTACATTGAAACTGCATGGTATGAATAATATTCATATTATAAAAATTCAGAAACACATGAATATTTAAATATTTGACCATCCAAGTATACTGGTACCGGATTTTATATGTTAGAAAAAAGTCAGAGCTTTCCCAAAAAATTTAACGAAATACGTCAGTTATCAAAAAAATTATGATCCACGTAATTACGGTTGCCTCGAAGATACAACCACCTACAAATTTTCTACGAAAGGTTAACGAATTATAACGAATCCCGGAAAAACGGACCAAAGGAAATTTTTAAGTTGGGTGGGTTTTAGCAAGTTTTTTCCGCCTACCAATTATAATCGAGAGTTATTGTTATGAATATGCATCGAAGGATCTATGGGGATGCTCATGTAATGGTTAATATTTTGGAATACTAGAGATGTACGCGCGCATATGGTTTTGCGTGTGGCGCTATAATATGATTTTTCATTTCGTTTTATTGTATTTAGAAAAAAAGAATAATATATATATATCCGAATAAACCGGTGACAAAAAACTTTACATTGGATTTTTTTATAATGGAATGAATACATGCCATAACTAACTAATCATGGAAAGAACGAGGTGGAATGTTTTTGGGGCGATTAGAAATGTCTGAGCAAAGCGGGAATTTTCTACTCGCAGTCAGTGGAAACGGTAAGTGTGATCAGACGGCAGTGGAAAAAGACACTGGGCTGTGATAAAGTAGATTTCACTGATCGTATTTGTACCGTTACCGACGGAAAGCAAATGCAAGAACAATGATGTTACCTCGAGGCGATAATTTAATTCCCTCGTGATCCACAATCACAACTCTTCGTCAATGCCGGAGTCAGTTGCTTCGTTTGATACACTTTATTCTCGATAAAAAACTAGTTTTGAACGATTAATTTTGTTGACGAAAGTTGAGATGCTGTTGTGGGGTAGTTTTGCCATCCACTGGTGAATTCTTTCGACGCGGACATATTCGCAAAGGAGTCTGTGGCTGCATTGGAGCAGTGGTTTTGAGGTTATCCGTCAGACACGAGTGTTTCTTTCAGAATTGAATTGTTTACTGGAAAAATGATTCCAAAGACTCTCATGCTCCGAAGTGCGACGTTGAACGCTGGTGTCCACAGGCTGTGCTCGAGGAGGTGTTACTCGACAGAAGTTCCGTCGAAGAACGAACCTTTCGACATAAGCTCTGCTGAGGAGACACCCAGGTACATCCAGACTCTGACAGAGGCGGACAAAGAGGAGCTCATGCAGAAGAGGTTGAAGTCGAACCTCAATGATTCTCATCGGAGGATCATACAGGGCGAGAGACCCTACGATGAGAACATGGCGTGGTTCCACGCCACTATTAGGTACAAGAGGAGGATGCTGGGCAGGTACGGGATGGCGGCGATGGATGGGCAGATTGGAGCCGCTTGGCCCACGGAGGAGGAGATTCAGGACAAAATACTGTGGGAGAGGACGGCCTATCCGAAGAGTATACAAGAGCGATGGAAGGAGATTGAGGATAAGAAGATCGAGGAGGAGAAGGGGATCAGACTCAGGTAAAGTTGAATTACGACGTGACGGCTTCGTCCATCCAGAAAATGGGATTTTTAATTATTAAATTGAGTCGGGGATGATGATGGTTTAATCGAAGTTGTTGTTATTTCTCAGACATTCCCTGTGTGTTTTAATTCAGGGGAGGTGAGGTAGAATGAACCCAATGGAATCGTTAATATCTGCGAAGGAAATTTCGTGGTGAAGCATAGATCGGCATCAATCATTAATTTTAGTAATTTAGGTTTACTTATCGTAAATGAAATTTGAAAATTAATATAATAATTGATAATTTAATTTTTCAATTATTGGTTGATAAAATAATTCGAAATTTGAAAATTTTAGTTGATGGTTATTTTTAAAAATCAAAAAATTGGTGAGTAATATTAACAATTGACTTATTGCAAATTTAACTGTAATTCAAAATTTCGATTATGCCGATGTCTGTTGTGAAGTCTGGGAAAATATTTTCAATAATTGTAAATTCCACTTTGAATGACAGATAAAAAATGTAAAACAAATTGCGGAAAAATGTAATGCAACGATTGGAAAAAATAGGCATAGATACACAGTTATAATAATTAATTTTAATTCTATTTTCTCAGTTAGTTTTGGCACAACTCTTTCAAACTGTTCCTATGATCGTTTTTAGGGGATGCAATTGTCATGCCTTATCTATCTCTCGCAATTCATCTGCGACATTTTAATCCAGTCACCAAATGCGGATACTCAATTTCAGAATATTTTTTGAGACACGTGTTCATCTCCAAAACAGTCAAACCAATAAATTCCATTGAAACTCTCGCTAATAATTCCCTCATTTTCCAGGGAAGAGACAATCACCAAAAACATGGCCATGGTAGGTAAATGGCAGAATGAGTTGAAGGCAAAACTAGCCAAAAAAGAGGCTGACGTAGTGGCTGCTAAAGAGCGCAAAGCACGTCTGGTTGAAGAAGTGAGAAGGCAATTCGGTTTTGCTATTGACCCACGTGACGAGAGATTCAAACAACTGTTGGAGCAGAAGGAGAAGGAGGACAAGAAACGCAAGAAGGAGGCTAAGAAGAAGGAGAGAGCTGCAAAATTCCTGGCTTCTATGATGGGACAAACAAAGGGGGATTCGGGAGAGGCTTCCCCATCAGCCGAAACCAAGGATTCCGAAGAACCAGTGCAGAAAAAGCCGGAGAAAGAAACGTAGAAACGATAACTGTACAAATGAAAGCATAAATTTAAATTTGTAAAATTAATACGACTGTTCTTTTCATTTATTCGTCTAACGATAAATCAATTGTCCTTTTCATTTCGAAAGCATAAGAGTCTTTGGGAAATTATAAATATATTTTTCCTCGACTAATACAAAAAACATGATGTCAATTCCATAAAGGCTATGAGATAAACGTCATAAATACGAAGAAAATTATAAGTTATCAGAGTTCACACATGCAAGTATTTTTGTTTTGTTTTTGTTTTTTTGCTCAAACACAGTATTTTAATTGCAGCATTCATTCTCAATACTTTCACGTGTTCTCTTACGATTCTAGTAGTTAAGGCACATTAATAGCCAATGTAATCAACTGTCAAGTATGTTAATCGTCGATTGTTCGTCTCCATCGATCCTGTCGACATCCCTATCAGCATTACCATTGACAACTTCCATATTCTGTAATTTTTTCTCATCGACAATTCGTAGAATTGAAAGCTCAGTTCTTCACCGAAGAGATGGTTGGGGGTAACGATTTCTGACTATGGCACGATGATGGAAGAAGTAAAAGGAGGTTCGGGAGGGGGTTCATCATCAACTGAGAAACCAGTGCAGAAAGAACTGCAGAAAAAACCGTAGAAATGATAACTGTATAAATTTCAATTTGTAAAATGAATACGATTGTTCTCATTTATTCATCTGACGATAAATCAATTGTCCTTTTCATTTCGAAAGCATGAGAGTATTTGAGAAATTGTAAATATTATATTTTTCTTCGACTAATACAAAAAACATGATTTCAATTCCATAAAGGCTATGAGATAAACGTGATAAATACGAAGGAAATTATAAGTTATCAGAGTTGACTCATGCAAGCATTTTTTTTTTGGTTTTTGTTTTTTTGCTCAAACGCAGTATCTTAATTGCAGCATTCATTCTCAATACTTTTACGTGTTCTCTTACGATTCTAGTAGTTAAGGCACATTAATAGCCAATGTAATCAACTGTCAAGTATGTTAATCGTCGATTGTTCGTCTCCATCGATCTTGTCGACATCCTTACCAGCATTACCATTGACAATTTCCATATTCTGTAGTTTTTTCTCATCGACAATTATCACACGAATACGACTTTTGTCCCGGTGTCAGGCTGACTGTAACTGAGAGGGGGATGTCAATTCGTAGAATTGAAAGCTCAGTTCTTCACCGAAGAGATGATCGGGGGTGATAATTTCTGACTCTGACATGTTTAGGCCGAGGGCCGCTGGATTCAGGTCGGTCACGAGGTAGCTCTCACCAATCAATCCACACTCTTCGGCTACTACTTCCTTGGCCACTGGGTTCAGAAAGTCTGCAAGAACGTTCCAACAGTCACGCTCTGTTCGGAGTCACATTTATTAGATTAATGAGATGAAATTTTCATTGTGATGTTGATTACTCGAGATATTGTATTCTAAATTAACAGGTATAAACATTTTCATATGAACCAAAATCTTATAATTTCTGGATGATGTACTATGAATAGGTATCCAGGTATTTTTTAGTTATGTAATGTTCATTCATCAAATTTTTCAATTGAATTACTTATGAAAATTAGAAAGAATTCGAAGATTCTCGTTGCAAAAATATGAGGAGATTTTTTTTCAATCTCTGAAAACATTATTTCTTTGCATGAAAAAATAATTTCCAAAGGCAGTTCGTAATTTTCCTTTTTCTTATAAAAAATAGACTTACATTCAGAATTAAAAAATATTTCCTACAGGTTGAAAATGGCTCATATTTCATATCAATCATATTTAAACCATCAAATCTTAATTAGGTTCAATAGAGCTTGAAATTAAGCTCTGATGTTCCGGTGCAAATCTTTAAGAAGATTTAAACAAAAAAAAAACTAACGAAAGTATGAATATCATTTAATGCATGAAAAGTCTCTCAAGTTAAGAAAATCATCCTCAAGACACTTTTGTCTGTGTTAAAGACATTTTCTTTGGTTCGAAAAATTAATTAGATGGAATATTGCAAGTAACATGATTGAAAAATTAATTCTTGATTGAAAAAAATGATTTCCTTCCACAAATGATGAATTTTAGTTTAGTTTCTACGGGAAATTATCTCTCCTTGATGATACCACTTAAAACCTCAAATCAAATCTATTACTCAAGGAAGAAGCCCCATCTGTCAGAAAGAAAACACCCTAAACAATTTTGAAAAATTAATTTCCACATGTGTAAATATTTAAATTCAGAAATGAAGAAATATGAAGACTTCATCATCAATCAGTAAATAAAAATTACCAGTTTCCTTGTCCCTGCAAGTCTGCTCAGCCTGTTGAATCTGTTGACTAGCATCCTGTGCATTATTCTGCACTGCCATTGGCATGAGGTATTGCACTTCAACCTCTCTTTTGATTCCGCTGAGAATCTGCTCAGCGCAGTGCTCCAGCGTAACAGAACCCACGCCGTTCTCCTCCGGTGATGGACAGATACTTGCTGTTGCCGCAGCTACTTCATCTATGACTACATTTTGTCTGGAGCGAACAAAAACGCTCAATTTATTCCCTGAACCCGTTGAAAAGAGCGGAGACTACTGGTAATTTTTGTAACACGTACCTCACTGTGTTATTGCTCCTGCGAGGGTAACTGCTCTCCGCAATATTCTTCAGAATTTGCTTTTGCGTTGGTACAGAAGTTATTTGCTGAGTGCTTAAGGCTCGTGGCCTGGCGTCACGATTGGCAATGGCCCACAAGTGTCCAGCTCCGTGAGGAGCTTTTGATCCCTTTCGAAAATGTGGATTTATCGATAAATTATGTCGCACGGAGTTTTTCCAACGATCGTCGTTGCTCTTGTAATATGGAAAGTGCTCTCTGTCAATGAGAATAAGATAATAACGTGAATGAACTTCTGATCAATGTGTGCACTGTTAAAAAAATTTGGCTGAATTTTCCGCAAAAAAAACTTGAATTCAATTTAAGGGGAAAGAGTCAAGGGAATTTAAATATTCTCTGAAAAATTCCAGTGGAAAATTTTGAAGAGCGTGTCATAAAGCTTTATAGCGTGTATCATAAAACGAGTCAACAAAATTTTTGTCAAGGCGTTTCGATTATTCCAAAAATTCAGTTATCTCCCTAAGAGTCGGAGATATTCCTCGAAAACTCAGCTAAAGGCTAAGTCGACTTTCAAGTCGCACCATTTCACTGGTTCGCTACTGGTTTGGAAAAACCTACCGCTCCATTCTTCAACAAGAAGTTGAGAGAAAAAGTGAACAGATTTTCATTTTTAGATATGAATTATCCTCTTGAAAATTATTGTATAGAATTTCTTGTGCATAAATTTTCACTTTTTTCCGCTCTATATTTTATATTTTTAGTTTCTCAACCAAAACTTGGAAGTTTCATTCCCAAGAATTCTCTCAGAATAATGACCATCTATTGATTAATTTCCATCAAATATCTATCCCAGAACTCACAACAAAGTTGCATAATTTTACAACAGAAATCAATCCAAAAAACTAATAGAATATCGCAAGGAAAATCCACAAAAAATTACAGCAAAACGACCTTCAAGTCAAATCAACTCGTTCAATTTCACCCCAACATTTCTCGATTTAAGGTACCGGTGCGTATGCAAGCAAAGTGGACCTGCAGACACCCGCCTTCGTAAAACCTCAGCCCCCGGTGACAGGCACGCACAAGCACCCCCTGTGACAAAAGACCGCCATCGAAGACCTCTTCCTCAATACTCCCATTTAAATCGCCCGAGTCTCCCTCGTCGCTAATCGTGCCATCTCGCTCCGGGGGAAAAATGTGTAATTCCAATAAAAATAATCAAGCCCACCCTCGAGAAAGCTAATTTACCTCCACCTGCTCACGTCACGGCGCGTTAACTGCCGCGCAATTTTCGTACGCCTGCTCATTGCCCTCTGCGTACGGCCAGAAAACAGTTTTGTCGGTGGTAAACGATACGTTTACACGCCCCAATGACCGTAAACATGACATCAAGTGAAATACAACCATTCGAAGCCCAAAAACACGTGAGAAAAAAATCCCTGACGAAAAAGTTATTCTTAAGTGGTCGAAGAAAATGAAATAAAAATTGAAAATTGGAATTTAAAAAATTTTAAAGAATCTGAAAATTTCGTTTTGTTCCGGGAGAAACAGGAGGGAAAAATAGGAGGGACAGCACAATTTTCGTAATTTCATGTGTCACAACATGAAACAGGAAATTTGTCAGTCTTCATTTCCTGGGGTCTTTTTAATGATTAAACTCATAATTTTTCTTGTTTAGAGCACTCAGTATATTTTCTTCCTCCTCCCAATTTCAAATTGTTTGTGTAACGGGAGAAAAGTCGAGGGACAGCACAATTTTCGTAACTTCATGAGTCACAACATGAAGCACAGGAAATTTGTCATTTTCTCGGAAATTCTTCAAATTTCAATTTTGAATTTTCTTTTCCAACTCTTTCGTGGGGTGTTTTTAATTTTCAATTTTCAAGTTTTAGTATTTTTGGTCTTATTTTTCTCTTTTTAAATGATTTAATTTATAATTTTTTTGTTTAGAGTTCTCAATAAAATTTTTCTTCTCCTAATTTCAAATTTTTTATTGTCCGAGGCCCCAATCCATGAATATTTTCCTGTTCTACAAATTTTCGATTTCGCCTAGTGGTTATTAATTAATCATTAAGATTCATTTTTTTCTCGATTTATTTTTTAAATAATGTCGAAAACCCCAGGCTTATCCAGACTTATCATTTCTCGGAATAATTCAAATAATTAGCCTTTACACCAGTATATCGGGCAGAATCCTCAGGTTCGACTTTCTTTCAAGTACATGCAAAGCCACTTTTACTTGGTTTTCGTGAAATAAAATAGATTCAACCACGCGTGGATGTGCGCTCGATTTTTGCAAAATACATAAACCCCTCCGACTTTTCGGGGGTAAAAATAAACGAAGAGAGGTCAAAAATGATTAAGGTATGAATATATATGTACGACTGCATAATCCCGAGCATTTTTATTACCTGGAAATAAATTTTCGAGTGGTTCAGAGATTTAGATAACCGTTGAAAATCCCAGAATCATACGAATGAAGGAGTAACCACGATCGAAGCCGAAAAAGCATAGACGGAGCACCACGGAAGCACGAACAGACGAGGGTAGGACGCGGTACCAGGTAGTACCGTGCATTTGGGGGCAGTGGTACCACTCTGTACCTATCCCAAACCCCCCCTTTCTCACCCCCACATTCCCACCAACACAGTCATCCAAACGTAAAATTCACGTTTGTCTTTTACGTGTACAGGTCCAGTAGAAAAATAAAATGAAAAATTTACAAACATGCACATTCCTCAGGACGACGGATATTTTGATTTTTACTTACGAAATCCACTGATATATCGCGGAGACCGTCAATTCCCCTCGTTCTTGGAGAGCGTGCTCTATTAATTCTGTGTAGGTGAAGGGGGGCTTCTTTGGACCGCCGTAGCGAGACGTCGAGAAATTTCGATTATCTGATGCATAGGAGGTTGATTGGGGCTGACGGCCAGGCGGGTTATGCTCGTTGTAATTGCCACGAATCTCGGTTACGTACGGGGCATTTGTGTCCACTCGATTGGTCCCGGTATTTCGATTTCTAGAGCCTGAGGGAGACACATTGCATGATGATGAAGTCAACGCCATTAATTCGATGTTAGTTTTAGAAAAATTTAAACTTTTTTCTACCTCTTATAATTTTTTGTAATGAGATGAAGAAAGGACTTAAACATTCCAGTAATAATCGACTCGAAATTTTAATTAATTTAAAAAAGGAAAGACAAATGTTTCAAACTTTTTCATCTTCCTTTGTATATCAATATGAAGAAACTCGTAAAAATTTTAATAATGAACAAAAAATGCTGTTCAAGCCTCTTATTGTTATAAAAAATAACAAAATTAAAAATTTCAATTTGCGTGTATTAAAATGAGAAAGTATAGAATTGAAAATTAATTTTAAAAAAAGGAAAAGAAATTTTTATACTTTTAGCATATTTTTTGTGCATCAAGATGAAGAAACTCATGAAATTTTCAGTAATAAATAACAAAACCATATACAACGCTTCTGTTTCTTCTAAAAATCAGCGAAGTTCTTGTGAATTTCGGTGGCAAGATATTGAAAAATATCTCCACGGAATGAATTACCATCAATTAAAAAAAAAGGCCCAAAGCATCTTTTCCTTCACCTGCATAATTATTACGCGGCTGTGGCGCAGGGGGTTTATCCTCTGGCGCTTCAATAAGCGAATCGAGCTTGAAATCCAAAAGCCACGAAAGATTTCCATTCTCCTGGTCCTCCGGCTGGCTACAAGACATCGATGATCCAGCACTCGACGTCTGTTGCTCCGAGGTGCACGTTTGCGTCAAATGTCCCGCATCCTCGACAGTTGGTTCCCAGTTATAAAGAATGGTGCCATAATTACCATCAATATTCCCCACGTCAGCGATACCCTGCACCCCCGAATTCCCGCTGATCGATGACGAAAGGTCAATCAGATCGGCACCCCCGAGGCTCGAGACGTCCCAGGTACCATCCACCACGAGCACCTCCAGTCTCGCCACCGGTCCTGACGTATCCTGTCCGGAATTCGCTGAAAAACCAGACGGATGCACCACCTGGGACATCCCCAATTCATCCTCCCCCATCGAGTGACACTTTTTCGTCGTCTGAAATTCCTCGCAAAAACTGTCAATATCCAAGTCCTCAAAGAGCTTTCGTTTAACTCTCACTGGATCCTCTTCGCGATTTGCCACATCACTCGCAGTCGACGACGGCCCAATCATCCTTAATCTCCAATATAATGAGATTCAATCCACTCCCCTCATTCAATTTTTCAAAATAATTCAAATTGCCGAAGCGAAGTCAATCCTCCCCCGAGATTCGCTCAGACTTCCGCCGAGAAATTTACCATTGCACTTGAAAAATCAGGATCTTCAAAATCCTTAATGATCGCAAACCTCAGTCTCTCGATTGTTGACGAATTGAATACCCAAGAAATCCTAATTATCCCGAAGAATTATCCCCAATTTTTTAGAGAAGCGTTCGGAGCTTCTGTGCAACTCGGTGATGGCCCGTCGTTTGTTTCGTATTTCGACTATTCTGCGCGACTTTCAGCGCGAGCTCTCGTCAGCGCCCCTCCCGCAAGATGTCGCCCAAGTGCCCCATTACCTGGCGCCCTCCCAACCGAACTAGCCCCTCCTGCGCAACATTACCAGCGTTGCATACTTTTTTAGGGGTGGGGGGCTCATTCGTACTTCATCCCCGACTGTGCATAGACTTGTGAAAAGTCAAAGGGAACAACTGTACATAAATTCAACTGTACATAATCACATCTCTCCACCATCCTTGCAGTCGGCCAAACAGTATCGGTAGAGTAGATATTGCATTCGTTTTATTTGGAGTCGATATTAATGGTGGATGACGCCATGTGTTCCACGATAGCGCAAATGATCGTCGCACAAGGTCGGCGATTCTACCGGGTGTCCACTGTTAATTACACGCATATGTATCCCAAATAGACTCTTTTGAATTAACACTGCGTAGCGCAGTCTCATTTGAATTGAGACATCAATCTAATATCATTGAATGGTTTAATAAAATTGAAAATGCAATCTAATATTGATGTCTCAATTCAAATGAGACTGCGCTACGCAGTGTCAATTCAAAAGAGCCTACTTGGGATACATACGCGTGTAATTAACAGTGGACACCCGCTAGAATCGCGGACCTTGTTCGACGATCATTTGTGCTATAGTGGGATACATGGCGCCATCCATAATTAATATCGACTGCAAATAAAACGAATGCAATTTCTACTCTATCGACACTGTTTGGCCGACTGCAAGGATGGTGGACAGATGTGGTTATGGACAGTTTTTTTATGTGCAGTTGAATTTATGTACAGTTGTTCCCTAAGTCGATGCACAGTTGGGGATATGTACAGTCGTGGAAGTATGAACGAAGCCCCCCCGATATCGTCACCCCCATTCTAATTCGTAATTTCTCCAAAAACCTAGGGAACATGGCGGACAGCCTAGGGACCCAATCGTTGCTAGTTGCCTACGCAACACTAGCGAGTTCTCCCCTCATGCATTGCACCTTCAACCATGCTCGCACCTCTCCCCCCCCAACTCCAGTAACTTCACATCGTCCCCTCGATCCGCATTCTCGACTTCGGCAGTGTAGCGAGCACTCAACAACGAGTCGAATCGAGAAAAATAGAGAGTATACTCGTGTTCCGCCATCGGCCATTGTCTCTGACATGGAAGCCCAGCAAAATGGCAGAAGTTGTGCAGATGTTTTTGTTCCTATATAAATCAAAGTATCGGCGAAAAGTGTACGATCGCGATGATAAATTACCGTGCAATGTCCCTTACGCGTTGCTATGGGCTGTGATAGTTTGGGCGGCGTTGTTGAAGGGTGCCGCAACAGCATCATCCGCCCCAGAGACAACTTGCGATCTGGACAATTGTGTCAACGGTGATTGTGTCAATGGTAGTTGTTTGTGTCATGATGGATGGCAGGGGCCAGCCTGTCAGTACTGCAGCGGTAAAGTCAGGTAAGTTTTCTCGTTGTTGAATTTTTTGTTTTGGGGTTGTACGTAACTGTCGGGCCCTCCCCTTCTGCACCTGTCCAGCGTGGATGTCAGGTGGTACTCATGTAGGTGTGTAGAGCACATTGGGCTTGCCAAATAGGTCCACCAACTGCCGATCATTCACCCTATTTTGCTCCGCAAATTAATGCGTTTATTGCTGCCACTGCCTCGTGGAGCTTATCAGGTCGTAAATAAACAGAGTCGTATTTGTCACGGCTAATCAGCGGGTGCATGGGCCTTTCTTCCTCCAGTAACATTCTTCTATAGCGATATTTAATCCGGAATCTCTTGACACTCTCGGCGACTTCCCTTTGAACTTCGCAACAGAGTTCCGAGGTCACCATTGCAATAGTTCTTCGTCTCGAGTAACGGTTCTGCGAATCTCCGGAGTGGCATGGGATAACGCTAAGTCTTCACGGCCAGTTAATGATCATGTTATTTTTATCCATTAGAGTGATGGAATTAAGACGGCTGTTATCTGTTTAATAACTGTATTTTTCCTGGGCACTCGGTTTTCCGCCACCTTATGGAGGTGATGGAAAACCATGGACTTTCTATTTACGTCATTCACGTTCGTTCCTTCTCATGTAAATATTTATGAGAGGTTGGTAACATCCTCGGGTGTAGTCATCTGTGATTTTTTTAGGAAAATTACTGGGAGGAGGTTGGGAAATTGCAATAACATTAGCCACACGCATACAGCGTCTTCAAACGGACTGGAAAAATTGAGAATAGAGAGGAGGGTGGGAAGAATTTTTTTTAATCGGTAATAACTCAACATCAATGGAATGAACATCCGTTTTTGTTTTTTCTTATTTTGAAAGTATTTTTTAAGGCTTCATGCAAATCGCATCATCCGCGGGAGAACTATTCATGAAATGATCATTGCACATAACGGGATAATCCACATAAAAGAACAAAAAATAATTCAAACGAATCAAGTTTAATCATTTGCAATTTCATTTCATAAAAATTATTAGGAAATATAACATTAGCCACACACAAATTGCGTAGTCAAATGATCTTATAAATAATACAGAGGAGGATGGGAAGAATTGTTTTTGATCGGTAATAACTCCAAATCAACAGAGTGAATTCCATTTTGCAGCTTATTTTGAAGCCATAAAAAATACCTTCAAAATAAGCCCTGATTCATGCAAATCGCATCATTCGCTCGAGAGCCATTAATGAAATGATCATTGCACATAACGGGATAATCCACATAAAAGAACAAAAAATAATTCAAATGAGTCAAGTTTAATCATTTGCAATTTCTTTTCATGAAAATGATTTGGAGTAGGATAAAAAATCGCAATAACATTAGCCACACGCATGTTGCGCAGTCAAATGATATTAAGAAATAGTCGAGCGGAGTACTAACTCAAAATCAACAGTGAAATTCAGTTTTTTTCTCATTTTGAATGTATTTTTTAAGGCTTCAAAATGAGCCTTGATTCATACAAATCGCATCATTCGGTCAAGAAATATATTGATGAAATCATTATTGCACGTTGGATTACGGAATAATCCACATGAAAGAACGAAAAAGAATTCGGACAAATTCAGTTTAGTCATCTGCAATTTCGTTTCATGATAATGACTAGAAGTAGGATGGGAAATCACAATAACATTAGCCACACGCATATTGCGTATTTAAACGATCTTAAAAAATTGAGAATAGGAGACGAAAGAGTGAGAGGAGCCGTTTTTAATCGGTAATACCTCAAAATCAGCAAAGTGAAATTCAATCTTTGATTTCTTTTTTATTTTAAAGGGATTTTTTAAGGCTTCAAAATGAGCACTGATTCATGCAAATAGCGTTATTCGGTCAAGACATTGATGAAATGATATTATAGCCCATAAAGAGATGATGCGCACAAAAGAATGAAAAATAATTAAAATGAATCCAGTTTAGTCATCTGCATTTTTTTCTACGAAAATGATTCGAAGTAGGTTGAGACATTACAATAACATTAGCCACACGCATATTGCGTATTATAACGATTTCAAAAACTCGAGTATAGAAAAGAGGATGGCAGAACAAATTGTGATCGTGCAGAACTCAAAATCGATAGAATGTAACTCAGCAATTTTTTTTTTCATTTTGAAGATATTTTTTCAAGGCTCTTAGAAAAAAAATGAAATTTCGTGTGCAATAGACTATTAATTTGTAGGAGAATAAGATTGAATCGGATTTACGGAAAAAAATCCTAAAATTTCGGATTTCACTGAAAATTCTATACAATTCCAAATTTTTCAACAGCAGTAAACAACAATTCTCAATTTTCGTGAAATTTTCAATTGAAATATGAATATTCAGCGCCAAATTACGTTGATTTTCCAATTAAGTCAAGTTCCAAGAATATATTTACTTCAATTTTCCTCTTTTCATCAACTTTCAGGGAATAATTCAACTCAAATTTCAACCTGTCATCGATTTTTCTATAAAATTTTGAATATTCAATGACGAAATTCATTGAAATTTCAGTGGAGTACCAAAGATTTCAGCCTCAATTTTTTAACAGTATAATAGAATTAAGAAGAATCCAGTTTGGTCATCCGCAATTGTTTTCCATGAAATTGATTAAAAATAGATTCGAAAATCGCAATAACATTAGCCACAGACTCAAGAATAGGAATGAGAAGAATAAAAGGAACTCGTCTTGATCGAATTCGATGATGAATTTTTATTTCAGTCTAAAAGTATTTCCCAAAGCTCCAAAATGAGCCCATCGATTCCTGCAAACTCGCATAACAAGATGATTCGCCTGCAAGAACGATAAAGAATTAAGAAGAATCCAGTTTGTTGATTGATGCTATTTATATCGATGTCGTATCAAGAATTCGGTGCTTGCCATGCATTGATAGAACACACTCATCCTTTGTCTCCATCCCAGCAATCTTTCCAGTGATTGCCATAATAATCAATCAAGCGATATTGAATATCCCTGTTCATCCGAAATAATTAATCACACAAATGTATCTCTTGTATTGCAGACTGACAGCACCATCCGGTAGCATTCACGATGGCACTGGAAATTACACGACAGACGTTAAATGCTCGTGGTTGATCGAGAGTAGTCCAAATTCCTCCATACGTATGCATATAGAGGAATTTGCAACAGAATGCGGGTGGGATCATTTATACATATACGATGGAGACAGCGTAGAGGCACCACTATTGGGTGTATTTACGGGACTTATGCACAAGGACGGATATCACATACGACGTGTCCCCGAGGTGATTGCACGCTCCGGCAGTGTCTTCCTACATTTTTATTCGGATGTTGCTTATAACATGAGTGGATTCAACATAACGTACAAGATAAATGCATGTCCAAGCAGGTAAACATGATGATTATACCAATAAACATGTCGAAAAATACCATACCACCTCTACTCATTCAATTTTCGAGTTTTTCAAAGTGTCCAGGGTCAAACAATCCTATCAATATTCGATTGAAAAGATTAGGCACACGAAGCTGAAACTAGCAGAATATTCGTCAGCGGAAAATTCAATTGGGGGATATTTAAGTATAGGAGAGTTAAATAATCATATGTACAAATGTTTTTTACGTGTGAAAGAGTTTGCCCTTCTTTCAACTCCATTCATTGTCGAAATTAATTACTGGACATTCAGCACAAATCATTTCGTCATCATTACAATTACTTTTACATCAACCCTTATCAGTACAAAAGTTTCATGATCTGATCAATGAAAAAATGACAATGCAAAAAATTATCCAAAACTCCAGCAGATAAAAATCTCTTAAAAATTTCAATGAACACAAAAATTAATAAAGATTCCACAACTTGAGGGAAAATAATTCAACGGGAAACACGAATGAACATAGCGATTGTTATGTCAAGGAAAACTAAAGTGAAAAATGGTAGAGTGGAGCAAAGTGCAGCGTTTGTGATCGACTTTAAGAAAATCCGAGTACTTTGCCTATTTTTTCTCCAGTGAAAAGCTTCTCTACGGCTGTAGTCGAACATCAAAGCTTTTATTTGAGCCCCATTTGACCCTAATTTTCCGGACATTTTACAATCATTTTATTATTTAAACTTTGCAGGTCTGAATTTGAATTTCGATATTCAACCGTTAGAAAACATTTTACAAATTAAAAAAAAAATTAGAAAGTTTATTTTTGGATGGAGATTGATAAAATCACTAAAAAATTGAAATTTTTGAAAATTACAAGTTGAAAAAAATCGCTTTGCCGAAAGTTAAAAAATTATCAATTATTTATTTATGAACACCGAATCTTAAAAAAAATAATAATGCTGTGCGAAATTTGAATGCCACTGAATACTCATGAATTTTTTCTAATGTTTCTCTCAGAATTTAATTGACAAATTTGCAAAAGATACTGGAATCTCCTTAAATCTTGAAATCTCTGTTTATCCACAGAATATTGATTTCAAATCACTAACAAGCGCTCCACTCTCCCCATCATCCCCCAGACAAATTGCCATTATTGAAACCGAATGCTTAAAAACCTGAAACCATAAACCCCTAATAACTAATGTTCAGGCAAATAATTCACGCCATCAATAATGCCCTAACGAATGAAATAATTAGTAACACGACGACCCCGTAATGAGTAGAGGTGATACCCAATAACCGTGAATGAACATTTAATCAATGTTCCCCATAATGTTCCCAGATACTCTCACATCGATTGCTCTGGTCACGGTGTATGCATCGACGGTGCATGTACTTGTGACCCCATGTGGACAGGTGAGGCATGTGACGCATCAGTGTGTCCAAACAATTGCTCCCACCATCACGACCAGGGCGAGTGCAATCGTGAGAAAAACGAGTGCAACTGTGCCCCAGGTTACAAAGGCTCAGACTGCAGTCAACGAGTTGAGCGTGGCTACTGGGGTACCATACCCTACAAAGACTTTTCACCCGAGGGTTCAGCCAGTCACTGTTCAATCGTATGGCATGACTCACTTTACATCGTAGGCGGTGAGAGTTTTCACCGTTCCAAGATGATTTACGTCTACGATTTTACGGGCAATGTCTGGGAGACACCGCACATTGAGGGAATACGTCCATTGCCCCGCTACTCACACTCATGTGTTCTATTCGGCGACAAGATCTACATGTACGGTGGGGTTATTGAAAATTCCACAGTAACCAATGAATTATGGGCCTTTGACATATCAGCCAAAGTATGGGAGAATGTAACAGTGCGTCATCATTGTAACAACAGAACAATGTGTGGACCACTGAGAGTGGCTGGGCACACAGCTAATCTCGTCCACAGTCACGATAGAAATGAAAAAATGGTCATTATATTTGGCCATTCACCCCAGTACGGCTATTTGAATACCGTTCAGGAGTACTACTTTGGCACGAGAGAGTGGAGAATCGTCGATTCCACTGGTTTTCCTATAAAGGGCGGTTATGGACACAGTGCTGCACACGATCCACTGACAAATCACATTTACGTGTACGGTGGTTATGTATCGGAATCGCAGAATACGCAAGTATTGACGAGTCGTATTTACTCTTATCATCCAAATACACGTGTATGGCGTCTACTGACATCGGCCCCTTCCGCCCGTTTCTTTCACACTGGTGTCTTCGTATCGGACGGTATTATGCTAATATTCGGTGGTAATACGCACAACGATACAATACATTCGCACGGTGCACGTTGTTATTCAGCTGATACAATAGCATACGATGTGACATGTGACTCGTGGCATCAGTTTCCAATGCCACGTGAAATGTCAGATCTTCCAAGGTACGGTCACAGTGCAACGATATTTGGACAATCTATGTACATATATGGGGGCTTTGATGGTCAGATGTTGTCGGATATGCTGATGTATACACCGGGTAGTTGTGAACATTTGACGTCCCAGAGTCAGTGTTTAATATCTAGAACTGGATTGAAATGCATCTGGGACAAGAGGCAGGATCGTTGTGTACAGATAACGAGGAGTTTGAGACAGAAATTGTGGCAGAATGATAATTTGCATGATTCCACTTACATGAAGTGTGTCGATGATACACAGCCCCGTGGTATGACATCGCACAAGGAGCTGTGCAAATTACTGACTGATTGTTCAGCTTGTGTGCAAACTTCTTACGACTGCGTTTGGTGCAGTATGAAGGGATGCGCTCATGAGGTGTGTGGCAGGACACCGAGTGCACCACCACTCACTGGTATCACAAGTCTTGATCAGTGCGAATTGCACACGGGAATTGAGTGTCCTCAATTGCACACGTGTCACGCGTGCTCCAATAATCAGGACTGCGTGTGGTCATGGCCGAATGGCCCTTGCAAACAAATCACCAAGATAAGGGATATCAGTTTTATGAATGGCACTGCTATACAGGCGCAACGGTTGACAATGGACTCGTGTAGGAGTCCATGTGTTAATTACAAACACTGCAGTAATTGCACTGAGAATGATTGCATATGGTGTCAGAATGAGGGAAAGTGTGTTGATAAGAATGCATATCCAGTGAGTTTTCCTTATGGCCAGTGCAGGGAGTGGACGACTAATGGGGCCAGGTGTAGGGCTACGGAGACGGGAAAGGAGTGGTGCAGCTTTTATTCGTCGTGCTTGAATTGCCGATCGGATCCCGAGTGCGGGTGGTGTGATGATGGCTCCAAGACGGGAAAGGGTATTTGTATGCCTGGGGGATCCAGGGGTCCTAATGCTAGAAATGGGGGCTTTTGTCCCATTGAGAGGTGGTTCTTCACGAGCTGTCCAGCTTGTCAGTGCAATGGCCATAGTACGTGTTATGGGAATAGCAGTGACTGCATCAAACCGTGTGGCAATTTGACCAGGGGGGCGCACTGTGATAAGTGCATTCCTGGGTATTTTGGAAGCCCGTTGAATGGGGCCACTTGTCAGCCTTGCTCCTGCAATAATCAGGGTACTGAGTGCACCAGTGAAACTGGAAAATGCTTTTGCACGACTAAGGGCATTATTGGGGATAATTGCGAACGCTGTGACGTTTCTAGTCTGTACCATGGAGACCCCACGAAGGGATCGTGCTTCTGTAAGATTCAGGAATTTCATGATCTTTTGTGAGAGGGGACTATTTATGGATCGAGATGATTATTCTTAATCTAGGTTTCTCTTATTATAAGAATATTTCTTGAGGGAGGTTCTGTCTTGATCTGAGGTATAAATGAGGAAATGTATTTTTGCAATGCACAACAGAAATTTTTGACGCTGTGACGTTTAATCTTCTCAAGTTAGAAAGATATTTTGCATTATTCTCAATAGGAGGGAAATTGCTATTGACTTATGAATAATTTTCTTGATCCAATGTGCGTGAATGAAAAATATTTCTATTCATCTTTCTTCAATTTTTCGCAGACGATTTAGCAATCGACTACCAGTTCACATTCAATTTGAGCAAGAAGGAGGATCGCCATTACAGAGCAATAAATTTTAAGAATTCCCCGTCGAAACCAGACGTCGACGCTGAATTTTCCATAGCCTGCTCTGTACTAGCGAAAATGAATATAACGATAAAGAAAGCCAACAGTCCGGAGAAGCCACTCCTACTTGGTGCCAATTGTACGACGTATAAGCATCGCTTCAGCAAGGCTGACTATAATTTTGGTAGTGAGGATAACACGACATTAACGACGTTTTACGTGTACGTTTATGATTTTCAACCGCCCCTCTGGATACAAATATCATTTTCCCAGTACTCGAAACTCAATCTACAGCAATTTTTCATCACATTCTCCACGTAAGTACGCCGATGTTGTATAAATGGGGAAAGAAGGTGTCATTTCTTGTATTTTTAATTTTTTTTTCATCGGAGGTTCATGTTTATTTTCGATTGCATGCCATACCATCTGCACCCATTTCTATTGATCTAAACCTCAGGCAGTACTAACTTGTAAACTAGAGATTACATGACAACGCACAGGTGCTTCCTTGCTCTTCTACTGGTGGCAGCCATATTATGGAAAATAAAGCAGAAATATGACATGTATCGGAGACGCCAGAGACTCTTCGTCGAGATGCAACAGATGGCCAGTCGTGCCTTCAGCCAAGTCCTGGTGGAGATTGAGAGGCGTGATATTCCACCGGATATTGAGAGAAACGATGCGGAGACCAATAACGTCAGGAAGAAGAAAAAGGTTGGTTGATATTTTAATGATTCAATTTTACTGGGGTACAATAACGTCAGAAAGGAAAAGGGTAATTGGTATTTTAATAATTCAAGCGTCACTGGGTGATCGGTAAATTTATTAACAATAACAAGTCTTCATTTCTGTTGTGATGACAATACGATGATAATATGGGATAATAATCTACGATTCAATGAATTAGACGAGAATGATAAGAGTGACAGGTAATATTACGTTTCCGGTATACTTCGTGGAAATACTTATGTGTATTTCTACTGAATTTACAAAGAATTTTGCCATTGAAAATTTAGAATTTAATGGAAAAATAAATTGAAATTGTTAATTTCGTGTTAGAAAATGCTTGTTTTTCAACAAAAAATGCCAATATTGCATAAAATCCATAAAAGTGGAATGGAAAGTTCATTATGTAATCTCCTGAATTACGATCAATTCAATCAACTCTTCTAGACTTCATTTCAATTAGTCTTCTCTGGCAATATATAAAAGTATATTTAAATAAAGCATTGAATTTCGTCCAATGATTGGACACAGAGAAATATGAACATGAAGAAACCAAAATTCGAAATTTTCAACCATCATCATAAAAATTAAAAAAAATTATGTAGCTATCATAATCATCCTTTAACTTCGACTTAATGGCATTAAAGCAAACATTTTAAACTATGATTAAATTCATTTAGAGCAAGATATTCAAAGATATCCCCGTAATTCTGATTTTCAAAAAATACAAAATTTTTGAAAATTTTCAAATAAATCAAAATAACGATTATTACTATCGCCTTCATCTTCGAACTCGGTCAAAAGGACATCCAAACAATTTTTTAAGCCATCATTCAATCAATTAAGAACATTTTTCTACTTATCGCGGGACAACCGATTTTCGAAAAAATTCGAAAATAGAAAAAAATAATCGATGATTTAAATTTTAATTAATAGTGAACAATTAAATAAAAGCTTTATTACACACGTACACACACAAAAAAAATCTAAAACTTAAATTTGAACGATTAAAAAGCTTCCATTCAGAAGCAAAATAACAATGAACAAAATGACGAATGATTAAAGTACGTATCTGAAAGAATTGCGGGAGGGAATGCTGGCTCCATTCCTTAATAAAGAATTGAGATTTATCAATAAGGAAGTGCCATGTCTTTAAAACCCCGAGTTTACTGAAATCGTTAACAATTAATTAACGCATCACACCGCATTATTCTTCTCATTAAATTTAATTCTCCTGCTGATCCTCAGGATGCTCCAAGTCCAATTGCCCTGGAGCCATGCAGTGGCAATAGAGCAGCTGTTTTATCGTTGCTAGTCAGACTGCCAACGGGTGGTGAGCCTTACACACCAGCAGGTCAGAGTGCTGGTTTAGCAGTTGCATCTGCACTAGTCACCCTGGGCAGTCCAAGAAGGCCTTCACAAGAACTGACAACAAAGGAGCCCAAAAAATCAAGAAAAT
The DNA here is from genome assembly GCF_001412515.2 of Diachasma alloeum. NCBI lineage: Eukaryota > Metazoa > Arthropoda > Insecta > Hymenoptera > Braconidae > Diachasma > Diachasma alloeum. Next base: position 1,134,399 of record NW_021680425.1, read on the forward strand.
CCGCCAGTCAACATCCAGATTCAACCTGCATCTAGCGTTGGATGAAGGTAATCACTTTAATCTCCACCATTTGTGCTTTCATATGTATTGGAACATTATTTTATTGTTTTTTAATCCCCGAGAGCAACTGACGTGACCTACTCCTTTGGACAAATTCAAATTTATTCTGTAATCACGAGTGATCTTTTTTATTTCCCGGTATTTTTTTTAGCTTCATCCTTGTTTTTACGAGAGGAAATTATATCATTGTGGCAATGAGGCTTCCATGATTAGTGGGAAGATCAACCTCTACTCGATTCAAATGAAGTTTCTTTTTCAATTAGAATGTTTTTAACCTTCGACTGAATTGATAATTTTGCAGCGTAAATTATCATGTATTTTATGCGTTTTCACATCAATTTAATGGCAATGATTCATCAATTAATTGTTTTCTGCCCGTCAACATATATGTTTGCAGATGTTCATTCTGCTGGGTTAACAATTTTTCTTTTATTCTCTTTCTCGAATTAAACTTTTTTAAGAGTTTAAGAGTTTTGACGTGGACTGGATAAGGCTGATTATCTAGACTGCTTTGAAAAATGGCCCGCCTTAAAAGAAAAACAAAACGGCTACTTACGGTGTAAATGCTCTCTCCCACATACAACATTGTAAATAAACCTACGTGTACCATTTTTGAATGTGCTGGTTAGTGCAGCAATTTGTTGAAACTCGATGGTGATAATCAAAAAAACAGAGAATAAAAGAAATTGGTTGGGAGAATTTGGAGAGTTGGAAAAATTGTACAGTTATGAGAAGAGATAACGAATCAGATCTATTAATTCATTTTATTTCGTGGTATGCTTGGCGGCATGCAAGTGTGAGAGATAACGAATGTATTAACCCTCATTTTTATTTCAATATTTTCGAAATGATAGAGCACTATAAATATTTCAATTCTAAACCAAGGGACTTAAGTAATAGGAAGACATTGAGGGCCTTGCATTTAATAATAAGCTTGACTTAGTATTTCATTTATTCTTCTGCCCCCCCTCGAACAAACATTAGAATAACGTATTAATGCAATTGAACGCTTTATTTTCACCCAGCGTTCTATTGTACGAAAGTATAGTGTCATTTTACCAAAAAAAATCAGAGAATTAAAATTGTTTGTTTTTATTATTGAATTGTATTCCTATTTAAATCATCTGCGCCATCAAAATTATCATTTCACGAATTAACTCGGTTGTCAGCTCGTCTTGTCAATGACATTAACGAATTTGAATAATGATAATTACTCAATGTAGGATAAGTGAAGATGCATTTTTTTCGAAAGTTTAATACTTGTACTTTTTATAACGCGATGTATCGTGCAGAATAAGCAGAGTGTAAAATAAATTATTCCTAAAATTATTGAATTCACTGTAATGCTAGAACATCATTTTTTTGAATTCCTCATTTATTGAAATTGTCCATTCATCTCTGACTAAAATAAATTTTTGAATAGAACCAAAATTGTCATCAATCCACGATGACAACTCGAATTAGTGTAAGAATAGAGCAGTAAATTATTTCAATTAGTCTTCTCTGGCAATGTATAAAAGTATATTTAAATGAAGCATCGAATTTCGTCCAATGATTGGACACATAGTCGTCAGAATTTGGGAATTTCTCCTTCATTTTTGAGTAAGAAACTCCTGAATAATGTCAAAGTCCCAATGCGATACCATTAAAATAAACGGGATACAATAACACAGTGACAATGTTGTCCATGTTGATTTTATTTTTGTGAGAGAACAACTTGTGAATCCTAAAATTGTAGAGTGGCTTTTTCACACTGATGCAATGAGTAATTTTTTTGTGATAAATTTGAGACATCTGAAAAAAATATCAAGTGAGAACAACAGTAACAACCCTGATTACACGACAGAATTCCACAGAATGCGGATGTCGTCGATCGCAAAAACGAGACTGACCCCATTTTATAGATATTTTGATGCTGATTTGAAATTTCTGTTGTAACATCTTTTCAGCACGTCGAATTTTCGTGAAAAAAAAATGGTGAAGTGTTAAAAAGGGGCTGAAAGGGGCAATTAAAAAAAATTACAAAAAGGTGAATTTAAACGTACTTTTTTCAGAATAAATGACTTAACGAAAACAATGACTTAATGAAAATGCAATTTGTTTAGTACGTTTAGGTTCATCCCAATTGGTTGAGTCGAAGTGAGTGAAAAAATCTCGAAAAAGTCAAAATTTCATGATTCTTCTTGTAAAATTAAATGATCGGAAGTTGGTTGCGCACACTTTGATGCACGCCAATCTCAAATCTATTTACAGACGTGTATTAACCTTGTGCGTTAATGTCATTATTTTTCAACTTTATTTCAGCAACTAAACCTCTCAACATTTGAGGGTGATTTCTCATAAGAGCAATTAACTCGTTTTGACTCAACCAATTGGGATGAAATCGAATCTACTAAACAAATCGCATTTTCATTAATTCATTTTTTTTTTCTGGGAAAAACTGCGTCCAAATTCACAAATAATGTTTTTTTACAAATTTTTCAAATTGTTCATCTTACCCATTCTTAAACATTTCAACATTTTTTGCTTAATTTAAAATCAGCATTAAAATATTTATATGATGGAGTCGGTTTCATTTTCGAGAACCGTGTTATTCTTGCCCAGATCAGAGAGACTTCAGATAATATCAATTTTCAATTGAAAATAACCACCAATCACTTCCGTAATGGAAAATGCCATGTTTTTACAATCCCGAATTTGATGAAATCGTTGACATTAATACATCACACCACATTATTTGCCGCATTGAATCATTTATATATAGACACATACACAGAACACATCCTCGATCATAGGATACCCAACAAAAGAACAAAAAAAAACAAAAAAAATATATTGAACATATATTTTCATTCAATTGTGTATTCAGCTCGATCTAGTCTGTAACGATGAACAAAATGATGAATGATTGAAGTACGTATGTGAGAGAATTGGTACAGAGGAGTGATGGAGGTGTAGGAATTAGATGAGACATGAAGGACGAATTGGCAGGGGGAAGAACGAAATATAGAGTATCTAGCCAGTCTCGAAGAAAGTTGAGATCGAAGAAAGTTGATTTCATGATTTTGGAAAATAACACAGCGAGAAAATTTCGTAGAGAAGCCTTGTGCATTCGCTGAATATTTTCCTGTGAACATTTCGCAACTTTTCTGCGCGTTTTTCCATAGTAGTGTTCAAGAGAAAATATTGCATAGCAAAAATCAACAGATATTAATTTTTTATACAACTAATTCTGTTGAGATTGCTTCCATAGAAAATTTTCTGTTCAACTTCTCCAAGTTTTTTGCTTGAATTTTTTAGTAAGAGAAAACAAAATGAAGGAATTTCTATAGAAAAAGAGTAATTTCAATGGAATAAGTTGTTTGGAAAAATGAAAGTCCATCGATTTTTTTAATAAAATATTCTCTATTGAATATTTTCTGCTTTAAAAATTCACAGAAAAGCAGACGAATGTTTTAAAGGAAATCTAACAGATTTTTTTTACGAATGTGGTGAATTTTTCTATGAAATTTTTTCGTGTGTGGACTAGAGTGGCTAAATACTGTGGAGCCAAATTGATTAGGGGCGAATGTTCAATGCAGCTCAAACATTAAAAAGACTGGCGAATTGTTCCAATAAACGTTATTAAATTGACAGGAAAAGATGATTGAACTGAATAATTAAAAACTCAGCCATATTTTTGTCCCAGATTGTATAGACACTGAGTGAGTGTAAATTTAATTCGAGTATGATTCTGTGTGACTGATGAATATGTATTATAAATGCAGATATTGTTTAAATAAAAATTGATATATTAAAAGTGTTGAATATTACTCACCTGCACCCAGGTAGACCAACTCTTCCCATTATTTAATCATTTTTATTGATACTAACATGAGAATAATATTTGTCACTAATAATAATGATAAAATTATTGCCACGACCTCAAGCACTTAATCTTTCATATGAAAGATATCCCAGTACCTCGTAATGTTTCTTGAAACCCACAATAGAGAAGGGTGGGATCAAATGGACACTAAATTTTCTTTAAATGTTCAAAATTGAGAAATTATTTGATCAATTGAGCTCAATCTGCACTCATCACAAAGAGAAATAATTAGTATTTACAAACAAAAAGATATCCCGTTTCATTAACCCTTTAATGAATTATTAACATTTCAGAAGAAGCAAGTGCTCACATTGACCCACTCTCCGATAAATTTGCACATTTTGAATCATAAAATTTCACTCAAATTATATTTTTGAAAAAAATTTACTCTTTTAAAAACTTCTGTTCTTATTAACAAACCTCTATTAAAAAAATCGGTGAAACATTGTGTTATGCTGGATTTAGAAATATTTCCAGTTTATTTGAATAAACAAATAATAATAATAACGATAATAATGAATGATACTTCTTTTTTTATCTTCAACGAGAAGTTTTTATTCATGCGTTAGAAAACATGTTAGAAATCAGAAAAAAAAATTAGAAAGTTTACTTTTGGAGGAAAATTAATGAAGTCATTGGAAAATGGCTATTTGTGAAAATTACGAGCAGTTTTTATGAATAATTTATAAACAATCAATTTTCCACCCCAAAAATCATTTATTTGTTGATAATAATTTATTCATATTCAGAATTCTACCAGAAATCGATTTCCTGCCAAAAAAAAATAGGTTTCCGGAACTTTAAACAATTTCAATAATCTTTTTATAAACAACGAATGTATAAAAAAATAATAACGTGCAAAATGTAACTTGAATGACGCCGAATATTCATGAATAGAATACATTATTCATTGATGCTACTATTACAGTTTTACATCTTCAGAATATTCCTGATTTTTTTTTATTTTCCGCAAGCAATTTAATTGATAAATTTGACGATAGCAAATGGTTGAGTCCACAGTGTACTCTATACCAATTTACAAAACATATGAATATCCTTAAATCGAAAGACAATACGAGCGAATATTATCTCATTTTTTAATGAACAAATAAATCCATAACGATCATAAATAATATGCATAAACCACTAGCCAATTCTTGCGCGCTCCGTTTCTTAACACCATAAAATATTTAAACTTTCAAAAACCTCTCTCGCAATTACGAATAAATCCACCAATATTTCGATAAAAAAGGTACATAAATTATTCAACAACAACGGTGGTAATCGCAATTTCCAATTATAAAATCAACCCCTTCACAAATCACTTTTCAAATTCCCTCGTTCTTCCACTGTCCCTGCGCCTTCGCTCGCCGAAAAGCCGTCCCTTCAAAGCCGCTCCAAACCCCCAAAATTGAATACCCGCCACTCTCCTAGTTACCGCCTCCCCCGCGAGATGGCACTAGCCTTACAATTTCCACGGAACGTCGGGGTGGGCGTCCCCAGCCGCCGCAGTTCACCAATCACGAAGCCGAGTGCCCAGGCGTCAGTTGGCCATTATTATGGTTCACCGTTTTTCGAACTGTTTCGAACGACACACAGTCCCCCCCCCCGTAAGTGTACAACCACAGTAACCCACGCGCAGTTCTGTTAATGACCCCGTGCGCTCGAGATGGCCAATAGAAAATTCCCAAACTCTTCCTCCAATTGTCAATTCCCTCGTGCCCCAAACACAAAACTTTCCCCCGCAATCACGTGTCCCATGCATTGTTGTGCCGTGACAGTATTGAAAGTGAGGTTATGTAACATTCTTTAGTGAAACAGAAACAATTCCTCCAAAAATCGTGCAAAGTTCCCTGACATGTGCAAAATCCCGAACTAATAGTGATCAAGAATTGACAAGTGGTGACTACAGGCCCCAGTGAGTGCAATGAAATGACGTGACCAATTCCCTAATTTATTTACACCTTATTAATTTTTATTCATAAAAAAATCAGTGAGTGGTGTTGTCGTCACTGGAAATAAATTCCTCAGCGATCAGTCCTGGACAGTGCATCCACCGTGCGCCTCTGAAGCTCCCCCTGGTAATAGTACCGTCCCCCCTCCCCCGCCGACAACTGTCTCCCTTCAGCCCGCACACTGTCCCGTTTGTCGAATTTCCATTGTCCCTCTTTCTCGGACGCGAGCGTGGCGGCACGCTGCTCTCGCGTACAACTACCTGTTGTGACGTTCAGCGTACACTCAATTCGACGCTGCACTGTGTACCGAGCGTTCCAGTGAAAATAATCCGCCTGGAGGGGGACTTTCCGACGTAAAACCCCCCCCCGGAATAACTTCCAACCAAGAGTTAATTATTAACAAAGTATGATCCGCAGGAATAACGATTGATTATTCAAATATTTCATTTGAACCGATTAAAGCGGCGAAAGGCCGAGGGCCGGGGGTCTCTCTCGATGCCCCACTCCTCTTATTCTCGACCCGCGCCACGGCTATGGGCCACTCTTATCGAGAGACGAGAACTTAGTCTAGCGCTGCGCTCGTGCCCCGTACCATCGGGTTAAACTGTCGCGGGCATAAATCAAACTGACGTAAACAATTCACAGTTATTTCGTTGTTTCACGTGATTCCACAGTCTGCAGAATCTCAGACCTTGACAAAATGAACTTATCGATGTTAAAAGCAGAGACAATAAATTGAAAAAAATACCACGCGTAATGTTGCAATAACAACAAACGAGAGTTAACAAGTGAGTGAAGGCTGGATGAATAATTTGCGCAAGCGTACTGTCAATGTGAAGTTACCACTTGGCGGGTGATACAAAAATATCGCACGTAGTTTGTTCCATTTGAGTAGTGAATGAAATGTCATGGGTTTATGAATGCACGACAAATGTCAGTCGACAGGAAGTTGATTGTAGCTGCGTGTGAGAGGATGCTCGAGAGGGCGGGTAACGACGAAGAAGAAGAAGAAAATATCGAGTTAAAGGCCAGAATAAATAGGCGATAGTGAATTATTGATTGATTAATTAAAAACTGAGGTGTTTTCACTGCGCTGGCTTACGCTGCAGTGGATCTAGGGGGCTGTATGGAGGCCGGGGGGCTCCTGCCCCATCAGCCCTCGCAAGGCCCCCCCGGCACAGGCACGGGTAGTGCCCAAAATATTTGTCTCGGTGGACAACAGCGTCGTGTCACTAGTCAATCACCGGTGCACACGGGACTCGAGCAATTGAATTCGGCTGGCCAATTGGCATTGACGAGTCAGCAGCAGTTGCAACATCTGCAGCAACAAATGGGTCAGGCACCGAATATGGGTGAGATTATCACCCCGAAAAAACAATTGGCTGTTGATCGGTTGAGACGGAGAATGGATGAGTACCGAAGGCACCAGACCAACGTCACCCCCAGGTTTGAGCAGAGCTTCAATGGTTTGTGCGAGCAAGAGTCCCAGGGGACGCTGCTCCTCAAACAGAGATTCTTTGACAACAAGGCCAAGAGACAAGCGAAGAAAGCTGATAAGAAGCAGAATGAGGCTGTTGGCCTATCCAGTGTTCACGTGGTGAGTTATTTATCCTCATTTTTTTTTTTTTTTCACTTCCACTTCTTTATTCTTCTCTGGTACTTTTCCTTATTACGAGTATACCGAGTTATCGCGACAGATCTCAAGAGCTTGGGGTTATTGTATATAATATTTCCTCTGTTTTATTCGAAATATTATGAGAGCAGTCGAGCTCGTACGTGAGAGTATTCGTAAGCCACTTAACTGGAACCTTCTCGGTGGCACATGGAGGAGTGTGTTTTTCTTGGAAATCTCGGGACATACGCCACGATCGTGTGTTGATGAAGCACAGAGGGTTCTCCATTCCCCCCTCCCCCCTCCCATCCACCCGCCCCCTGGGCTTTGTAAATATGCTCTTGTGAAAGAAAGAACAAGTTCAGTAGACCGATCGCTCTTTTTTGTCTCTTGCTTTTCTCTCTTGGTCTTCTTCGCTCTGCCTCCCCCGGGTGTGCCCCTGTGCCCGCAAAATCTTTCATTTTTCTTTCTACCGGTGTGTCATGTGAAACCTGCCTGGAGCTGCATACAACCCCTCATATACCTACCTGCGAGTGAACTTCTTCAATCGCTTTTGAGGGATTTTGTCGTCGAAAGACACCGGGGAAAAAATCGGTTGAATTTTAAACTTCCATCCATTTCTCGCTGTCTCTGAGGTTTTTCTGGATAATTTGGGGATGAAATAGATATAAATCTTTGGGTGTGGGTTGATGGCTGGGCGAAGGGACCCACATTTGAAATTCTAATTGATGCATCGAACGATACTCCTGAGTTACGAATAGTTTCACTGAGGTTATTCTAAAGTTTGGTTCATTGTTGTTTTGAAATAGGAAATGATTTTAATGGAGGTCATTCACTTGGATGTTTAATACGATTTTCAAAGAATTTTACGATTGACAGATTTCTATTTTTTTAAGATTTCATTTTCCTTTTATTGATTCTGTTCATTGGATTAAATACTTGAAAGGTTAAATTGCAAGAGTTTTATCTAATTCATTCTATGATTTGTTTTTTTAATGTGGTATTGAAAGTCTATGTGAATGTTAAAGTTGGTTGAAATTTAAAAATTTTTAAATTTGTTTGGTTGTATTATTTATCAGTAGATATAATTTGATTTTAAGATTGATCCTGGGAATTTTTATCGTGTTTAATTTCCACTGAAATTTGCGGAAATATTGCCATTGAAAAATCTAATATTCCGTTGATTTTCTGTTCGATTGATCTGAAAATCAATAAAATACTTGATTTTTCGGTTAAATTATTCTGTGAAAATTCACAAAAATCACGAAAATTCAGGGAAAAATTGAAAATTCATGTCATTTTGTTCCTGAATATCCATGTTCCATTAAAAATGAATCATGAATTTCTTTGAATTCTACCTAAAACATGAAATTTCATAATCATTTTTCCCTAAATCCTATTCAATGTCACTCCCATGGAAATTCCTACTCTATTTTCCATGAAATTTCAACAAATTTCTAACAGTGTATGAAATCATTCGAAGTCAATTGCAATCATGAAATCGTCGATTTCATTTCCTCTCGAAATCACTGAAATCAGCCCTGAAATCACGTGAAGTCGGTTTCATTTCGAAATCATGGTGTCACTTAATCAAGGAGTGGAGTAGCTCCTCGGGTTTGGAAATATTTACACATAGTGGATGAGTTTCACGTTCATTCATAATCGATGGAAAGTATCGTGAGAATTGTTGATTTTCCACGTTAGAAACTCTCGAGTTTTGTGCCATGGTGATCCAGATTCCAGTCCGGTCGCTTCTACCATCACGATTGACACTTTCTTCACGGTATACGGTTCAACACGTTTTTACCACAATTTTATTCTAATGTTTGTGGAAATTTTTTTTCCTAGGAATTTGTCTTCGATAATCGCGGGAAGAAACATAAAACAAAAATATGGACATTCCTTTCACATTTCGCGTGTCGCGTGGATAGGAAATATAACTTTGAATTTTAAGTAAAAATTGTTGAAGTATTCGAGAGAAACCACGGGAGAGTTCTTGACAAGTTTAATTAATTCATGGGCATTTTCAATAGAATTGGTTACGTAAAAATCCAACAATTTTTGTAAACATCCATACAACTGAGAATTTTAGTTGAATATAGTTATGTAAATCCCTGAAAATTACGACTATTGTCCTGGATTTCCAATGTATTCATTCAATCTAATGCAATGTTTATTTTTCACAATAAATTTCTAATCATTACAAAAATTTCTACACTTCTAACGAGAAATCTTCGTAGATTGCAACATAAATAATAGAATAATCAATCAATTTCATCTCAATTTTGATTGATGTCAGATCGTTAGAAATTAAGTTGTAACTGTCAATCAAATTTCAACAATGTAGCAATACTCATTAAGTTTAATAACACAGAAAGTCCTTTCCTGCTCCATAAGTTTTCTTTAACTTTCCGAACATTTTACCATGATTTTATTATTTAAACTTTGCAAGTCTGAATTTCAATCTTGTTATTGAACCGTTAGAAAACATTAAAAAATCTGACAAAAAACAATTAGAAAATTCACTCTTGGGAGAAGATTGATAAAATAATTAAACAGTGACAATTTTTGAAAATTACGATCATTTTCTATAAATAATTTATAAACAATTAATTTTTCACCATAAAAATCATGTTCTCGGAATCCTAACAAATTTATTCCTAACAAATATATTCAGAATTTTACAAGAAGTTCAATTCATTCCTAAAAAAATAAAATTTCCCAAACTTTCAATTATTTAGTTAAAAAACGAATCTTTAAAAAAATTATAATTCTGTGCAAAATGTAATTTGAATGACGCAGATTATTCACGTTTTTTTTCAAGTGTTTCTCACGCAATTTAATTGATAAATTTAATGAGTGAAAATGGTTGAATTGATAGTGCGGTACCAAATTGTACCAAACTGTAAAAGGTCCCTGGATATCCTCAACAATAATTACTGAAATTTCCACAATTTCCATTAGAAATTAACCCATCTCTCAACAACAACATTGAAATTTAATGACAATGAGTTGTAGTTAACACTTGCAAGATTTTCCCTCCGATCCAGGAGTAAATTTCAAAGAGGCCACATACACTCACACCCTCAATCACGTTATGATCGCAAAGGTTCGTTCGATGGTTCGCATTACAATCCATTAGTCAGCCGCCCACTGGCAATTTACGACTTAAAATCGACTGCAGTTGAAACCCTCCTCATTCCCTGGTATATGGGTCCCATCTCTCGTTGCATCTGTGATTTTGTCTGAATCATTCAGCTCCAAGTGCGATTTTAAACTCCGATAAATTCTCTTTACGATCCCCCAAGAAAATAACAAAAATCCATAACACGATTACATATTATTTGCACCACATCAATGGGCTTCTTGTAAGAAACATCGTTCATAATCCACTCCCATGAATCATAAACCATTGAAATGGTGCCGAACTGAATACCCATAGCGGCTATAATTTGATGGGCAACTCGTTTAGCGCGGGTGGCATGTCCGGAGACTCTTCATGGCCTTCTGGGTGGTCAAGCCAGAGTGAATTCCATCCCGTCGTATAATGGCCTTCCCCAGAGGCATTCCGCGAGTCAGTAAAAGATCCATACAAAATCCTCGCAGTATTACCAATTCCCGCTCACATCCAACACCTTTCACTCATCGCCAAATTAATCAAGAGAGCGCACCAATTACTCCATTACCGAACATCAACGGGTCATTTCAGAATTAAAACGATTACATGTTGTATCAGCGAAAAATTACGTATATTTCTCGTAAATTCGCATTTAAAAATGCGTGACAAAGTGAAAAGTTAATCCTCCTCTCAACATTTTGCCCTCTGATTACCAAAATTCTTCTCTCCGTGTACATAATCTCGTTAGTCTCCACTCTCTCCCCTCTTTCTTCCGAGAGTTCTAGGCCTCAGTTAGTGAGAGTGGCCCAACGTGAAGGAGAGGGGTGTTAAATTCCGTCCGGATGACGCATTCCGTGAAACTTCTACAGTCTCTAAACGCATCTTTTGTGTCAAGAAAACAGAGGCCCTTGTAGACAGAACAAAAACAAAAGGAGAGAACCAAAAAAGAAAAATTATCTCTGTCTCATCTTATTGAGAATAGACTGTTCGTTGAAATTTCCCTGGAATTGGAGAATTTAAAAGGGGAGGGAGAACTGAGTTGAGGGGAAAGTCAAATCAGGCTGGAATAAGACGCTGATCAGTAAAAATTGGTTTTGATTCTGTTTTGGATCAAAAATGTAACGCTTGTTTGGATTCGCGCTTGATCAAAATGCTAGGATCCAATTTTCCTGATCATTACCAAATGCGATGTGGATTTCGTCCGGATTTGACTGATCAGAATATCCACTGTTTGAAAAAAATTTGACTTTCAATGTCAGGAGAGTGACATTGAATTGGATTTGGGTGAAAAAAATCATGAAATTTCATATTTCTCTGAAAATTCAATGAAATTCCAAATTTTTGAGCGGCAGGGTGACAAGAATTCCCAAATTCACTCGAATTTTCTACCAAAATGGAAATATTTAGTACTGAATTACACTCAATTTTCAATTGATTGAAAATTCAAGCATATATTTACCGCAATTTTCGTGATTTCTATTAATTTTCAAGGAACGATTGAACTGAAATTTACAGCTTCCACTGAGTTTTCCAAAAAAATTGGAATTGTCAATGTCGAATTTTCAGTGGAATTATAATGAAAAAAGTGCAGATGTGACAAAATGCTCGTTAGTTTCCATCTATATATACCTGACCCTCAAATTTCGAGTAATGAAATAATGAATGATAATAATTAATAAATAAAATGATGAATGATAATTCAATTCTATTAAAAAGTTCGCCGATCGAACCCTTAAGGCATGACTGAAATAAAAATAATTGTCAATTTGCAATTTCATAAAGAATTTTTAGTCATTTTCGCTCGTGTCTGACGCAGCTCAACTGTGACGGTGATTTTGCATACAAAATTCGGTCAGGGTCAGAAATCGCTCATTTAAATGTGACCCGACGCGAAGGAAAAATGACAGTCATTCCACATCTTTAGAGAGAAGTTAATCAGTGAACCGCGAAAGTGAGCTAAATAACAAATGAGCAGATGTTTCAAATGGTTCAATCTTTTTGACAATATCACTTGGATTTTACTGTTATACTCATGCCTTGAACTTTCGTGTTTCATATTTAACATTTATCATACTACGATTTCTGTTAATTTCACATACTAGCCCAAGAGTCTCCCCAATGGATGCAACAAGTCTATGACTTATTCAACAGCCATTTACCATTACTCATGATACAATAAAAATTTCCAAAAAATGTACCGGAAATTTAATCTAAAATTTTCAACAGTGAATTCAGATATTCCCTTCAGACTTTTTTCACCTCCCGACGCGAAAGTCTAATCAAGAAATTCTGACCAGTGAAATTTCCACTCGGGAACTTCACTCCCCCGGCATTCCCCTGTACGTTTCTCTTTGGAATTGTGGACGGTCGGGGAAGCCACTACCGCACGTTGCGCATTCATTTATAAGTCGCGTGGATCCGCAGCGTGCGCACGCGGCACTCGTCAGGCCATCATACGATTGTTGAACGACTAGTGTGCGTGGCGAGAGCATGTTACCACTGTACACACGGCACTCAGGATGCGCGTGTGTTATCCATGGAGAGCGCTCTGTTGTGTGCGCTGTTGCCTCTTCCTCTCTCTCTCTCTCTCTCTCTCTCTCTCTCTCTCTCTCTCTCTCTCTCAGTCTCCTTTTTCCATATAAACTCGTACGCTGACTCTCAGCTGGCTGCACTATACCAAGAGGTTCTCAAACATTTGTTTCCATTCTTCCCTCGTATACTTTAAATTCAACATGTTACAAATCCGCTGCTTGTCGCGAGTGGGAGGGAGAAGGCACGAGATTGTGGAGCCACTTCTAATCGATTCCACTGGAGGGATTCGGGAGATTGAGATGCAATGCACTGAAACATTTTTAATAATCACTTGGGACAAGTTTTTCGGGCCATTTGTCCTGCGTTTTATCACGAAAAAGGCGTTACGGGGAGTTGGGAATAACGCAACGTGCCCTCCCCCCCCCCCT